>NC_061508.1:214708202-214945239 GCF_022539505.1 Lolium rigidum | reverse complement strand
GACAAGCAACAACCCCACTTCCTAGGTCACAACTGCAAAGCCATCTGGGACCACAACCGCGACATGCAAGAATAACCTCGAGGCCACCGCCTCGATATCCAATGCACCCGCTAACGAGAAAAACTAGCTTGGCAACACACAACTAGGCAAGGTACCAAGTCTCCAAGGCGACGCCCCCAAGGAGGGAACAACGTAACCGCCGTCATTGCCCGCTTTGCTAGAAACAAAGAAGGGTTTTCACTCGGAGAACTCATGGAATTGGTGTGACAGATAAACGGATGATGCTCCACACCGGCGCCTCCAAAGAGGGGAACAACGTCCTAAGACGCCATCGTCGCCGGCACCGACCGAGGTCATTGCTAGGCTGAATGTACCGTGGCGCGACTAGAGGGGGGTGCATGGTCGCTATACCAATTTTAGTGCCTTTTCAGTTTTGGGCAATGCGGAAGTAAAGGTGGCAACTTTAGTGACTCTGGTGATCCTAATATAATGCTATGCAAGACAACAAGTAAAGCAAGCTATGAGCAAGTAAGGAGGAAACGAAACAACCGAGCGGTAGTGGAGGCGAGACGCGATATGTTTCCTGCGGTTCCTCCCACAAGAGGGAGTACGTCTGCATTGAGGAGGTGTGCACCACAAAGGTCCAACAGCCACAAAGGCTTCACCTTTTTCCTCATGAAAATTCCACATAGGAGCTTTCACTTCTCCACTATCGAGGCCGGTTGAGGCGGTGATTCCTTCACACGATGTTGGGACGAGATCCACAAGAACGGAGGCTCCCAACATCCTATGGGGCTAGCACAACACCAAGATAGCCTCCACAGGAGCTCATCTCCAAGAGATCCCACAATAGGAACCCTATCTACACGATCCACAAAGGATTAGGTGGGATTGGCGAAATCTTTCTTGGTGGAACTATAGATCGGGATCTCCTCCACCACTCCTCAAAGTTTGGGCTTGATTGGTTGGATGGGGAGGGAGATCCTCAAGATTTGAGCTCGGTAACAATGGAGGAGAGAGAGAAGAAAACACTTGAATCGAGTTGGGGAAGAAGACCCCCTTTTATAGGGGTCCACGAATCCAACCGTTATGTTCTGGTTCCGCACAACCGATACTACCGCTTTTTGGTGCGGTACTACTGCCTTTAGGTAAACTCAGCCATTCGAAGAAGGACACGTGGGGCTCAGCCGATACTACCGGTACCGGTAGCATCAAGGTACCGGCATGGTCTCTGGGATCCCCTGACTCCAGCCCGGTACCATTGCGGTACCAGGGCGGTAGTACCGCACGTGTTTGCATGACCGGTACCTGGTCGGAACTACTACGTTTCACCATCGCTGGTGACTCAAGCGATAGTGCCGGTGCAGGTATCGTCAAGTTACCGACATGCACTCTGTGAGCTTTTCCCAAAAGGCGGTATCGCCAGCGGTACCTAGACTGGTAATACCAGTCCTGTAAGAGAGCGGTAGTACCGTCGCAAGGTTCCAGGCTGACGTGTACCTGGTGCTTAAGGCGGTAGCGGTACTACCGCTCTCAGCACCAGTACTACCGGGTTTGCTGAAACCAGTTTCTTTTCTTCACCTCTCCAACCACGTCGTCTCGCGACACACACACAAAACCAGAAAACCTACCAACTACTAACTTGAGTCTTCTGATCTTGAGGTGTTCAACGAGAACACCGTGCACTGATACGTCTCCAACGTATCTTCTTATGTTCCATGCTAGTTTTATGACAATACCTACATGTTTTATTCATACTTTATAATGTTTTTATGCATTTTCTGGGACTAACCTATTAACAAGATGCCACAGTGCCAGTTCCTGTTTTCTGTTGTTTTTTATTTCAGAAAAGTTAGTTTGCAAATATTCTCGAAATTGGACGAAACAAAAGCCCACGGCCCTATTTTCCACGGAGTGTTCCAGAAGTCGGAAGAAGAGTCGAGGAAGACCAGCAGGGGGCCCACACCATATGGCGGCGTGGCAGTGGGCCCCCCCGCGCCGACTTGTGGGGAGGGAGCCCCCTGGCTCCCCGAAAACCCTAACACCGAGAGCCAAAATACGAGAACAGTTCCAGAGACGCCGCCGCCGTCAACCCTATATCGGGGGTTCAGAAGATCTCCTCCGGCACCCTGCTGGAGAGGGGAATCATCACCGGAGGGCTCTACATCACCATGCCCGCCTCCGGACTGATGCGTGAGTAGTTCATCCTTGGACTATGGGTCCATAGCAGTAGCTAGATGGTTGTCTTCTCCTATTGTGCCATCATGTTTAGATCTTGTGAGCTGCCTATCATGATCAAGATCATCTATTTGTAATGCTACATGTTGTGTTTGTTGGGATCCGATGAATATGGAATACTATGTCAAGTTGATTATTGATCTATCATATCTGTGTTATTTATGATCTTGCATGCTCTCCGTTGCTAGTAGAGGCTCTGGCCATGTTGATACTTGTAACTCCAAGAGGGAGTATTTATGCTAGATAGCCATTGAATCTGGGGGAGTGACAGCAACCCCTAAGGTTGTGGATGTGTTGTCGCCACTAGGGATAAAACATCAATGCTTTGTCTAAGGATATTTGTATTGTTTACATTACGCACAATACTTAATGCAATTGTCTCGTTGTTTGCAACTTAATATCTGGAAGGGTTCGGATGCTAACCCGAAGGTGGACTTTTTAGGCATAGATGCATGCTGGATGGCGGTCTATGTTCTTTGTCGTAATGCCCTAAGTAAATCTCATAGTAGTCATCATGATATGTATGTGCATTGTTGATACGTCTCAAACGTATCTATAATTTCTTATGTTCCATGCTACTTTTATGATGATACTCACATGTTTTATACACATTTTATGTCATTATTATGCATTTGCCGGCACTAACCTATTGACGAGATGCCGAAGAGCCAGTTGTTGTTTTCTGTTGTTTTTGGTTTCAGAAATCCTAGTAAGGAAATATTCTCGGAATTGGACGAAATCAACGCCCAGGGGCTTATTTTTCCACGAAGCTTCAAGAAGACCGAGGGAGAAACGAAGTGGGGCCACGGGGCGCCGCCACACTAGGGCGGCGCGGCCTAAGGGGGGGCCGCGCGGCCCTAGCGTGTGGGGCCCCCGTGACTTCTCCGACTCCGCCCTTCCGCCTACTTAAAGCCTTCGTCGCGAAACCCCCAGTACCGAGAGCCACGATACGGAAAACCTTCCAGAGACGTCGCCGCCGCCAATCCCATCTCGGGGGATTCAGGAGATCGCCTCCGGCACCCCGCCGGAGAGGGGAATCATCTCCCGGAGGGCTCTTCATCGCCATGATCGCCTCCGGATCGATGTGTGAGTAGTTCACCCCTGGACTATGGGTCCATAGCAGTAGCTAGATGGTTATCTTCTCCTCATTGTGCTATCATGTTAGATCTTGTGAGCTACCTATCATGATCAAGATCATCTATCTGTAATGCTACATGTTGTGTTTGTTGGGATCCGATGAATATTGAATACTATGTCAAGTTGATTATCAATCTATCATATATGTTGTTTATGTTCTTGCATGCTCTCCGTTGCTAGTAGAGGCTCTGCCAAGTTGATACTTGTAACTCCAAGAGGGAGTATTTATGCTCGATAGTGGGTTCATGCCTCCATTGAATCTAGGACAAGTGACAGTAAAGTTCTAAGGTTGTGGATGTGCTGTTGCTACTAGGGATAAAACATCGATGCTTTGTCTAAGGATATTTGTGTTGATTACATTACGCACCATACTTAATGCAATTGTCTCGTTGTTTGCAACTTAATACTGGAAGGGGTTCGGATGATAACCTGAAAGTGGACTATTTAGGCATAGATGCATGCTGGATAGCAGTCTATGTACTTTGTCGTAATGCCCTGATTAAATTTCATAGTACTCATCATGATATATGTATGTGCATTGTTATGCCTTCTTTATTTGTCAATTGCCCAACTGTAATTTGTTCACCCAACATGCTATTTATCTTATGGGAGAGACACCACAAGTGAACTGTGGACCCCGGTCCATTCTTTACATCTGAAATACAATCTACTGCAATACTTGTTCTTTACTCGTTCTTCGCAAACAAACATCATCATCCACACTATACAATTAATCCTTTGTTTACAGAAAGTCGGTGAGATTGACAACCTCACTCGTTACGTTGGGGCAAAGTACTTTGATTGTGTTGTGCAGGTTCCACGTTGGCGCCGAATCCCCGGTGTTGCGCCGCACTACACTTCGCCGCCATCAACCTTCAACGTGCTTCTTGGCTCCTATCGGTTTGATAAACCTTGGTTTCTTACCGAGGGAAACTTGCTTCTATACGCATCATACCTTCCACTTGGGGTTCCCAACGGACGTGTGCTTTACGCGTATCAAGCTAAATTTCCGGCGCCGTTGTCGGGGAGATCAAGACACGCCTGCAAGGGAGTCTCCACTTCCAATCTCTTTACTTTGTTTTTGTCTTGCTTTATTTTATTTACTACTTTGTTTGCTGCACTAAAACAAAACACAAAAAAATTAGTTGCTAGCTTTACTTTATTTACTATCTTGTTTGCGTTCTCCATATTAAAAACACAAAAAAATTAGTTACTTGCATTTACTTTATTTAGTTTACTTTATTTACTACTGTTAAAATGAATACTCCTGAAAATACTAAGTTGTGTGACTTCACTAGCACAAATAATAATGATTTCTTATGCACACCTATTGCTCCACCTGCCATCGCAGCGAGAATTCTTTGAAATTAAACCTCGCTTTACTAAATCTTGTCATAAGAGAGCAATTTTCTGGTGTTAGTTCTGATGATGCTGCTGCCCATCTTAATAATTTTGTTGAACTTTGTGAAATGCAAAAGTATAAGGATGTAGATGGTGATATTATAAAATTAAAATTGTTTCCTTTCTCCTTAAGAGGAAGAGCTAAAGATTGGTTGCTATCTTTGCCTAAGAATAGTATTGATTCATGGACTAAATGTAAAGATGCTTTCATTGGTAGATATTATCCTCCTGCTAAAATTATATCTTTGAGAAGTATCATAATGAATTTTAAACAATTAGATAATGAACATGTTGCTCAAGCATGGGAAAGAATGAAATCTTTGGTAAAGAATTGCCCAACCCATGGACTAACTACTTGGATGATCATCCAAACCTTATATGCAGGATTGAATTTTTCATCACGGAACCTATTGGATTCAGCTGCTGGAGGTACCTTTATGTCCATCACTCTAGGCGCCGCAACAAAGCTTCTTGATGATATGATGATCAATTACTCTGAATGACACACTGAAAGGGCTCCACAAGGTAAGAAGGTAAATTCTGTTGAAGAAACCTCCTCCTTGAATGATAAGATTGATGCTATTATGTCTATGCTTGTGAATGGTAGATCTAATGTTGATCCTAATAATGTTCCTTTAGCTTCATTGGTTGCCCAAGAAGAACATGTTGATGTGAATTTCATTAAAAGTAATAATTTCAACAACAATGCTTATAGGAATAATTCTGGTAACGACTATAGGCCATATCCTTCTGCTAATAGTAATGGTTATGGTAATTCTTATGGGAATTCTTACAACAATAATAGGAGTGTACCCCCTGGTCTTGAAGCTATTCTTAAAGAATTTATTAGTACACAAACTGCTTTTAACAAATCTGTTGAAGAAAAGCTTGGTAAAATTGATATTCTTGCTTCTAAGGTTGATAGACTTGCCTCTGATGTTGATCTTTTAAAATTGAAAGTTATGCCTAATAAGGATAATGATAATAAGATTGTTACTACAGCAAACGCCATCCAAGTTCGAATTAATGAGAATATTAGATTGATGGCTGAATTGCATGCTAGGTGGGAAAGAGAAGAAAACGAAAAACTTGCTAAAAAGAATAATGTAGCTAAAGTTTGGACTATTACCACCACTAGTAATGATAATGATTCACATGTTGCTAAACCTCCTACTATCAATGGTAAAATAATTGGTGTTGGCAATGTTTCTACTCCTAGTGCAAAGCGTGCAAAACTGCTCGAAACTCACTGAAACTGCTTGTGATAAAACTGCTGAAATTTTTCAAAATATTGGGGACAATGATCCCATTGCTGTAGATCATAATGGTTTAGATTTTGATGATTGTCATATCTCTGAAGTTATAAAGTTCTTACAAAAACTTGCTAAAAGTCCCAATGCTAGTGCTATAAATTTGGCCTTTACAAAACATATCACAAATGCTCTCATAAAAGCTAGAGAAGATAAACTAAAACTTGGAACTTCTATTCCTAGGAAGTTAGAAGATGGTTGGGAGCGCATCATTAAGATGAGGGTCAATGATTTTGATTGTAATGCTTTATGTGATCTTGGTGCAAGTATTTCTGTTATGCCTAAGAAAATCTATGATATGCTTGACTTGCCACCATTGAAAAATTGTTATTTGGATGTTAATCTTGCTGATAATGCTATAAAGAAACCTTTGGGGAGGATTGATAATGTTCGTATTATGGTTAACAATAACCTTGTCCCCTTTGATTTTGTTGTCTTGGATATTGAATGCAATGCATCTTGTCCCATTATATTGGGAAGACCTTTTCTTCGAACTGTTGGTGCTACCATTGATATGAAGGAAGGTAATATTAAATATCAATTTCCTCTCAAGAAAGGTATGGAACACTTCCCTAGAAAAAGAATGAAGTTACCTTATGATTCTATTATTAGAAAAAATTATGATGTCGATGCTTCATCTCTTGATAATACTTGATTCACACTTTCTGCGCCTAGCTGAAAGGCGTTAAAGAAAAGCGCTTATGGGAGACAACCCATCATTTTACTACATCACTTTTGTTTTATATTTGAGTCTTGGAAGTTGTTACTACTGTAGCAACCTCTCCTTATCTTTATTTTATTGCATTGTTGTGCCAAGTAAAGTCTTTGATAGTAAAGTCAATACTAGATTTGGATTATCGCTCGTAAACAGATTTCTTGCTGTCACGAATTTGGGCAGGGTTCTCTGTAGGTAACTCAGAAAAATCTGCCAATTTACGTGCGTGATCCTCAGATATGTACGCAACTTTCATTCAATTTAAGCATTTTCATCTGAGCAAGTTAAGTGCCCCTGACAAATTCGTCTTTACGGACTATTCTATTTTGACAGATTCTGCCTTTTATTTCGCATTGCCTGTTTTGCTATGTTTGATGGATTTCTTTGTTCCATTAACTTTCAGTAGCTTTGTGCAATGTCCAGAAGTGTTAAGAATGATTATGTCACCTCTGAATATATGAATTTTCAATTATGCACTAACCCTCTAATGAGTTTGTTTCGAGTTTGGTGTGGAGGAAGTTTTCAAGGGTCAAGAGAGGAGGATGATACAATATGATCAAGAAGAGTGAAAAGTCTAAGCTTGGGGATGCCCCCGTGGTTCATCCCCGCATATTTCAAGAAGACTCAAGTATCTAAGCTTGGGGATGCCCAAGGCATCCCCTTCTTCATCGACAACTTATCAGGTCACCTCTAGTGAAACTATATTTTTATTCAGTCACATCTTATGTGCTTTGCTTGGAGGGTCTGTTTGCTTTTATTTTTGTTTTTGTTTGAATAAAATCGGATCCTAGCATTCTTTGTGTGGGAGAGAGACACGCTCCACTGTTGCATATGAACACATGTGTTCTTAGCTTTTTTTTCTTAATGTTCATTGCGAAGGTTGAACTACTTCGTTCATTGATATATGGTTGGAAACGGAAAATGCCGCATGTGGTAATTGGTATAATGTCTTGAATAATTTGATACTTGGCAATTGTTGTGCTCATATAGATCATGTTTAAGCTCTTGCATCATGTACTTTGTACCTATTAATGAAGAACTACATAGAGCTTGTTATAATTTGGTTTGCATGATTGGTCTCTAGAGTCTAGATATTTTCTGGTTAAGGTGTTTGAACAACAAGGAGACGATGTAAAGTCTTATAATACTTACAATATGTTCATATGTGAGTCTTGCTGCACTATTTTATACTTGAGTTTGCTTCAAACAACCTTGCTAGCCTAGCCTTGTATTGAGAGGGATTCTTCTCGTGCATCCAAATCCTTGAGCCAAAAACTATGCCATTTGTGTCCACCATACCTACCTACCACATGGTATTTCTCTGTCATTCCAAAGTACATTACTTGAGTGCTACCTTTAAAC
The DNA here is from genome assembly GCF_022539505.1 of Lolium rigidum. NCBI lineage: Eukaryota > Viridiplantae > Streptophyta > Magnoliopsida > Poales > Poaceae > Lolium > Lolium rigidum. The sequence goes on along the minus strand of NC_061508.1, from coordinate 214,937,076 downwards.
TTCTATTCTTTGCCTTTACAATACATAGCTCATGGGAAAATAGCCTTAAAAACTATTGTGGTGAAGAATATGTACTTATGTATCTTATTTCTTAATAAGTTGCTTGTTGAGCGGTAACCATGTTTCGGGGGACGCCATCAACTTTTACCTTTGTTGAATATCATGTGAGTTGCTATGCATGTTCGTCTTGTCTGAAGTAAGGGCGATTTTCATGATCAAATGGTTTGAATATGCATATTGTTAGAGAAGAACATTGGGCCGCTAACTAAAGCCATGAATCATGGTGGAAGTTTCAGTTTGGACGCAAATCCTCAATCTCTTATGAGAATTTTATCTGTTGTTAAATGCTTATGCATTAAAAGAGGAGTCCATTATCTCGTTGTCTATGTTGTCCCGGTATGGATGTCTAAGTTGAGAATAATCAAAAGCGAGAAATCCAATGCGAACTTTCTCCTTAGACCTCTGTACGAGCGGCATAGAGGTACCTCTTGTGACACTTGGTTGAAACATATGCTATGCAATGATAATCCGTGTTAATCCAAGCTAATTAGGACAAGGTGCGAGCACTATTGGTATACTATGCATGATGCTTGCAACTTATAGGATGTCTTATACATAACACATATGATTTATTACTACCGTTGACAAAATTGTTTCTATGTTTTCAAAATGAAAATCTCTAGCACAAAAATAGTAATCCATGCTTCCCTCTGCGAAGGGTCTATCTTCTACTTTATTGTTGAGTCAGTTTACCTATTCTTTCTATCTTAGAAGCAAACAATTGTGTCAACTGTGTGCATTGATTCTTACATATCTACCTATTGCACTTGTTATATTACTTTGTGTTGACAATTATCCATGAGATAAATATGTTGAAGTTGAAAGCAACTGCAGAAACTTATATCTTCCTTTGTGTCGTTTCAAAGCTTTCTACTAAGAATTTATTGCTTTATGAGTAACTCTTATGCAAGTCTTATTGATGCTTGTCTTGAAAGTACTATTCATGAAAAGTCTTTGCTATATGATTCAGTTGTTTACTCATTGTCTTCATCATTGCTTCGAATCGCTGCTGACGTGGGCATAACCCTTCGGATAACCAATGTTGCTCTACCCTACACAGCCCAACTGAAGGCCCATGAAGGTACCCGATGGCAAGATGGGCCACTAGGACGGTGCAGCGGAAGGTTTCTTGAAGTACAAGACACGAAAGGAGCCGAACAAGGAAAGTTTAGAAACAGATCTACTGTAAACCTAGTCGTACTCGATTAGACCTCTCGAGACCTGGCCACCTATATAAAGGCCAGGAGAGGGGCTATCGAGGGAACAAACAATCAATATTAGCAATACTAGCCAGCAGAAGCTTAGAACTAGGTTACCTAACAACTAGCACCTCGACGAGACCACATCCGAACTATTCGGCACCCCATTGTAACCTGTTTTCATCATAATCAAGAACATACAGGCAGGACGTAAGGGTTTTACCTCATCGAGGGCCCCGAACCTGGGTAAATCGCTCTCCCCGCTTGTCTGTGTACCGATGTCTCGTGTCAGCTTGCAGGATTCCATCAACCCTAAGCCCCTATCGGAGGGCATTGCCGAGGAGCACCCTCGACAATTGGCGCCGTCTGTGGGAACCCTGTCGGCACAAGGCAGGGCATCGGCAGATCCGATCATGACATCGGCGGCCTCGCCGATAACTTTATCAGCAACTTCATCAACACCATCGTCGCCAATCCTGGGAAGCCCGATTCGATTCGGCTCTTACGAGTTTACCCCACACAGCGATTCCTCCCGCTCGAACTTTTCAGATCTACAAGGAAACATGGAGATGACCTTCGGCAGCGTCCACTACAACGTCAACGCAGAGGGAATCCTTCGATTGCTGGAATCCCCCACTTCCGGATCGACGGGTTCAAACGCGTCATCATCACTCGATCTGTCGGCTGGTCTGACAGAATCGACGTGCTCACCCATGCCCTCGACTCCCCGCTCGGTGTCCTCCATGTCGGTAGGGTCGGACGATTCCTCATCTTCGAAACTAACTTCGTACTCACCGCCCGAACCGCGACACCAGTGCATGGGCTGGGATCAAGCGACACGCCGTTCGTCTGCAACGCCCAGTATTCATCGGGAGAGGACAGTATCGGCAGCACCATCCAGGGAACCACCCGAAGAACGGCACCCCATCAGGTTTATGTCGCCAATAACACGGGAAACACAAGGCGCAGAGGAGACGAAGACCATACCCCCCGTTCCAGTAGAAGGGCAAGTTTTGAAAACAGCGCCAGCAACCGTGACAGCGATTACACCATCGCAGATGAAGAGTGGGCAGCAGCAAGGGCAGCAGTACTCAACAACACGCCGCTCCCCGCAGGAACTTCGGTTGGAACTCTCAATGCTTATCGCTCCATACTGGAGAAAAACCGGGAACACCTGTCGAAAGAGCAAGCCACCCTCGAGAGATGCCTATCTCGCGGCGGACCGATCCAGCGAACGGCGAAGGGCTCACAAGGGAGTGCCTCCCGAAACACTCGAGGAACGAGGCAAGCACCGGTCGAGACCGTCCGAGCTTTCGAAGATGACGCCAGGGAAATAACGTCGAATCTGACCAAATCCTTCATGACTATGGATAGCGCCGGCATGCCACGACCGAAAACCGTTGCGAGAGCAACGGCCAACCTCGCCGCATACCTCATCAACCAACGCCCGAAGGGTCCATGGCTCAAGCTCATCGAGGTGCCCTGGAGAGTCTCGCAATATTGGGGAACAACCTAGTCCCGCCAAAGGAAAAGACCACCGTCCAAGACAGTGGGTCGAAACATCATGCGAGAGATGCTCGGGACGAAATCACCCAGAGCAAGATCGACAAGGCAAGGCGACGACGCGCCTCTAGGAAGGACAACGACAGCGATTCTTCGGATGAAGACCAGGAGTACGACGGCGAGCTCAGGGGAGCCGACTGTCTAAGTTACAAGATCCGCGAAACAATGCCGCCCAAAAAATTTAAGCCTACCCCTACCGATGCTCGCCAAGTACGATGGGCAACAGGAACCAAGATCCCGGATAGACGACTACCTGCAGATCGTGATCCCGCACAAAGGAAACCGAGATAGCGGCAATGCAATGCTTACAGCTTTACTTGAAAGATTCAGCACGAGCCTGGCTAAGGGGGCTGCCGAAAGGTTCTGTCAAATCATGGGACGACCTAGTAGACGCCTTCGTTGCCAACTTCCAAGCAACATACAAGAGGCCCGTCGGGATCGAAGAACTACGGAATTGCCGACAGAAGCAGAAGGAGTCGATGCGTTCATACATCGGGAGATTCACAAAGCTCCTAAACGCTGCCGAAGATGTATCTGTCGACAGAGCAATCGACGCTTTCAGCGATTGCGTTCAGCGGGAAAGTTACGTAGAAGAACTCGGGCGCAAAAAGCCAAAAACCATAACCAAGCTAATGGAAATCGCCAACAGCTGGGCTGATGGTGAGGACAACGTACGAAGGCCACGGCAGCGTAGTGATGACGAAGACGATGACCAGCCGAAGCACGACTCGGGTGGCCGAAGGGATCGTCACAAGAGAAGGAAAACCGCAACTACGATGATAACAATCTGGTAGCCGCAGGGTATTCCGATCGGCAGGACGACCGAGACGACAGGCACGATGGTAACCGGAACAACTCTGGGAACCGTGGTAATTATAAACCACGACAGCAGAGGACTCCCGAACTACCCTACGCCGAACAGGTCAACGCCCCTTGTTACCTGCACTCGTATGTTGATTCCAAGGACGGTAAAACGAAGTCAAGTCACCTGCTCAGGGACTGCCGGCAGTTCCTTGACATGCACAAACTCATACAGCAGTCAGGCCAGCAACAACTACCACCACCACCCCCACCTCCACCGCAGCATCACGTCCAGCAGGCTCAACCCCATCAACCCAACGAGGCGTTTCCACCGCCATGTGGGCAGATGAGCATGATCCACAGGACAGGCGTTTCGAAAAGGGAGATGAAGAAGCTCACGCGAGAAATCAACTTGGCAGAAAGCATCATGGCAAACATCCCTGAGTACGTCGATCGGTCTTCTCGTAACATTACGTTCGGTCGAGCGAGATCACCCGATGACCATACCAAAACCAGGACACGCCGCCTTGGTAGTCGAAGCACAAATTGGGGGGTTCAAGATGAGCAAAGTCTTCATGGATGGTGGAAGCGGACTAAACCTGATATTCGTCGACACAATCAGAAGCATGGGGATCACCATGAATATGCTGGAAGAAACAGACACCTGCTTCCACGGGATCCTTCCAACTGCACCGGGCTACTCTCTTGGCAAAGTCTACCTGAATGTTATCTTCGGTAGAGCCGACAATTTCAGGAAGGAAAAAAATCGAGTTTGAAGTGGTGATCTGGGAGTCACAGTATCACGCAATACTCGGGAGACCAGCGTATGCCAAGTTCATGGCTGTGCCACATTATGCGTACCTCAAGCTGAAAATGCCTGGGAACAATGGGACAAACATCACAGTCTATGGAAGTTTTTCACGCTCAGACAATTGTGATCGCGACTTTCAGAGGATTGCTGCAAAGTCCGGGCCACAGCGAGAAACCGTTGATCCTCCGCCCAAGCTGTCTTTACGAGAGATCAAGGAAGAAAAAGATGGCAGGGAAACCAAGCAGAAGCCGGCCGCTCTCGCCCTCAAAGCTTCGGCAGCAGAAGCTTCGGCAGCAGAAGCCTCGGCAGCAAAGGGTTGATGGCACAAAAGGTTTAGGAGATAGCAAGACGATGGTAACCACCGCCCAAATCCCTGATGAAACCAGCAACGCTGCAGCAACCACTAACGCGGTGAAGAAGCCAGAAGAAGAGAAGAACCCCTTCCTTGCCTAAGCAGTTTACTAGCCTTATTTTCTTTTTTCCTTCATTATAAACAGGGCCTTCCCCTTTTCGCCCTTTAGCATCGTGCTTACCTTATTAATATGAAATTAAGCTTCGATTCTTTGTTAAGCATTGCAGTAACTACCAACCTTCTAAAGCCCCATCACTATGCAAAGATAGTACGAGGCAGAAGATCGTGCTCCAAAAAAAGCCTCTACGAGTGCTAAAATGACGTTGACCTTTCCCTCTGCTATAGATGCCTCTACGAGTGCCGTAAATAGCAAGAGTTTGGAAATACACATAAACAACAACCCACGTTCGATATTTCACTTATGGAAATATCAAAGAACAACGGGCTCATCGGCAGAATCACTACACCCGAAATATTCGGGAGTGCTCGTCGAAATTTAAAACGGTTGAAAGCAAAGTTGCGCATACAACAGGTTTAGCAAGACCTGCAACACGAGCTGATCACTCACATGATTTGCTAACCAACCAATATACATACATTTAAACGAGCAACTAAGATTCGCTCAAAACTTGCCAACGGCAATAACATGGTAAAAGTACATATGCATGTATCTACCGAATAAGAAGGCATCATTACATAATCCAAACACTTGGATAAAGTAGCCAAATTTTCTATTTACAAAATGGACATTAAAATCCTGAAATCACCCTTGCGGAGTTCCTCTTTCTTCAGGTACCCTTGAGTCTTCCTCGAGTCTGTCGACAACTATGTTAGCAGGCAACAATACCTTCGGGTACAGCGCCTCCAAGTCTCCAGTAGCGTTGGCAATCGACAGCAAACCTGCCGAAGGATAACGGGCAAGAACAAGGGCAAGTGTAAACCTGGCCCCTGCAAAAACTTGCGCGCGTACCAACTCTCGGACCTTCTTGGCGTTACCAAATTCAGACATCAAAGCAAGGAGAGTTGGGGGAACTGCGTTCAAAGGGAACATTGTCTTCCAAACCATCCTCATAGCCTTGTAGCACTTGTCAAAAAAGTGATGGACCCTGCTGAACCCGATCCTGAAACTGCGCGACAGCCGAAGCCTTCGAGTGCTCCCGCCAGAAAATCTCTTCGGATGAGGATAGCTGGGTCAATGCATTCACACATTCGTGAATCCGCTTGTTCTCCTCTGCACGATTCAGAGCAATGACTGGCACAGAAGTAAACAAAAGGATTAGATAAGATTCCATCAATCAAAGGGCGCGAGAGATCAAAGGACTCACAGTTCAAGCTCTCGGTAGCCTTATGTAGCTCGAGTAAGAGCATACCGCTCTACGTCGGCTGCAATCTCGCCCTTCTTGTTGACAATCGCAGCCAAGGCGTAAGTGCTTGCGCAGGTCCTTCTCCATCCGCGTGATCCGATCCTTCATTCGTTGGACCCGATCACCTTCGGGAAGAACGCCCGAAGAGTCATCAACAAACGAGGGCACCGGGGAAAACTCCGCAGCAACAGCGTCAAAAGGTTGATAGTTATGGACAAATCAAGCATCCAACGTAACTCCCATCGGGAGAGGTACAAGAAATTCCTATCAGGAGAAGTGCAAATGAAGATATTATGACAAAAGTGTGTTGGCAACATTGCCAGCACAGTGTTCATTACAAACTTAAGTTCTCGTAATAGAATAATGTTTCATACTAGCCCAAGGACAAAATTGTTACAACAATTAAGGAGCCTGAGTCTGAGTCGACAGACTGGGGCCAGTCGATGCCTTTCCCGACGAAACTAAATCAAGGAGCTGGCGAGCACAAGTACGGGCGGATGCTGTAAAGGCGCTTAAGTTAACAAGTCGCCCATCTTTCTCTTTCGGCAGCTCCTTAGTCATTTCTTCGATGTCAGCCTTAAACCCGTAACCCATCATAAGTTCAAGGCAAGGAGGGCACCATAGGTACGTGAGGTACGCTTGAATACCTCGATGACCTCCTTGGTGTCGACAGTGAAGGCGTCAATTAGCTGCCCCAGAGTTTTCTCCTGCTTGGCCTTGGGGAATATCATCGAATGCATCCGCGCCAGAGCACCCTTTCCCTTGTCAAGCAGCTCTCGGGTAAGCTGGTGGGTGGCGAGAACCATTGACACACCATTTGTCGGGGAGTTGCCTGGAACTTTGTCCAAGGCAGTAGCAGGGATGCTGGCGGCTTCTGCAAAGAAATTAAAGGAAATCGTTGACGAAAAAACAGATCCATAAAAAGTGGTGAATCTACAAGAGATGTAGGAACTTACCAAGCAGGGCCAAGGCAGGTCGACGGAGGAGTTCATCCTTTTCTGTCGCCCGAGCTTCCTCCTCCTTCGACCTCTCCTTCAGCTTGTTCAGCTCTTCTTTCAGGGAGTCGACCTCCTGGCGAGCTATGGCAGCCTTTTTGATGGCGCCATCCAACTTTGAAGAGGAAGACTTAGCCTCTTCCTGCAGCCGAATTTTGTCCGCCTCCAGAGAGGTGAATTGAGAGGCGAAGGCCTCTAAAGAGGATATCACACCTCGTAGATCCTTGAAGAAAGAGAATGTTTTACAAAGATCATTAGGCAAAGGCACGTTCCAAAAGGTTCTTGTTAGATTTGACAAAGACTTACAGAAGGAGGAGCTGTGGCAGCGGCAGGAGTATCTTTCCCTTTGGAAAGGGAGGAGGCAGTCGATGCTTGCGCCGTGGCAACCGCCTTCGGAGCCGAAGCTTCGGAAGCTGCGGCGGCCGGCGAGACAACATCAGACCTGGCTTTCTTAGGCGGAGGCTCAATGAAAGCATCGTCACTACAAGAAAGGTTTGATCGACCAAGTTATGAGAAAAATGTGAAAAGACCAAGGAGCTGAAAATGGTAAAAAGAAGAAAAACACTTACATATCAAGGAGATCATCTTCATCGGCAAAGCCGCCGATTGATCTCTTCATAGGTGGAGCCCTGGTCTCCTCGGCAGCTGCATTAACAAAGGCATTGTGATCAGCGTCATCATTACGCACTGATCCCTCTGTGCCGCAAGTGTCATCGGCTGATGGGGGGAGACTGGTGTGAGCAGTTTCAGAGTCTATCAGGTCATCGTGATCGCTTGTTGGGTTTGTATGCTCAACAGTACGAGAGTCGACGGGTTCTGAAGAGCCTCTTCCTTCGGAAGTATCACTTGGCAAGTTATGAAAGTCCCCGGAAGCTATGAGGGTCTGTAGAAGAAAAGACGAATGAGAATCACGTCGATTAAGTAAATAGCAGCATAACAGGAATCTGAGGAGGAAAATTACCTCTGGTGGTGGATGATCGGCATCAAAAGGAGTATACGGAGACAACAATGGGACCGAGTCTTCTTGGCTGAAGAGAGTGAGGCGACGGACTTCATCGAGCAGTTCTTTTTCTGACAGTTCGGCAGCGTTAATTCTGGTCTCATCCTTTGGACCCGAATACAACCACATTGGACGAATTCTAGCCATGACTGGTTGGATTCGACGTTTCAGAAACACTGTCGCTACCTCAGTACCAACCATGGTTTGGCCATCAGATTCTTTAATCCGAAGGAATCTAGCAAACAATTTGTCGGCTGCTACTTTTTCGTCGGGAGAGAGAACATTCTTCCAGGAATTTTTGGGCTTGGCTTCAAGGGCATCGACAAAGCGAGGAAGCTGAGATTCGGGTGATAAGGAATCCTTGATATAGAACCACTTCAATCTCCACCCTTGCACGGACTCTCTCATTGGGAAATTGAAGTAATTGACATCCGAACGGGTTACAAATCCCACTCCTCCGGTGACAAAAGATCCGTTACTACTGCTGTATCTTTTCACATAGAAGATCTTTTTCCACAACCCAAAATGAGGTTCAACGCCCAGATATGCTTCGCAGAGGGTGATAAACACAGCAACGTGGAGGATTGAGTTGGGAGTGAGTTGCCATAGTTGGATTTCGTAAGTTGGCAAGAGATGGAGAAGGAATTCGTGGACGGGAAGCGAAAGGCCTCGATATAAGAACGATAAGAACATCACGGTAAAACCGGCAGGGGGATTAGGTCGAGAAATCGCACCTGGAAAGATCACATTCCCCTCATCGGAGGAGATCAATCCCAGGCTTCGGGATCTTTTTTCGTCACGCTTGGTGACGGTAGAAGCTGTCCAATCTCCGGGCCTGGCTGCTGGACTTGGTGGTACCGGCGGCGCCGGAGCTGGGGGAGGAGCGACGGGGGCGCCTTCCTTCAAAAGAATCGAGGAGGATCTGGCAGCGGCACCGCCGCTCGTGGAACTGGCGGCGGCGCTAGGGTTCTTCTTCTTCACCATTGTGAGATCTGGGAGAAATCGGAAGACAGTGGTGGCGGCGCAAGCGGTTGTGAACAGGAGAAGAAGAAGAACAGCGAAGGGATGAATGAAGGAGAATACTAGGAATTTCTGTCTCTTGGGGAACTTAAGAAAGGTTTCGTATTGTTAACGGGCCTTTTTCTCCGGTTAATGGTTGCGGAAATCGAGGAGGTGCCTCGCTAACCGTGTAAAGAGGAGCGGGAATTGCTCGAAAACAGGGCTGGCAGGTCATGTCTTATCAAGTCAAAATCAAGGGGATAGAAAAACGTCATCGATGACGTCATGAAGAATGATTGCATACGAAGAGATAAGAAAATGTCGGGTGATCAACTTGAGCCTACGCGCGGATTGCGAGCATCCGCACCTAGGCTCGGGGGCTACTCCCATCGGGAGCGCGGACGCGCACCCGATAGAATAAAGACTCGAAGGAAAAAACGTGACTCGAGGTTGCATTTGAACGTAAGCGCCCGTGCCCAGACTCGGGGGCTACTCCCATCGGGAGCACTGAACGAGCACCCGATAGAACTTTTTTCGCACTCCAGGATCATGCCCGGGGACTTGATTCTGTGTAGGGTAACGTTGTTTTGCCGTCGGCAGTTAACCAACAGAAGTTGGGCACGTTATTCGTTATCCCTTGCATAAGGAAAATGTGTCGGATGGACTACAAAGACTTGCAGGAAAAAGCTTCGGCAGAAGAAAATCTTTGAGTGGTACAACTTGAGTCTACGCACGGATTACAAGCATCCGTACCTAGATTCGGGGGCTACTCCCATCGGGAGCGCTGACGCGCACCCGATAGGAAATAGAAGACAGAAGAAATACAAGAATGATCAAGGAGAAGGACCTCGGAAGGAGACATGCTTTAGTCTCTACCCGAACTATGTTCGGCTAGACACTCGGGGGCTACTGACGTGGGCATAACCCTTCGGATAACCAATGTTGCTCTACCCTACACAGCCCAACTGAAGGCCCATGAAGGTACCCGATGGCAAGATGGGCCACTAGGACGGTGCAGCGGAAGGTTTCTTGAAGTACAAGACACGAAAGGAGCCGAACAAGGAAAGTTTAGAAACAGATCTACTGTAAACCTAGTCGTACTCGATTAGACCTCTCGAGACCTGGCCACCTATATAAAGGCCAGGAGAGGGGCTATCGAGGGGACAGACAATCAATCTTAGCAATACTAGCCAGCAGAAGCTTAGAACTAGGTTACCTAACAACTAGCACCTCGACGAGACCACAGCCGAACTATTCGGCACCCCATTGTAACCTGTTTTCATCATAATCAAGAACAGACAGGCAGGACGTAAGGGTTTTACCTCATCGAGGGCCCCGAACCTGGGTAAATCGCTCTCCCCGCTTGTCTGTGTACCGATGTCTCGTGTCAGCTTGCAGGATTCCATCAACCCTAAGCCCCTATCGGAGGGCATTGCCGAGGAGCACCCTCGACAGCTGCATTCATCTCATGTGCTTTACAATAGTATTGATCAAGATTATGATAGCATGTCACTTCAGAAATTATCCTTGTTATCGTTCACCTACTCGAGGGCGAGTAGGAACTAAGCTTGGGGATGCTTGATACGTCTCAAACGTATCTATAATTTCTTATGTTCCATGCTACTTTTATGATGATACTCACATGTTTTATACACATTATATGTCATTATTATGCATTTTCGGGCACTAACCTATTGACGAGATGCCGAAGAGCCGATTCTTTGTTTTCTGCTGTTTTTGGTTTCAGAAATCCTAGTAAGGAAATATTCTCGGAATTGGACAAAATCAACGCCCAGGGGCTTATTTTTCCATGAAGCTTCCAGAAGACCGAGGGAGAAACGAAGTGGGGCCACGGGGTGCCGCCACACTAGGGCGGCGCAGCCTAAGGAGGGCCCGCGCGGCCGTAGCGTGTGGGGCCCCCGTGAGTCCTCCGACTCCGCCCTTCCGCCTACTTAAAGCCTTCGTCGCGAAACCCCCAGTACCGAGAGCCACGATACGGAAAACCTTCCAGAGACGCCGCCGCCGCCAATCCCATCTCGGGGGATTCAGGAGATCGCCTCCGGCACCCTGCCGGAGAGGGAATTCATCTCCCGGAGGGTCTTCATCGCCATGATCGCCTCCGGATCGATGTGTGAGTAGTTCACCCCTGGACTATGGGTCCATAGCAGTAGCTAGATGGTTGTCTTCTCCTCATTGTGCTATCATGTAAGATCTTGTGAGCTGCCTATCATGATCAAGATCATCTATCTGTAATGCTACATGTTGTGTTTGTTGGGATCCGATGAATATTGAATACTATGTCAAGTTGATTATCAATCTATCATATATGTTGTTTATGTTCTTGCATGCTCTCCGTTGCTAGTAGAGGCTCGGCCAAGTTGATACTTGTAACTCCAAGAGGGAGTATTTATGCTCGATAGTGGGTTCATGCCTCCATTGAATGCAGGACGAGTGACGTAAAGATCTAAGGTTGTGGATGTGTTGTTGCTACTAGGGATGAAACATCGATGCTTTGTTTAAGGATATTTGTGTTGATTACATTACGCACCATACTTAATGCAATTGTCTGTTGTTTGCAACTTAATACCGGAAGGGGTTCGGATGATAACCTGAAAGTGGACTATTTAGGCATAGATGCATGCTGGATAGCGGTCTATGTACTTTGTTGTAATGCCCTGATTAAATCTCATAGTACTCATCATGATATATGTATGTGCATTGTTATGCCTTCTTTATTTGTCAATTGCCCAACTGTAATTGGTTCACCCAACATGCTATTTATCTTATGGGAGAGACACCACTAGTGAACTGTGGACCCCGGTCCATTCTTTACATCTGAAATACAATCTACTGCAATACTTGTTCTTTACTGTTCTTCGCAAACAAACATCATCATCCACACTATACAATTAATCCTTTGTTTACAGCAAGCCGGTGAGATTGACAACCTCACTGTTACGTTGGGGCAAAGTACTTTGATTGTGTTGTGCAGGTTCCACGTTGGCGCCGGAATCCCTGGTGTTGCGCCGCACTACACTTCGCCGCCATCAACCTTCAACGTGCTTCTTGGCTCCTACTGGTTCGATAAACCTTGGTTTCTTACTGAGGGAAACTTGCTTCTATACGCATCATACCTTCCACTTGGGGTTCCCAACGGACATGTGCTTTACGCGTATCAATTGTTATGCCCTCTCTATTTGTCAATTGCCCAACTGTAATTTGTTTACCCAACATGTTATTTATCTTATTGGAGAGACACCACTAGTGAACTGTGGACCCCGGTCCATTCTTTTACATCTGAAATACAACCTATTGCAATCATTGTTCTCTTTTGTTTTCTCGCAAGCAAACATCATTCTCCACACCATACGTTTAATCCTTTGTTTTCAGCAAGCCGGTGAGATTGACAACCTCACTGTTAAGTTGGGGCAAAGTAGTTTGATTGTGTTGTGCAGGTTCCACGTTGGCACCGGAATCCCTGATGTTGCGCCGCACTACACTCCTTCACCAACAACCTTCACGTGGTCTTCATCTCCTACTGGTTCGATAACCTTGGTTTCTTACGGAGGGAAAACTCGTTGATGTACTCATCATACCTTCCTCTTGGGGTTCCCAACGGACGTGTGCTTTACCGTCACAAGCATGCACCTGCAAATCTTCAAGGTAGCTATGCACACGGTGAAATATATTCGAGTGTTGTTATCAAACACACAAAACACTATAGGGAGACCTTGCTCTTTCATAGGCTTTCACCCTGAACAAACCAACAACCATCGTCACCACTTGTTCCAACGAGCCGACCACCACCACCGGCAGCCGACGAACCACCACAACCAAGTTGAATCTCGTGTGACAAGAAGTTTGCCAACACCAAACAACCATCTTGCCCAAGACCGCAGATAGCAACCGGACGTCACCTCACAACATCGAGCCACCATCTGAGAGAAGCGCCCCAACAGTAGAACCAAAAGCCGATCCGCAAGTCGCGCCCACCAACGGTGGCGCGGCCGCGCCACCATCCTCTCCGTGATCACCTCAACCACGGAGCTGCAGACAATAGCCAAAACCGTCGCACCTAGGCCGCCCTGCAACACGCGGTGACCCCGTAGGAACCACCCGCTCCAATAGATATGATCGCGGCCTCGATCAGTGGATCCACGCGACCTCCGCACCGAGCAGTTGGCGGCCCAGCTCCTCAGCCTCCATCGTGTCTTCGGGGACGCCACCCTGACACATGGGGTTGGTTTTTTTTACCAAAATGAGCAAAATGTATTATAATTTGAAAGTGAGATAGTAGTGTAATATCCCAGGTGTTGTGGGTATACTTCATGGGTGTACCATCGACAGTGCCTAGATCCGGCAAGCCCGGGTGGCCCATAGACGGTGATGGTGGCGTGTGGCCCATCGGGCGGCCAGGTTGTTGTAGATCAAGAAGGATGAAGTCCAGCCCAGGAACAAGGAGCCGGATCCACCAACCGAGACTGGAAGTCGGATCCGGCCTGGCCCATCAGGGGTAGCCGGATCCAGTACGGCGGATAAGGGAAGGCGGATCCTTGACGTGCACGGCAATGTAGTATTCCGTAGTTAGGTGACTTGTATTCCGGCTAGGACTCTCCATGTCGACCCTAGATCCTGGCACCTTTATAAGCCGGATCCCGGGAGCCCTAAAGGCACAACCACAGCTCATTGTAACAACGCGAAAGCGCCCAGATAATTCCAGACAAGCAGCAATAGGCCCTGTCATCATGCAGGTGTTCCGAAGCTAGGTAAATCGCGTACCACCGTCCCGAGGACTCTCCGCCCGATGGCCCCTACTTATTCTCCCCCTCGTGAGGATCCCTCCTCCGAGGTACCGTCGAATAGGCAACAACAGTTGGCGCCCACCGTGGTGCCAGCGGTGTTTGGAGGCTGGAACCGGGAGGGTTCCGCCATGGGAAGCTACGACGACTCCATCGTTGTGGGGCGTGTCCTTTACGTCAGGAATTTTCCGATCGTCCCTCAGGACGAGTGCTGGATTCCGGCTAAGACCGACCCCATCAAGCTCTCCATCGTCCCAATCTGCGGCATTCACCTCTTCATCGGTGAGACCGTCGATTCCGACGGAAACACCCTGGTAAGTAACGCTGACGCGACCGCCACTGAGTAGGACGCAGTCGCGAAGATCCTATCTGAGTCGCAGGAACTTCTTCAGGAAGATTCCGCCTTAGATCTGGAAATTTCAAAACCCACCCAATCCGCCCCTGGGTAGGAAATTACGGTGGAAAACCAATGCAGATCCGCTGGGTCTCCCGGGTGTTAGAAAAGCAAAGGTGCCACTTCGTGCACTTCCTCGCACATACCGGAGGAACCGCCCCTCCCCAGGAGGGAGCCGGGCCCATGCAGGTTGAGGCTACCGGAGATAGCGACGCTTCGAATCAGCAAGAGGTTGTCGGAGACAACAACGCCCCGGATCAGAAAGAGGATGCCAGAGACAAAGAAGAATCAATCCTTGGCAACTTAAGCCCAACCTCTGACGATGCTTCCTCCATGGATACAGATGAGTACAACCGTGTTATGAAGGAGTTGGAGGATGAGGAGAAAGCTGAGACAGAATCCGCCCCGCCAAAGGAGGTCCTCGTGACTTGAACCGGGCTGGAGCAAGGAACTGACGCAGAAGCGACTCCGACCGACCTCGGACTTCCAGGCCCGTCCAATCTAGAGACTCTAAAATGGGTGCGCTATCGCATCGTGTCGGATCCTGGAGAAGGATGTGTCCTCGAACACGGTGAAGATTTGCCCATAGAAGAGCTCGCTAGGCAGGCAGGCCGAGGTGTCATTGCAAACTCGGAAATCCTGACCAAACCAGTAACTCCGGAGGATGCCGCTAACCCGGAAGCTCTAGAATCCAAAAGGAAGGAACTGCTGGCTACCGCTGAGAGATTTGCCAACACCGCAGTAGTAATGATGGAGGAAAGGCAAGAAGTAGAGGAGGTGATGGAGAAATTCCTAGAAAGAGAGCACGAAGCTATTGATTACTTGGAGAAGGCCAAAGCACTCTGAGCACGGTGGGAAACCATCATAGAGGATGCCAACAAGGAAGCATATAGGATCCATCGGGAAGGCCCCCGCAAGATCAACTTTGCGACACCCACCAATCGTCAACCGCTCACAACTCCAAAGGACAATATGAAGAAGGCTGCGGAGCTCCTGACCAAAAACGATGAGGAAATCGACATCGCACATCTCCGCACACTCGTAGCTTCAGCAATGAAGCAACAGAGTAAGGCAGACACCTCGCGCAGGTTGGGATCCAACCCGGAAATATTTGTGTCCACCGCGCAGAAGGACGCCTCAGGAAGGATGCACCGTGACGAAGAATCACGCACTGGATCCACGGAGCGCAGAAGAAGAATTAGAGAACACTAGTCTTCAACCCATGCACCTGCATGGGCTAGTTAATTTGATGCCCTTTTCTCTATATAAAGACTTTTTGCAAGTATTTGGTATTAGTTAATATGGACGTGTTTTTGTGAGTTCGTTGGTATTTAATATTATCAACAATTTTTCAGTATCCACAAAAATAACTCATTTAATTTGATATAATTTGTGGTTATCCTAAAAAGGCGGTTGCATCGAGTAGACAATATATGAGTATACATGTGCGTCTATGTTCTATTTAGATTTTAAAAAAACTTAGCGGCAGTCCATATTTTAAATTTAAATTCCCTAAAATTTAGGTCTAACATACTCCAGGTACTATTAACCATTACTGATTCAGTATATGCGTACCTACATATATGCATGGACCGAGGATATAGCTATATTCAAGTATTTAAAATATCCCTAACAAAGAACTAAACCACGTGTAGGCATTTTACCATATAGCTATGCCGAATCTGCATGTTGACATTATTACCTTGTTTCACGATGTTTCAAGACATTGGCTTTAGCTGCCGGCATGCAAGTAGAACTTTCGACTGAAGGTGAAACTAATTCCGTTCCGGCCACCGCCACCTGTTGCCAGCCGTTGAACTCCTCTTGGCAGTGGTGCTTGCTACAGATTTGGTGCAAAGAGACCGAGAGGATGTATGGGAGAAATTCTGCAGACTGCAGCTAACTAAAACACCTCTTTCAAACTGCTACGCCCGTTGGAGCGTTTTCTTCTTTGTCACTGTGGAACTGACCATATCGTAATTCAGTTTGAAGTAATGTGTGAATGCATCAAAGAACTTTAAAACTGGATGTGCTCCCGTGTTCATGACCAAGAGGTGGTAGTTGCGATTTAGCTAATAGGGACAAATAGATCGAAAAGATGAAGTTTATCAACCGATCACGGCAGCTGTACAGCAAACTTCTGTCAAAATTGATTGTACATATCAGAAGTGCTAATGAATAAATAATGCATCATAGTTCTTGATATTGGTTATTGACTACGAAATTCACGAATTTCCGCCATAGCAAGCCATACAAGGACCCTCTAGTCTATGCCAGAGAAACAACACTCAACTCTAATCTTAAGTTTCAATAATCAAGTTCCTTACCTATTGATGATTTACCATCTCCCATCTGCCATGAAATGCTGCTAGCCAACAAAAGATGTTAATTCACCTTAACCAATCTGCTAAATTAGGTTCATTCAGAGCAGACATAAGGTCTGAATTATTTTTGCACGGCATATTCAAATCCGGAATAGTTAAATTTCAGGAAAATGTATCTATGGACTGATATGGTTACAACTAAATTTAGTAAATGAGAAAACAGGAATTGCTACGCTAATTATTTGCCAAATGTCTAAATCAATTACTAAAAATTACAAATGAAATCTTGCAAATGTAGTTAACCAAGTATGTCAATTCAGCTTCCACCCGCAACTACACTAATAAGTGAATATAATCAATCGTTCTTACCGTACAAATCTCTAGAGTATGTAGTGAAGTGGATCTACAAAGAACACCCCTACAGCCATGCAGTTTCCTCGATGTTCATCAAGTATCACCGTGATGCACCATAGACCAAGTCGATCGGAGCGCCGAAGCCTGCAGCCCAACACAACCTTCGAGGGCTAGTAATCTGCATGCACATCTACAGATCTAATAAGATAAATCTTCTGTGTGCACAAATATTTGGATTGATCTAAAAAAAACTTTCGTTTTAACCATGCAGTTTCTTCTATGCTGGTCAGCTGCGTGTTGCCACCGTGATGCACCAGACACCATGCCGGCCGGCCGGCCGGCTGTTGCTTGCATCGAGCCCGGAGCTCCGCAAAGCCACCTGAGGTTTAGGATCTACGTATGCGGCACTACCTCTGCTGAAAGTAACATGGTAGTTGAATATAATGCATGGCCTGAAACTTAGGCCAACAACGGAGGTACATGAACAGAAAAATCAGAGGAGAGAACCGCGGTGGCTGCTGAGGCATATTTGAGCACGGCACCTCCGGCACCTCTATCTGCATGGAGAGTACAGAGATTAAAGTGGCTAGCATGTAGGACTACCATCTATCCGAGATCATAAACATCGTCCATGCACGCTGCGGTGAGGAGCCAACTTTATACTCTCTAGTTTCACGGCCGGTCGCCGACGACCGCAAAGATACCTGCAATTTGTAGCATCTCGATCAAGGATCTCATAGATTGGAAACGAAAGTGAATTGGTTACCTGTGATCAACTTCTTGATGCTACTCCTGGAGCCGAGTAATCAGCCGTCCAATCCTGCCGTAGATGTTACCCATGGCACAAATTCCAGACATTACGACCGCGAGGGATGCTCCGGTGCTCCCCCCTAAGTGAAGTTGAGGGGTCAAATTGAGTTTTTTTTTTTAAGCATTGGGCTCGCCCGAACCCATATCCAGCCCGTGTATACCCATATGTATGGATACGGTATATGTACGTCACATTTAAAAAAAAATGGAGATCACGTGAGCAGTTAATTAAGATCTAATCCGCCTAAAACTCGCCGATCGTCGTGCATGTGTCTTCTGTTGCCGCGATCGTCGTGAGGAGGAGGAAGTTGTACTCCTCCGTCGTCGGAAACCCTAGCGCGAGCACGAGCTGGTGGGGGTAGGGTTGATCTTCCTCTCGGGAGGGATCTGCCGCTGGCGCGTCGGCCGTCTCCGCCGTCGCCGTTGATCGCTCCAACCAGATAAAGTCTCCGCCGTCGTGCACGTCCCCTTCTGTTGCCGCGATCGCCGTGAGCATTTTACTCCTCGTTGGAACCCTAGCGCGAGCACGAGCTGGTGGGGGTAGGGTTCCTCTTCCTCGCGGGTGGGATCTGCCGCTGGCCCGCCGGCCGTCTCCGCCGGCGCCCTTGATCGCTCCAACCAGATAAGTCTGGGCGAGCGCGGCTAGGGTTAGGGCCGGCTCCTCTTTCCCTTGAGCGTGGCCTTAGCGGCTTCTTCCTCCTCGGACGCATCGATCGACCCCTGTGGTGGGGGTAGGCTTACTCCTCCGGCGCATCGACTGGTAGGTACGCACATGATAACTCACCTCTTGTTGGATCATGCTAACTTCTGAAATTTTTTTTGATGCGGATGCACTGAATTTGTGATTTCTTTTGTAGCTACGAAATGGATGAGACGAGGTCTGGTGTTTGTGAGGTAGAGAAGGTTCCTGGAATTGGAGTTCATGGAGATGAGTCAGATAATTCTAGAACGGGCCTTGGTGATGAATCTTTGTCAGCGAGTGAGAATATTTTTGTTGGTTCAAGGTCAGATAATTCCATGAGCTCAGAGCATGGGAGGGAAGCAATTATTAATGTAAGTGTCTTTGATATATTCATTTTTTTCATGGAAATCAAATGCAGAACGATAAATGTTTTAACATTGTCATGTTATCATTGAATATGTAGATGGACATTGACAATGATTATGAGAGAGATATTAGTGAGGCTGCGTTGGAGGAAAACAGCAATGAGGTACATGGAGTGTAATTGTTATTTGATATGCAACGAAATGAGATTACCATTAGAAAGTGGGAAATAGTAATGAGGTACATTTACTTGTTGTCTTTAATTTTTGTAGGAAATATATGGACTTGAAAATGACTATGACTATTATGGTGAATCCGACGTGGAGAATTGTTTTTATGATGAGTCAGTAGGTGGCAAACATTATGTGGAGCCAAAGGCGTCGAACAGCAAGGAGGTATGTATTGGTTCATTATTTGTGGAAACCAATTTATTTTAGTAGACACATACAAAAATTAGAGTTTGATTGCTATGTTTTTCATGTGTCAGTCCCATGTTGATGATGGTGATGATGCGAACCTCAGTCAAGCTTGTCAGGAAGAGGATACGATAGAGCTGTACATGATGATAAAGGAGATGACTTTTCCTAGTGAAGAAGCTGCTTTCGTATTCTACAACAGCTATGCCAAAGATAATGGATTCAGCGTCAGATTGGATAAGGTCAGATATAGCAAAAAAATTACGAGACATAGGCGTTACAGGCGTTTTTTGTGTTCGAGGGAAGGTGAGCGTGATCCAAAGTTGCTGACCGAAGAGGGACATAGCCGGAGGCTCAGACCTCTGTCTCGATGCAACTGTGAGGCGCAGATGACTGTGAAGCTGAATGAAAAACTTGGTGTCTGGTATGTTGATAGTTTTGATGACAAGCACAGTCATACGCCCGCAAGACCGGATGAAACACCTTTTCTTTGGTCGCATAGAAAAATCAAAGAGCATCAGAAGGCTGAGATCTTAGCTATGGGAGCTGCAGGTGTTAGGAAGCACACCATAATGGATTCCATGATTAGCAGAAGTGGATGGTATGGCGGCGTTGGGTACGTCCGACGGGATCTGTACAACCTTTGCAGCAAGGAAAAGAGGAAACTACTTGCGAAGGGTGATGCTGCCACGACCATAGGGATTATGCTGAGCGAAAGGAGAAGGACCCAAGTTTTTATTTCGACTACGACTTAGATAAAGAAGGACGGCTGAAGAGAATGTTCTGGTGTGACTCGCGATTCAGTACATGACTATGAGGACTATGGAGATGTCCTTGTGTTTGACGAAGACGTACAAGATGAATCGCTATGGTATGTCATTCATACCTTTTGTGGGTCCGAACAATCACCGTAGGACTACGGTTTTTGGTTGTACCATAGTTTCAGATGAGACAGAAGAAACTTATGTGTGGTTGCTGCAAACATTTCTGAAGGCAGTGTGTCAGAATAAGCCTTTGAGTGTAATTACGGACGCCGACTCGGCGATGATTAGGGCAATTCGCACCGTATTTCCCGATGTCCGGCACCGCATATGTTCATGGCATGTTGAAAAGAATATGAAGATCCATCTCGACTCACAAGTCGTTAGGCGAGTTCCGGTCTATGTTGTACTATAGCACGTCCATAGCCGAATTTGAGCAGAGATGGCAGGCTTTTTTAAAAAGATGGAAGACGGAGAACACCGAAATTTGGTTGAAGAGGATGTACAGGAAGAGGCACCTGTGGGCTGCAGCTTTTCTGACAGAGGGTTTTTGGCTTGGTATGAAGAGCAACCAGCGGAGTGAAAGTCTGAATTCCCGCCTTCACCCGCACCTTGATGGAGAAATGACTTTAGTGGACATGATACTGCACTATGAGAATTGCATTACCCGCATCCGTGAGAACGAGGCGCATGATGACTGCACGGCCTCACAGACATTACCTGTGCCCGTAACAAGCTGCAGGGATCTGGAGGTATTTGCTTCCCACGAGTTTACCCCGGCAAACTTCTACATATTGCAGCTAGATTTGAGGCCAGTTGGCGGCATAGTGACTTTGGAAAGAAAGCTGGGATGTGGGTCTGAAACTTTTGTCGTGGCATGGCATAATAAACCAAATAGGCAGTTCACCGTGGAATATACACCGGAAAATCCTAAAGAAACTATAAAGTGCAGCTGCAGGAGAATGATTCGAAAAGGACTCCCTTGCAAACATATATTCCATGTTCTATGTGTTCGCAAATATATGAAATTCCAAAGTGTTGTGTTCTTCGTCGGTTATCAAAAAATGCAAGAAATGGACTGCCTGCTAGGCGAACGAGTGATATGTTTGGAGTAGGTTGGTCAGGTACAGCGGATAGAATTGAATATAGCAAGGTCAGTGTGTTATCCTCGCAAGCTATGCATGCAGCATGCAAACACCCAACACTTTGGGCTCGAGTCATGCAGACGCTTTAAAGGACGTGATATCAAAGGCGGTTGAGTACGACAAGGAGGGTACGGTGGGTGCTGTTCCGATTTGTCTAAGCTCATTAGCAGTTCAACATGTGGAGGACCGAGAAGGAAACATGGTTAAGGTCCAGGATCCTGTTAAAGTATCGAGCAAAGGTACACATAATAAAGATGATGACAACCGCCCCAAGTCTAAAAATGGAAGACCTCTATCGTACGACGAGCACAAAATTAAGTGCGGGGCTTGCAAAGAGCTAGGTCACAACCGACGCAGCAAGAAATGTAAACTTAACAACAAGTGAGTGCCTATAAGCTGTCCTATTTACATAATTCAACATATGAACATTTTATAATTAGCATGTAATTTACAATC
The DNA here is from genome assembly GCF_022539505.1 of Lolium rigidum. Classification (NCBI taxonomy): domain Eukaryota; kingdom Viridiplantae; phylum Streptophyta; class Magnoliopsida; order Poales; family Poaceae; genus Lolium; species Lolium rigidum. Next base: position 214,915,428 of record NC_061508.1, on the reverse strand, counting down.
CAGGTAGTGGACTCGTGCAACATCTTATGTTGAATGGCAACTCCATTACCTTGTACACCAAGCTTCTCCATATTAAGTTGCATGTAATGGTGGCCTAAGTTGTGAGCATGCATATCTGTACACTGTGATCAAATCAATAGCTTTTCACGTCTATGTGTAACTACAGTCAGAACTTGTGTTAAACAGTTGGTAAATTGTGATCACGCATATATGCTGTGAGAAATATTTGGTTGTACTACTAATTAATTATGCACCTAAACAGTTAACGTGGCCAGCTGAAGTTTCTGAAGTAATTTGAAGGTTTAGCCATTATTCAGCAAATAAAACAGATTTGACAAATAAACAGTTAATCAGCTAATGTTTCATCATTACCGCGCGGGTTGGGCTCCGGGGACAGGCTTTTGGGTTGGGTTTGTTTTTTTCTCACTGCGTGTTTACTGGGCTTTTTTCCTGGCGGGCCTTGTCTTTCGTTTTGTTGGGCCGTTCGTATTTAACTCCGCTTGAAGCCTTCAACCCTGGACCGGTCGATTCTTCTCCATCCCCTGTCGACTGTTCTTCTCCTCTCGTTGTCAACGTCGGAGCTTGTGGAGGTGGCCGTCTGAACCGGCGGTTGCAGAGAAGGGAACAAGGTAAATCCAAACAGATCTGTTGGTTTTAGTACTCGATCTAGTCACTGTGAGGCTTTTCATCAATTCTTTGTCAGTGGATGTCCTCTTTTTTCTTTCCGTTTCTATCCACCACCCAGATCTGGAAGTCCTTTTTTGTATGTGCACGTGCTGTGCGGTCCTACTGCTGTGGTCCTTTTCTTCTACTTGTTTTTTTGTCTTTGTCTATGTATTACTTTCCCCTACTTTTCTATCCCTATTATTTATGCTGGGTCCTAATGGAGCTGTTCTTTGTATGCAGCATGTATATTATTTTATATGGCATCACTTATAACCATTTTAATTTGTGGTCTGCTTTTGTTTCTAGTAATTATGGTCTGCATGAATTCTTAATTAGATTGTTTCTTTAGGCTTTGAGTCTAATTGATATGTTTTGCACTTCTTAATGGTTTAGGATTTTTTTCAGTAACAATATGAACGATGTAGTAAACTAAGCATTCAGATGTACCTAAATAGAGTTTAGTTGTTTCTGTATGGAGTGCAGTAATGATAAAACTTGTATAATTCGTGTAGTATTTATTATTTGTGCACCTCTTTTTGGTATGCGGAGAAATTATCCTATTTCATTTTTTTCAGTGTACTTAAGAGTGTTGTTCATTTGATGAATATGGTTTCTTGTATGAATTTAGATATGCACATTTGTATCCTTTATAATAATTTTGTATTCATATATGAGATGAAGTGTCCAATCTGTGGAAACCGTGATGGTGGTTGCCAACCAGAGTTCTTCTGCATTACTCTGCGTACAAACTTTGAAGAATACTCTGTAAGTTATTTTGATTTGCATTTTTTTCTAGTATCTACAATCTTAATTTGCCATGCAGCTAAATATGATATGCAGGGAAAATAGGTTTGTAAGATTACTAATGTGAATTTTTTTGCAGAACATCCCTTGCTATGTTAGGAAGTATATCAACAAGTCTGCTGGTAATGCCTTGACTGTTGAGTCTGGGGACAGGGGTGTTTACCATTTTCTGCTGAACAAGATGAAAAAGAAGACTCGTATTTTCGGTCCTGACTACAACAAATTCCTCACTGATTATGATATGCATCTGAATGAGAAGATAAGATTTGATATCATAGAGGAAGAAGAAAATCTGTTTGTTACTCCACTAGATATTGAAGATAACTCCAAGGAATTATTCAAAGGTAATTTGCAGTGACTTTTTGTTCATGTGTTATTTGTGTTTGACAAACTGCTCTTTTTCTGATGAATTTTTCTCTCATTGTTTTTTCCTGCAGAAGTTTTTTTTATTTTGAAGGAGATGCTAAATCCATCTTTATCTCAAAAACTGTTGAACTTAAAAATTCTGAGATCATCAATATCAACAGCCGTGTTTACGACCGTGGTCTGGGCCTTGGCGGTGTTTTTGTACATCGCTTATCTGCATATGATGTTGCTTCCAATGCACTGGTAATTTCGTTGACAAATGTTTTTTTCTGGTCATTTTTGTATGATTGTCTTTTTGAAGTGTTTTTTTTTACTTATATCACAGCGTATCCCGAAGACTATTGTATCTGTTCTTGACGTTCGTCGTAGTGGTGATATCTACTTTCTGAGGAGCGAGGATGATGATGACAGCCATGCTGTCTACTACACATCCGTTGATGGCAGTAATCGGGTTTAAGTCGGGTTGGACTGACTTCTGTGTTAAGAATAACTTGGTGGCTGGCCAGTTAGTCCTGTGTTTGTTCTTTAAGATGGAGGGCATGCTTTTCATGTCTGTTGATGTGATCGAGTGATTACTTGACGTACTTTGTTATATATTTCCGATAAGATATAGGGGTTTAAGTTTCAGACGATGAACCTACTGTTTGTAAAGTGGTGGATATTTTCACTCTGGTGTCTTTTGTGCTAATCTATGTTATCGTCGCGACTACTTGAACTACCTCTCTCTTTTTATGTGAAATTGTATGTTCTTTTACTGAACTTCAATAATCATGGAAGGATTACTGTGTTTATTATGTTTTTATGAGTGATTTGTACTGTACTATGTTCTCTTTATATGAGTCTATTAACTCAATTCTTGTAAAGCTGATTTTTAGTGGGTGGCTTCTCTTTTATGTATCCTGTTTTTTCTTCAATTTTTTCTATATTATTGTTTGCTTTCATGTTGGTTCTCTGTACTATAGTTTTATTCTTTCCTATAATGTTTCACAATAACTCGTAATATTTTCGATTCCATTACAAATTTGTGAGAACACAAAGAATTATCTTTCGTAAATGATGTTAAAATAATAAACCAATATTCTTTTTTGCATGATCGAGTTAGGTGGTTGGGTATAGCATGTCTTGGGCTGATAGAGTTGGCGGCCCAATTAAATATAAAGCCTAACTCGATGGGCCGTTTCTATTTAACAAAATGTTCCCTAACTCGCCGTTAGGGTTCGTCTGTGTTGCCTATGTCTCGCCGCGGGGGTGATCGGCGGCTGCACGCGCTCGTGAACTCATCGGATAGAGCGGATCCGATGGACGGCGACCACGGATGGGCGAAGCTTACATCTATTGTGCATTACAACAGAGGGAAGATGAAGACTGCGGCAACACATACCCTAGTTGAGCCGGTTAGTCCGTGATTATTTGCTGTTTTTTAAAAGAATTCTTCCATAACCCATAATCTGATATGATGAAATATAGGATGATGATGAAGGCATGGTTCAGTTTGTTGATGTTTTGCCGCAGTATGAGTTTGATCCATTGTACTACGGTATTGAGCAGAACACAAAGAACAGGTGTGGCCACTCGGTGTTCCCTGCTCGGCGTGTTTGCAACGACGGTTACGACACTGGAAGACGGTTTTTGGGTTGTCCATATGAGGTATATTTTCAAACCATATAATTTCATGTGTGAACATTATTTAAATGCTATGTTTTCATATGATATGTTTTCTTTCAGGGAATACATACATGCACGTATGTAGAGTGGGTTAACAGTGAATGGAAAGGAAGAGAAAGATATGTGATAGGGCAACTATCCGAGAAGATCAACAAGGTGCAGAACGAAAATGAAGACAAAGAAAATACCTTGAAGATACAATTGAAAATGCAGAGAAAAGTGTTGAAGTCTAAGGACAATATTATTTGCTTTCTAGCAACAATGTGTGTTGCAATGTTTGGGTTAGTAGTAGGAATAATATGCAAGCATTTCAAATAGTTGTTTTATTTGCAACATATTAAAATTAGTCAGGTGTGTAATTGGAAATGTCGAGATGAAATAATGGTACTGTGTTTGCAGCTGAAAAAAATCATCAAACAACTATAGTTTTTTTATTTCCAATGATGTGGTCATGTCAAAATATCATGCAAGTGTGTTTCTTTGTGTGGATGAAAAATTAAATGTGGTTTCAGATGAAATGGAAGTGTGTTTTTGTTATACCTGAAAAATGCTAGTGTGTGTGAGTTTGTAGCTGAAAAAAGGCTACTATCCATATCCGTTCGGAACTTTAGCCCCATTTTTTGAAGCAACCGATTTTTCGACCTCCTCCAAATGTCCTCAAAATTTTCACACATGGTATGTAACACAAATAAACATGGAATGTGATGATACTTTTTATCATTATGAATATTTTTGAATCAGGAGGTGGCAAAAAGGGTTTTAGGGTTAATATGGGTCTAACTTGCACTAAAATAGATTCAAACACCTTGGATGGGGCCAATATTCTTGTAGATGGAATGGTGCAGGCATGTGCAAGTGTGGCCTCACCCTAGCATGCCCATCTACCTGAACTGCCCAAAAAATGCATGTTTTCGCCTAAAACCCTATGTTTCGGGTGTCTGGGTGCAACTAGCCATGGTGTACCCCACATTATTCTTGTGAACTTTATTTTTAAATGTTTTTTATTAATAATTGATATTACATACACGGGAGCCTATAAAAAAATTGAGGTGATTTAGAGATGGTCGAAAAAATCACTTGCTCTACGACGGACCGTTTGGTATAACTTTAGCCCCATTTTTTAAGCAAGTGATTTTTTCGACCTCCTCCAAATCACCTCAAATTTTGTAGACATGGTATGTAACACAAACAATCATGGAATGTGAAGATATTTTTCATTTTTAGATATTTTGGAATAAGTAGTGGATGCTACATGGTTGGGAGGTGGCGATACTAGGGTTTTAGGGTCAAAATGGGTCTACCATGGTCTAAAAAATATCAAACCACCTTGGATGGGGCCAATATTTGGCACACTTGTGCATGGTGGTGTGCCCCAACCTTTTTGGCTAGCTCTTTCTAGGTTGGTTTTTACATTCATGGTGTTCCCATGGTTGGGAGGTGGCGATACTAGGGTTTTAGGGTCAAAATGGGTCTACCATGGCCTAAAAAATATCAAACCACCTTGGATGGGGCCAATATTTGGCACACTTGTGCATGGTGGTGTGCCCCACCCTTTTGGATTGGTGTTTCTAGGTTGGTTTTTACATTCATGGTGATCCCATGGTTGGGAGGTGGCGATACTAGGGTTTTAGGGTCAAAATGGTCTACCATGGCCTAAAACATATCAAACCACCTTGGGTGGGGCCAATATTTGGCACACTTGTGCATGGTGGTGTGCCCCACCCTTTTTGGCTTGGTGTTTCTAGGTTGGTTTTCACATTCATGGTGATCCCATGGTTGGGAGGTGCCGATACTAGGGTTTTAGGGCCAATATTTTTTAGGCCATGGTAGACCCATTTTGACCCTAAAACCCTAGTATCGGCACCTCCCAACCATGGGATCACCATGAATGTGAAAACCAACCTAGAAACACCAAGCCAAAGTGGTTTGATATTTTTTAGGCCATGGTAGACCATTTTGACCCTAAAACCCTAGTATCGGCACCTCCCAACCATGGGATCACCATGAATGTGAAAACCAACCTAGAAACACCAAGCCAAAAGGGTGGGGCACACCACCATGCACAAGTGTGCCAAATATTGGCCCCACCCAAGGTGGTTTGATATGTTTTAGGCCATGGTAGACCATTTTGACCCTAAAACCCTAGTATCGCCACCTCCCAACCATGGGATCACCATGAATGTAAAAACCAACCTAGAAACACCAATCCAAAAAGGGTGGGGCACACCACCATGCACAAGTGTGCCAAATATTGGCCCCATCCAAGGTGGTTTGATATGTTTTAGGCCATGGTAGACCATTTTGACCCTAAAACCCTAGTATCGCCACCTCCCAACCATGGGATCACCATGAATGTGAAAACCAACCTAGAAAGAGCAAGCCAAAAAGGGTGGGGCACACCACCATGCACAAGTGTGCCAAATATTGGCCCCACCCAAGGTGGTTGGGTATGTTTTAGGCCATGGTAGACCATTTTGACCCTAAAACCCTAGTATCGGCACCTCCCAACCATGGGATCACCATGAATGTAAAAACCAACCTAGAAACACCAAGCCAAAAAGGGTGGGGCACACCACCATGCACAAGTGTGCCAAATATTGGCCCCATCCAAGGTGGTTTGATATGTTTTAGGCCATGGTAGACCATTTTGACCCTAAAACCCTAGTATCGCCACCTCCCAACCATGGGATCACCATGAATGTAAAAACCAACCTAGAAAGAGCTAGCCAAAAAGGGTGAAGCACACCACCATGCACAAGTGTGCCAAATATTGGCCCCATCCAAGGTGGTTTGATATTTTTTAGGCCATGGTAGACCATTTTGACCCTAAAACCCTAGTATCGCCACCTCCCAACCATGGGATCACCATGAATGTAAAAACCAACCTAGAAACACCAAGCCAAAAAGGGTGGGGCACACCACCATGCACAAGTTTGCCAAATATTGGCCCCACCGAAGGTGGTTGGGTATGTTTTAGGCCATGGTAGACCATTTTGACCCTAAAACCCTAGTATCGGCACCTCCCAACCATGGGATCACCATGAATGTAAAAACCAACCTAAAAACACCAATCCAAAAAGGGTGGGGCACACCACCATGCACAAGTGTGCCAAATATTGGCCCCATCCAAGGTGGTTGGATATGTTTTAGGCCATGGTACACCCATTTTGACCCTAAAACCCTTGTATCGGCACCTCCCAACCATGGAGCATCCATTAGTAATTCAAAAATATTCAAAATGAAAAAAATCGTCACATTCCATGTTTTCTTATGTTACATACAATGTGATAAAAATTTGAGGTGATTTGGAGGAGGTCGAAAAATCACTATACTTTCAAGTATATATTTTGATAAAGGACAATTCTAAAACAAATTAATGAAAACATACAAGGTTGGGTTGATCTGCCAACCTTCAATGCATATTTTGTACATTTTCTGTATATGAACTTTTTACAAATTCGATTTTTTAAATTCACATATGAAATATCAGATACAAATAACATATGAAATTGCTACTCTGTTTTATTCTCATGACATTGGTGGTTGCTATTCTCATCACATAGCGGCTTGCTATTCATTCATGTAACTTATCTACTATGTTTTTTTAACTATTGAATACATTATGACAGAGATCAAATTGGTACATAACTCAATATTACTCGAACTATCAAATTTTCAAACAAGCAAAATTTTAGAATTACCATTTCCTTGCAAACAAGATAATATTTATGGACTACCATTTTTCCAACAGAACATGGATGGTAGATAAAAAGGCTGACAATACTTTGTAGCCATCCATAACTTCACTTATCTTATAACAAAGTGAAGAACCAGCAAAAGCAAACACAGTGTGCCACATACCATCTAGCACACTGGTACAGTGCATACATAGCTACCATAGCTAAAGTTCACATGCCTAGCAAGTCCATACATAGTTACCGCACCATAACAGAAGGTGCACACATAAACTAGCAGTTCTTAATAACATACATTACTTAACATCATCATATCTACTGATGATGTACTTCTTCACTAACTTTTTCAGGCATTCAGTCAATCCTGACCATAGTACTCCAGTACTTTCCTCAGTGGCAGCATGGTTCGCCTTGTCGCGGAGATCCTTCGGGTGCACATCCTTCACATGGCCAACAAGTCCTTCACGCATACCATCCCTAGGAACCTGCTTGGAGGGATGGAACTTGCAGTAGTACCTCCCATCAGGTTTCATCTAAGCACTGATTCCCTCAGCCCAGATCTTCTCCTCCACCTTCTTCTCATATGACAACACATTGTACTTGCTGACTTCATTATCAGATGAAGCATCTGAGTTGTACTGCAAAACAACAATGTCACAATCATATGTCACAACTATTGTACAGCAATGAGTTCAATAAACTTGTCAACCATGCACAATCAATATTGAGAATACTCTCTTACTGACACGGCGTCCCCGGACTCGACCTCGCAGGAAATGTAGGAGTGGCCAGAGTCCTCCGAGTCATCAAACTCCTCAAACTTCCTCTTGCGTACAGAGGAGGTCTCACCAAGCTGATGGAATATATACAAATTATTATGTCAATCTAAATTGCAATCATAGCAGCATAACACATATACTACAAATCCTTATTGCAATCATTACAATAACAGGCCAAGTAACATTATATTTCTCCTACTATGTTAAGGTGAAACATAATTCCGTCAACCTATCATTAATACTGATCTTAATATCATAGAGTAATCATAGTCAATATTATGTTTCACCTTACCATAATGTTGCTCTTAATAATAAATTTCATAGAGGAAATAGAGTCCAGATTCTATAGCAATCATTACTACATTATAGGTGCTTCAAAGAAATGTAGCACATTCTAATTTACAACTGTACTTTCAATACATGACAACTATACCTTACTATACAAAGCATGTTAAATATTACTACATAAAGCATGTTTAATACAGGTGGAATTAATAGATTACAACACATTCTGAAAAGGGAAATATCTTATGCACAAATGGGAATGCCCCTGGAGCAGCAAGCACTCATAATAATAAGCAATAATTATCACCATAAGATGTTAACTAAGCAGCATTTAGGGGTTTTTAGCTTCTAACACCCGTAAGTGGAGGTCCTGCCAAATCATACCATTTCAAATAATAGGTACACATGCTATTATTCATACTGTGGTGATGTACAATTATAGTAACTACATATTTTCCCATAGCAGGTAACAAATTATTATGTCAATGTTGTTGCCATCATAGCAAGATAACACTCCTGGAGCACAATAGCATTACCATAGATTTACAAATCAATGTGAATCCCTAAAGCAATTATGCAATCATGTAATAAAAAACATACTAATGAAGCTCTGTAGCAAACAATTGATGCTACTACTAACAAATAAATTGTGCACACAGTAATCAAACCAGATAAATTGTGCACACGGTATATAAATTGGGGTCACATGACAAAAAACCCCCCTTAACTACGAATGCACACGGATGTCAAACCAGATTTAAAAACCCCTTGCCAACATACACAAACCACAGGACAGTCTGCTAGATCCATTTGGTCCACAGTAAGCCCTAATCACAAATCATATGATTCGTCTATTCTTCGGTTTCATCTAACCCTAATCACCATCAAATAAGGGCAAATAAGCTGAGGAGTTGAGAGGATAGCACATACCAGAGGGTCTTCCACCGTTGGTTGCGCATTCAGATCTGTCACGATCTCGCCGCCGAATCCGTGCTCCCTGCTCATCCGCCGCCGTCGCACCAAGCCTCCGCCCGACGCGGCCGCACCACGACGGCTGCATCCACCCGACACCACATCTGCCTCCGCCACGCCGGTGTTCTTGACCAAGGCAGCGGCGGCCGCCCTCGCGGTGGAGCTGCTACCCTCCATCGGCCTCCGATTCGACGGAAATCCGCGGAGAAGAAGGGATTAAAGAAGAGAACTGGCAGTGGAGAGGGAGTGGAGAAGACGAAGTGGCCGAGGGAGAGGGTTTTCTCCGTACCTGATTTGGGGGGGAAATGGTGGGGCGAGGGAGGCGGAGCAGCCGACGAAGGTTTTATATGTCCCTTCCGCTTCGGTACACGCACGTGACTACGCCACGTACACGACGGTTCACAGAATACGTACAGCACAGTCGCGGGCCATACGGGCCTGTACAGGGCTTTTACGTATCTGTCAGAAACGTGAAATTACAAAACTAACCCTGAATCCGAACAGGTATCGCGCGATCTCAACCGTTCATGTGTTTTGACGATTCCACTTTTCCTCTGGGGGGAACACCGGAGCAGAAGCGTACGACCGCGGAGACGCCAGACGTGCAAGCCCCGTCGTCCATAATTGTTTTTTCAAAACGGATCAAATCTATCAAGATTTTCTGCCGGCGTATATCTCAGTCGTTTATTAGAAAAGGAAAATCTGGTAGTTATAACAAAATACACCGGATAGATACATAAATATGATTTTGGGCAGACGTGTATTGGTTGGACTCTACTGATCTTTTTTTGAACCTGCAATCAACATGAAGGAGACAAATTATGTGAACCTCGTGGTTGTTGAAGCCCACGGTCAGCTGTATATGGGTTTGGCAGGATATGTTACGTCTATAATTAAACAAACGTGTCTACGTAACTTTTTTTGGACATTATAAATCATGACTTTCTCGACTAATCGTAGCCGTAAATTTTAGATCTAATTGTCTTAATTATTCTGATGATGTGGATTAATGTGGTGTCTCGTATGGTGCCTACAATTAGTAAATATAAGATATAGGATCCAAATCCGATCCACGTACCCTCAAAATCAACTCCGATGGACCCAAACAAAGGGAAAGGTCCGATGTACACTGGCAGGGACAAGTACCAGAATCCGTCACCTCCACCCCGGACCCCGCATCCTCCTCCGCCACCTCGCCGACGCAGTCCAGCTGGAAACACCAGACCCCATGGGCCTGGTGGAATTAACATCCGCGAAAACACAGCCCCTCAGAGGAATTGGAACACGAAGCGCATGCCGGAGCCGCGTCGGAGCCGGAACGAAGATCGCGAGCCTGAGCCACGCCGAAGCCGGAATGAGGGAGGCGACCGCCACCATGGAGAAGGTAGCCACCGAAGCCGGAGTCAGCAGCCAGAAGGGCGCAGAGAATCTAAAGGCGGAAGCAAAAGGTCCCATCGGCCCCCTCGCAGGTCTCCCTCCCCACCACCTAGTGGAGGAAGTGGAGGCGGAGGTGGAGGCCAGAGATCGCGCTCACGCTCAAAATCTCCCGCCCGCAACGGCCCGCGCGATGGACGGGAACGTCTCAACGAATATAGATCTGAATACATTGGCCCAAAGTGCTTCGGCAAGATGATCCGAGAGGAGCCAAAGCCAAAAGGCTTGAGTCTCAAGCTACCCGGAAATCTGAAGCATGACGATGGCAGTGAAAGGCCCGATACCTGGATCGAGGACTTCTTTAACGCAGTCAGCTTTGCTGGAGGGACCCCCAATGTAGCCTGCCGCATGCTTCAGTTGTACCTTGTTGGCCCAGCCCGTACTTGGCTCAGTGACCTTCCGGAAAACACAATCTTTTGTTGGTTTGACCTGAAGATCGCTTTCGAGAAACACTTCAGGGGTACCTACATGAGACCTGCCACAATAAGCGACCTGCAGGCATGTATCCAGAAGAAAAATGAAACCCTCGAGATTTTCTCACTCGATGGTTAGCAACAAGAAACGAGTGCAAGAACGTAGATAACCGCACAACTATGCACGCCTTCGTAGGTGGCTTACAGCGAGGAGGGCTGCTCCGGCACAAGTTAACTTGCCTGATCAACGAGAACAATCTGACCTTAGATGACATGATCGGCATTGCCAGCACTCACACCGCCGCTGATGACGACGCAGGTGAGAACTCGCACCCACATCCATACCTCCGCATCAGCAAAAGAAGAACCATGATAACGGCGGAAGCAGCAACAATAAGCGGAAGAACCCCTCTGACGACCAGAAAAGCGGCGGATCCGACATGGTTGCCATGATGTTCCAACGCGGAGGTCCAGGAGGTGGAAGAGGTCACGAACGTGGTGGCGGTGCCGGCAGGGGCCAATAGCAGGCTGACGAAGTCACCGCCGCTGGGTTCCGCGCTCCCCAAACTTATGAAGAGTACATGGATATTCCATGCATAGCCCACGTAGATCCGGCTACTAGCAAGTCCTCCCACACCAATCGCAACTGCAAGTGGGTCAATGACCTCAAATCTAACTCAGAAGCAGGATACAAGCGCGACCAGAAGCACCGCCCGCGCGGCAAAGGAGGCAAGGGCAAGAATAAGGAGAAGGACGAGGACAGCTCTGAGGCGATGGAAGAGGATGACGCTTCGCCGGATCCCAAAGAGGGTTCCGCAACTAACAAATCCAACCCCTTCGTCAAAAAGAGTGCTGGAGCATACCACACCTTCCTCGGAACTCCGACAGTCAGGGCCAAGAAATCAGCCCTCCGGATCCTAAATGCCATGCTTGCGGCTATGCCGCAGTACGTCAAGTGGTCGGAAAGCCCGTGCACCTTCGAAAGGAAGGATCATCTCACTGTCATCCCTAAAGAGTGTTATGCTTTGGTTGTGAGCCCCCGCATCGATGGGTATGACTTCTCCAAGTGCCTCATAGACGGCGGAGCCAGCCTGAACATCATGTACCTGGAGACTCTGGAGAAAATGAACCTTACCAAGGAGCAGCTCAAGCACAACACCACGGAGTTCCATGGTGTGGTTCCGGGTAAAAAGGCAAACTCTCTGGGCAGCATCAAACTTCCCGTGGCCTTCGGCGATGTTAATAATTTATGTAAAGAGATGATCACGTTTGAGGTTGTACCCTTCAAGAGCTCCTACCATGTTATCTTCGGCAGGCCCACCTACCACAAGTTTCACGCAAGGGCGTGCTACATCTACAACAAGCTCAAGATTTCGGGTCCTAACGGTATGATTCCGTATCCGGAGACTACAAGAAAGCTCGAGACTGCAAGGAGGGCAAAGCCGTCTTTGCAAAATATGTGATATCTGGAGAGGAGCTGCAAGGCTACAGGGCCCCGGTGGATCCAAAAGAGATGCATACCACCAATAAGCAGATCTCCGAACAGAAGACCTCGTTCAAGGCCGCGATAGACACCAAGAAGGTTGACCTAATCGAAGGTGACGCCACCAAGGAAGTGTCTATCGGAGCTGGCTTAGAACCTAAATAGGAAGGCGCGCTCGTCGAGTTTCTCAGAGCTAACATGGATATATTCGCATGGCAACCTTCTGATATGTCTGGAGTACCAAGGGAACTCGCCGAGCACTACCTCAACATAAATCCGGGTGCAAAACCGGTGAAGCAAGATATGCATCGCTTTGGAGATAATAAGCGTCGCGCTTTGGAGATAATAAGCGTCGCGCCATAGGGATGGAATTAGCAAAGTTACTAGAGGCAGGATTTGTAGTAGAAGTTATCCATAGTGATTGGGTCGCAAACCCCGTCCTTGTACACAAAAAGAATTCTGAAATACTAAGAATGTGCATCGATTACTCTGGCTTGAATAAGCATTGTCCGAAGGATCCGTTCCCTTTGTCGCGCATTGATCAAGTCATTGATTCAACGGCAGGGGCGGAACATCTGTGTTTTCTTGACGCATATTCCGGGTATCACCAGATCCGGATGAAGAAGTCTGACCAAAAGGCGACCTCGTTCATCACACCCTTTGGCACTTACTGCTATGTCACCATGCCTTTTTGTTTGAAAATTGCGAAGGATCAAATTGGCCGGAACATGCACGCTTACGTTGATGACATCGCGATCATGAACCGGAAAGGATCTGACTTGATCAGCGACTTCAAGGAAACCTTCTAGAATCTCCGACGGTACAAGATGATGTTGAATCTGCTAAAGTGCGTCTTTGGCGTGCCAGCTGGAAAACTCCTTGGCTTCATTGTATCTCATAGAGGCATTTAAGTAAACCCGAAAAAAATCAAGGCTATCTTGAACATCAAAAGGCCAACTTCTCTCAAAGATGTGCAACGATTAACTGGCTGCATCGCTGCAATCGGTAGATTTGTTAGCCATCTTGGCGAGAAAGCACTACCTTTATACAAGCTGCTGAAGAAAACAAACAAATTTGTCTGGGACGACGCAACAGATGCAGCACTGCAGGGGTTGAAGGACATACTCTCTTCCCCGCCTATCTTGGCAGCTCCGACTGAGTCAGAGCCTATGCTCCTCTACCTGGCAACCTCCAACAAGGTCATCAGTCTCGTTATCATGGTGGAGTGAAAGGAAGAAGGCTAGAGCACGAAGTCTAAAGGCCATTTTACTACATAAGCGAGGTCCCGACGGAATCTAAGCAAAGATACCCTCACTTTCAGAAGCTAGCCTACACAGTATTCCTAGGTAGCCGGAAGTTGAGACACTACTTCCAGGAGCATCCTGTGATAGTTGTGAGCAAAGCTCCATTGTCAACCATCATCAACAACTCCGACGCAACAGGGCGCATAGCAAAGTGGGGCATAGAACTTTCTGCCTTTGACATCAACTACAAAGCCAGGACATCGATCAAGACCCAAAATTTGGCGGATTTCTTCATTGATTGGACTGAAGCGTCGGAGGGCACACGTGTGCCGGAACCTGAAGCTTGGGTCATGCATTTTGACGGATCCAAGCAGCATCAAGGCTCGGGGGGCTGGAGTTACCCTGAAGCCACCAACTGGAGAAGAACTGCAATATGTTCTACAAATTCACTTCGAAGCCACAAATAACATGGCGGAATACGAGGCTCTACTACACGGATTGCGCATCACTAAGGAAATTGGGATCAAGCACATCATATGCTGCGGAGATTAGTAGCCGGAACCTGGAACGCCAGAAACTCCGTTATGGCGGCCTACAGAGATGAAGTTGACGAGATCGCCAAGTGCTTCCTTGGATATGAGGTCAAGTACGTTAGGATAGATGACAACACAGTGGCAGATATGCTGTCCAAGCTCGGATCTGGCAGGAAACCCATTCCGCCTGGAATTTTCCTTGAGCGTTTACGGACACCCTCGGTAAAGGACACTAACTCGGAAAACCCAGATGTGCGGTGTCTCCGGCCAAGGAGGTGATGGCAATCATTCCGGCTTGGACCCAACCTTTCTTGGACTACCTCATTGACCAGAAGTTGCCGGAGGACAAAGTCCTCGCACGATAGGTCGTCAGACGAGCAAGATCCTACACAATAGTTGATGGACAACTCTATAAACGAAGTGCAAATGGGGTATTTTTTAAATGCTTCTCAAATAAAGATGACATCGAAATCCTCAGAGAGATCCATGCAGGTGATTGCGGGCATCACGCCGCTCCCAGGTCCCTCGCTGCAAAAGCTTTCCGACAAGGTTTTTACTCGCTAACAGCTAAAGAAGATGCTGAGAAGATAGTGAAAACTTGCCGAGGTTGTTAGTACTATGCTACTCAATCAAACGCTCCGGCTCAGGAGCTGAAGACCATCCCTATCACTTGGCCGTTCGCGGTCTGGGGGCTTGATATGGTCGGAAAATTAAAGAAATCATCTCCTAGCGGTTTTGAGTACCTCTTGGTCGTTATTGACAAGTTCAGTAAGTGGATCGAGGCAAAGCCAGTGAGAAAAGCCGATGGTGCTACGACACTAAAATTCGTTTGCAGCCTCGTAGTGAGATACGACATCCCACACATCATAATCACAGATAATGGCACAAACTTTGCTCAGGGAGAACTAAAGGATTATTGCAATGACGTAGGGATCTAGCTTGACCTCACATCTGTGGCTCATCCACAATCCAATGGGAAGGTCGAGCAATCCAACGGCCTCATACTAACCGGAGTCAAACCTCGCCTTGAAGAGCCACTGCGCCGCGCAGCCGGAGCTTGGGCTGAGGAGTTAGACTTTGTTATGTAGAGTTTATGAACTACCCCTAACAGGTCAACTGGATTTACACCTTTCTTCCTAGTATACGGTTCTGAAGCTGTGTTCCCCTCCGACAACATCCATGATTCCCCCGCGAGTTTTCGCCTATAATGAAGAAACCGCTGACGAGGCTCGACAACTATCTGTGGACTTGATCGAAGAGGCTTGGAATCTAGCTGACCAACGCTCCACCATTTACCAGCAGAAACTCCGATGCTATCATAGTCGTCGAGTTTGTAATCGCTCATTTAAGGAAGGTGATTTGGTCCTCCGCCTTCGGCAGGTGAAAGAACATAAGCTGCAATCTCCCTGGGAAGGACCTTTTGTCATCAGCAAAGTGTTGCATAACGGATCTTACTACCTTGTTGATTTCCACGAGATAAAGGATAGACCAGCTAATTGGTACCGGAAATGCAAGAGGAAGGATCCGGGTGACATATACGATGAAACAGACCATCCCTGGAATATAGCACAACTACGTCCTTTCCACACTTAGCAATTTTTTTTGCATTACATACTTTGTAATAGTTATGATACATAATCAATGAAAGAAAGCATATGGTTCACCCCTTGAGTCTTTTGCCTCCTTTAGTTGTTCATTTTTGGATCGTGTATGTTTTCCGACTAAAAACGCAGAGCTGGATGTTTCCGCCTAGGCGTGTATAAAAGTTTTCTGGTGGATGAGTTTTCTGTTGCGAACTTATGGATTCCTGGCAACGATTTCTGGCACCTCGGCTGAGGGCTTGTTTCCGTGGTTATTGACGAATCTCCATTGGGCTTCGTCGCCGCCGGCAAGCATTTTCCGCATAAAGGTCTTCCGGCTCGTGGAAGGTCAAATAAGCAAGCCGGAAAACTTAGAAACTAGCACTTGCTTTCCAAGCGAACGAAACATGCATACATAAGTTATAAACGGATCTTAGGATAAGTGTTTTCCGCCCACATGCATATGTTTCGTCCTAGCTACTTCAAATACTTAGTATTATTACAAACCCACAAAGGGGCCAAAATGATGCATTTCATTGTTTTTCAGGAACTACTCGGAAGACTTTTGGTCATCCTCCGAGGCTTGATACGTGCCATCCTTGTCGGAACCTTCGTCAGGATCATCGTCGGATCGATGTTCGCTGGACCCGAAGCCTTCCTCGCCACCTTCCTCATCGTCGGAGAAGCTAGGAGGAGGAGCATGCTTCGTGTACCACGTGGAGTGATCCACTCGCTGGGCAAAGAGCGTGTCAAATCCTTGAGTTTCCGCGAGAGCTTTCTTGACGTTGGTGCCCTTGGGGACTCCGCGTGCAACTGTTGCAAAGTTCATGGCGGGGAAGTACGATTTGCACATGGCCAAGGCGATTGAGGCGGCTCCACGAGCTGACGACTCTTGCCAATCCCTGATCTAATCCGGCACCATATACATTAGTCTCGTCATCCTATCGATGACCGTAGTGCGGGCTCTTTTCAGGGACATCGCCTTAGCGATGCCACGACAAGCTTTGAAGATATTATCAGTGGAGTTCCAAGCTTCTTCATAAGCTTCAGTCCGTGAAAGGCTGGAGTCCTCCGTCCATTTAAATCCGAGACATGCTGATATACACAAATAATCGCATGGTCATTTTCCGAGATGGGACAAAAAGCATGCTATGAAGATGCCGGAAATATGAAGTCCTTATGGAAGATCAACTCGTCGATATCCTACGCCTCCGCCTCGTATTTATTCGCCTTAGACACCAGAGTTTTGATCCTCTAGTTGCTCGTCTTAAGTTTCTCGACCAGTTCCGACATAGCTTGCGCATGTTTCTCCTCCAGCTCTTTCTTGGCTTTAGTCTTCTTTTCGGATGACTCCTTGAGGAACTTTTCAAGGGAGGCATGCTCAATCTTTAGCACTTCGAGCTCGGCGGAGATGGAGTCGATGGAGGGGCACTTGGCAAGTTGTTTTGTAAGGCGGAAAGCAAGATTAAAATAAAAAAGACATATTCAAAATAACAAAGAGTGCATTGATGAACTTTAAGCAAGGCGGAGCCCATACCCTCGTTGTTTTTCAAACGAGTTTCAAGGATTGCGATTGCCTGCTGGTCATCTGCCTCCTTCTTCTGAAGCCTCTCGATCTCCGCCTTCTGCTCCAGCACCAGCGTACGCAGATCTTCATGCAGTTTACGGGTGTTCTGTGATGCAAGTTCGAATTGTTAGCCGGAAACTTAAAATCTGGGGGGCTGGACGCGAAGTTAAAATTTCTTCTTGTGCTGGGAAATTTTAAGTTTCCGCCAAGATCCAATTAAGATGATACATTTGAAGCATCGGTTCACACACATTACTCGGAAAAATCTAAACCAATGCTTGGGGGCTGGTATTACCTGGCGCACGGCTTTGTGTTGGGCAAAGAAGACTCGGAGATTGTCTTCGAGCTTTGTCAGATCTTGTTGCTCCGTCTCTGGGTTCCCCCACACTTCATTCATAAAGTTTGTCACGTCCGCACGACGCTGTGCTAGGGAAATCTTTTGAAGTATCGGAAACAAGTGCGGGTACATTTGGGGCATACCAGTAGCACCGCTCAGCAACGGTTTCTTTGTGGCATCATTAGCTGGAGCTTCAGCCGAGGTATTCTCAGGTTCTTCGGGCGGAGGTTTGGATGGGGAGGCATCTTGGCCGGAATTTGCGATAGTTTGCGGGATGTCATCAAGATTAATGACGTCCTTTGGATTCGAGCTGTAGAGGATGAGGCCTTAGGCGGAACCTCCACCTCCGGCGTATCGGGCATCGAGGCAGGCGAGGGCTTGGACTTCTTCTTGGGGGGCTTGCTTCCGACAGGTTTGCTTCATAATAAAAGGAATGTGACACTTAGCATATTTTAGCTTGAGTTGCGCAAAGAGAGTTAGTCGGAAGTCAGCCACTTACCCAGGTTTGTTGAAGAAACGCTCGAGGCTAGCCTGCGAGGTTTTGTTGGTGTCGATTTCTTTAAGACGTTGTTTTTATTTCTCGGCCTTCTTGGTGGCCGTGGCGCTGAGAGTCTCGCGCGCACGCTTGGGCGCCGAACCGGAGGCTGCGCCTCTCTTCCGCTTGGCGACGGGAGGACCCTCAGGAATTTCCACGTCGGATGCGGCTTCCGGTTTAGTGGTGCCGGTGTGCGGGATCCGAGTCAGGGTCCCCAAGTATTTCTCCTCGAGGGCTTCGAGCTAAACACACAAGACAAAAAGTCCTTAGGCAAATTCGCAGGCATAAAAAGGAATGATGATCAGTCGGAAAACTTACCGCGGTGCCGGCGCCATTCGTGTGTATGTCAAAATTACACACATGAGTGTGGACGTCGCGCGGGATCTTGATCAGAACCCGGAGCCGCTTGTCCAAGGCGTCGGAGGAAAGGTTGTCCTTAGTGGCGCGTATGGTGTCGTCGCGGCCGATGTACTCGTACATCAGGCGATCTCGATGTTGGAGAGGCTGGATCCACTTGGTGAACCATGACAACGTCAGGTCCTTCCCCGAGAAGCCAGACTCCTTTAGCTTGCAGATATACCTGGGCATGTGTCGGGCCGGGCCGGGCCTCGGGCCGGCCCGAGGTAGGCCCGACGCAAAATAATCCGGCCCAAGCCCGGCCCGGCCTGACCAAATTCCCACCAAGCCCGTCGGGCCGTCGGGCCGCGGGCCGGGTCGTAGTGTTAAAGTGAGTTTTCGGGCAACCCAGGCCCGGCCCGGCCCGGCAGTCGGGCCAACATCTCTGGCCCAAGCCCGAGTTTTTCGGGCCGGGCCGTCGGGCTGGGCTGCCCATGGCCAGGTATACTTGCAGATCCGCCTTACCATCCTTGTCAGTTGCGGTGACTCGGAGATATGAGGGCAGTTTGTCCAGGTGGGGGTCTTGCTGGTGGGCCCATCCTTGAATTCCGGCAACATCTTTGGGCTGACCGGATCGGAGACATCCTTCACATAGAAGAATCCCCCGGACCAATATCTCACGGATTCGTGACGATCCTTATGGGGATAGGTGCGGCCAGGGCGGATCTTGAAGGTGATGCTTCCGCAGGTAGCGAGCGAAGAAGTTTGTGTCACCATCTCCTTCTTGACGGAGAATAAATACTGGAAGAGGGGCAGGTCTGGTCTTACCCGGAGGTGGCCTTCACACAAAGCGACGTGATTGGCAATGGAGAGGACGCTGTTGAGCGAAATATTATGGGGTTGCAACTTGTATGCCTCGAGGATCTCTAAGAAGAAATCGCTCGGGGGCAGCGAAATCCGCGTTCCACCAGCGCCCTCGTCAGTACCCATTCTCCGGCTTCATGCGCTGGGCTCAGGGAACCCGGAAACCACCCGCCAGGAGTTGGGTTTGAGGAACCCTTCCGCCTCGAGGTTGCGGAGCTCGTTCTCTGTAATGGCGCAGGGCCACCATAGCCCCTTAGCCTCGCCTTCGCGAGATCGGGCCTTTGATTTTTTGGCGGCAGCCTCGTCCACCTTCTTCTCCATCTGCTTTTCTCCGGCTAAGTCCGAAGGAGTAGCAGAGGTTCCCTCGATGCTCTTGCCGGATCCCTTGGAAGGGTCCAACTGGACAGGGACGAATGGCGGAGGGGCGGAGGAAATAGGCGTTGCCGCAATGGGTTCCGTATGCGATGGAGGCGGAGTAGAGGAAGACATCTACAATTTGCAGGTGAACTAACTTAGTCGGAACTACATCAACACGCTAGTCGTCCCTACCAACACCGACGAAAAAGTTTGAGCTGAAGACTTACCGGAGAAGGTTTCCGCGGTGGTCAGAGACTCAGAGTCGCCGGTGACGAGGAATTTGTTGCGGTGGCTCGCTGAAGTTAAGAACAGGATGAACACGACGCGGCTGCGCTGGCTCCGGCGAAGTTCCGGCAGACTACGGCACGGCGGAAGACTTGAGCTCGGTGGCGGCGCTTGCACGAGAGGTGAAATGGGGGAGAATGGGGTGATTAGGTGTGTGCGGTGGGGATATTTATAGGCGCGGGATGAGATCCGTGCTCCGCATCCTGTGGTTGGAACGCAAGCGTCGCACCGTTGGATGATGGACACGTGTAGAAAACCCTAGTGGTAAAAATGGCTAAGGATAAGTTACCGTTCAAATTACCCGAAAATGGCGTCAAGATTGGCGGAACCGTTTGAACCTTTTAAGGCTCCGGGTATGAATTCAAAACGACAAACCATTGTCTTAGCAGGGGAGTAACCCGGAGACTTGTTGTAAAAATAAGGTCGATGGATGAAGTCCCGCGGGATAAAGGATCTTTCCGGCATGCAAGCTCGAAAGGGAAGAATCGTGAAGTTGGAGTTCTTTAAGTTTCCCCATGTTACCGGGAGGATTGTCGGAAGTAAAGATGATTCAAGCAAGGCGTAAACGAGAGGTGAATCTTGGAGAACTCTGGGGCTACTGTTGTGGGTATACTTCATGGGTGTACCATCGACAGTGCCTAGATCCGGCAAGCCCGGGTGGCCCATAGATGGTGATGGTGGCGTGTGGCCCATCGGGTGGCCCAGTTGTTGTAGATCAAGAAGGATGAAGTCCAGCCGAGGAACAAGGAGCCGGATCCACCAACCGACACTGTAAGTCAAATCCTGCCTAGCCCATCAGGGGTAGCCGGATCCAGTACGGCGTACAAGGGAAGGCGGATCCTTGACGTGCCCGGCAATGTAGTATTCCGTAATTAGGTGACTTGTATTCCGGCTAGGACTCTCCATGTAAACCCTAGATCCTGGCGCCTTTATAAGCCGGATCCTGGGAGCCCTAGAGGCACAACCACAACTCATTGTAACAACACGAAAGCGCCCAGATAATTCCAGACAAGCAACAGTAGGCCCTGTCATCCTGCAGGTGTTCCGAAGCTGGGTAAATCGCGTACCACCGTCCCGAGGACTCTCCACCGATGGCCCCTACTTCTTCCCCCCCCTCGTGAGGATCCCTCCTCCGAGGTACCGTCGAATTGGCAACGACACCAGGTTTAGAGGCTACAAAATGAGAGAACACCAAAGTGTGCATTGCATTCATGCATAGAAAATCCGGGGAATTTTCATGCTTCAAATAAAACCTGTCACAGTAACTGAAGTTTCACTTGACTTGCTGGAATTGAAGTAGATCATGAAGTCAAGCGCTATAAACTTCACTGTGATGTTTGCTAAAACTTTGTTTTGGGTAGAGATGATTTGATATATGGGCTAGATCAAATGGAATTAGCTTTACAATAACAACACCTTAAGTAAGGGTCAACTACAGGATCTTATAAAATATCTCAACATGACATTCCTTACAACAACACATGAATAATTATTCAACTATAAACCAAAGAACACAATTAATCAAGAAACTATTCTTTACTTATCTTTTCCACGTATTTTACTAAATAAATATTCCTACCATGATTCACATGGTATATCTTTTCAACTACAATACTTGAATCCATGTCAATGACATTCATACTAGTTACTTATTAAACTTTGAATATTCCAATCTTGTTTCTCCAAACTCATTCCTACTAACCCTCAGAGAAAGGAGAGAACCATCCATATGTTTATAATATCTCTTGAGTAGAAATTAGGTTGACATTCAAACCTTATCCAAGTGAGGTAATTATTGATACTAACTAATGTTATAAGAAATATAAGCTAAGAACTCAATACTAATTAACCTAGCAACACTTGATTATAAGTAAGAACATATTTTTACTAGTGATCCAAGAGAGGCAAGTGTTATGATTATTACAACTTGGTAATTCTCATAAACCCTAGAGAAATTCTACCTAACCAAGAGAGATCAAGCTAAAAATGTATACCCAAGTATATGACCAATACTTGATCTTGGAGAGGAGAACCATGATTCACTAATGAACCACTAGGAGGCCAATACCATGATCATTACAAATTGGGTAATGATCATATACCCTAAGAATCTAGCTGAGTGTGAAGAAATGAATAATAAAGAGAGATTAGTGTGGATTAAGTTAATAATGTCCAACCCATGACCATGCCTTGTAGATTTAGATGATAAGTAAAGCCTATGTGTTTAGTAGATCTCATCTATCAGATAAAATGATAGGTATACCATTAGTAATAAACCCTAGACCAATCCTCATGCCTTGAGTGGAGGAGTAATAGCATTACACCTAAACCTTGCTTATCCAAACACTTGAGACAACCTAGTTTTGTCTAAATCAAGAACTTTATCAATGGTGAGGAAGAGTAACCCTAGCCAATTAAATAGAACCATAGCTCATGCTTATACCTCAATCCCATTTAAGAATCAATTGGGATCCTAAGTAGAACACCACCGCACCTCATTTCCCTTTATGTTTCAATTAATGAAACATAAACCAAAACCCTAGATCATACCCACATTGAGCCTAGGTTTAAACCTTCACTTGTGCATCATGGATCACCAGTATAAACTCAAACCAGTTATACTTAAGATTAAATGTCATTTAGGTGATTTGAGTTAAACCAATGCTCAATTATATTTTGCCTTCCAAAGTAACTTGTTCAGTTGACCAAATGGAATAATATATTATAGATTGGACCATCACCTTAGCAAGTGAATTGACCATGATGAACATAGGATCTAACCTAAGTAATTCAAGCTAGAATTTGCTATGTAAGGTTACCAACTATAGAGTTTATTAAACCATCTTCTTAAATCTTTAGAAATAACAATTCACATAAAATCATGATCTAACACCATTCTCATTACCAATCATTTTAAAGTCTAGCCATAATTAAAATATATCTGAACAATCAATATTGTTAAGCACCCTAGCAAAATATAATAATATTTTTTTATCATGCATCTGTTATAAACTTCAAATCACTTAAACATATTTTGGTTCCTAAATAAAAAGGAATTGAAAGGATCACATAGAGTCACATCTATTTTAAATTTAGAATGCACCTCACAAGAACACAAATTTAATCAAATATTAAATATTTATTTGAACAACACAATTATGCAGTAAATATTTAAGAACCTACAAGAATAACCAGAATTCAAATTTGAATTCAAACAACAAGATAGAAAACAGAAAATAGAAAAGAAAAGAAAACAGATAAAAGAAAAAGGATACTTACCTGTTCAGGCCACCACAACCCAGGAGAAAGCCCACAATGCAGCCCAGTCCATCGCCAGAGGCAGCCCACGCCAACGTACCGATTCATGAGGAGAAGGTCGTCTTCTTCCTCCTCTCTCGCATGCTCGACACGGCACCATCGCCGGCCACGTCTACGTCACCGATAAAAGATCTCCGGACGTCGCATGCGAGATCAACACTTCTTCCAATCTCTCTTGCGTCCCTCTCATCCATATTCATTAAGATTCGTGCCCGACAGTAGCTCACCATCACCCGCAGTATCCCGGCCATCACCGTCGACGAAAGGATGAATCAGATCTCGCCGAGCTCTATAAATAGGCCACGAGCTTCTCCAGGAAACCCTAGTACCTCGCCGCCCATCCATTTCTTCTTAGACACCCTCTATCTCTCGTGTTCTTCCACTCACTATCGCCGGCGTCGTGGAAGAACTCGATGGTACAAGCCATCCCCGAGCAAACCGAGCAGTCCAGGCGACGCACATCATCACCAGGAGCATCCTGGAGGAGCACAACATCAAGGGGAGCAAGGAGGAGGGAGAATTTTGGCGTTCCCTTTCCCTCATGTTCGCCAGAAAACACTTGATTGCCATCGTCTCCGACCACCCCGAGCATCAGCAAGTGGTTCATCAGCATGTGGTCAATCGTGCGCATCTCCAACATCCTTTATTTCTTCCTAAAGCGCTTTTCTATCGCCCGATTGATTAGTCGCCGGAGTTCACCGCCGCGGTAGTGCTCGCTGGAGCTAACTCCGGTGACCTTTTTGTAGCAGCACCACCACTATCGTGCTCAGCATGATGAGGCAGTTCGTTTGGTATCCTCCGCGCACCCGCGGGATGGCCAGAACACCGTCGCCGTCGTTCACCGGCGTGTTCTCCGGCGAGAGCAACGTGTCCCTGCCACCTCAGCAGCTTTGACCTGGTCTTCTGCCCGCATGGCAGTTGACTAGTCAAAGGTCCCACTTGTCCGTGTCTAGGGGTATAATCGAACCGGTACAATTAGTATTTTCTAGTTATTTCAAATTCCAGAATATTGCTGAAACTTTGTTGAAATAAATAAAATTCATTTCAACTTAAAAAAATACAAATGAGATATCTAAATGCTCACAAAAATAAATCCTATCCAATAAAAATATAATATAAAAATGTTTGTCAAAATAAAAATTCACTTATTTTAACCTTTATAATTTATGCCTTTTCTTTTATCCTTAATTCAAATAAAATTTATTAATTAGTTTAGTTTCAAAAATAAATAATAGCTAGTCAGTAAGTAAATAAAATATTAATATTATTTTGCTTTATCATATTTCATCAACTAAAATATTAGTAGTATTTTCCAAACCCTAAATTACAAAATTATTATTTACCATTTTCTTTAAATAATAATAAAGCAAGAAAATGTTAAAAGTTAATATTATTTTTGTAGTCAAAAGTTATTTATTTACTTGAACCTTTTTAGTCAACAAGTTATTATTTTAAAATTTAATAACAACTATAAAACCCTAATTTCTAAATTAAACCCTAAATAGTATTTACCTTAATTATTAAATCTTTTGAAAATTAATAAAATGTTAAAACCATTATTAATTTTATTTCAAAATACTTAATCATGTTAACTCTATTACTAATTGTTATTTTAACAATAATATCACAACTTAGAAACCTAGTTCTAAAATAAATAGAAACTTAACCTCATTATTTTATGTGATCATCCCAAATTGTTTTCAACTCTAAAACCCTAGGGGTTTATCACATGTGATCATATGAACTTCACCTTCACCTATAGATCCTTATTATGCAACAAATTAATGCAAGTCATGATCTACTAAAATAAAACTAGGCCTAATCATATGAGATCATCATTTCATGTCTTCGTTTTTGAATAAACCTTATATAACCAACTAGTGCCACCTAGGTATAAACCCTAATTTGTTACTCTCTTATTAGCACCATTGATCACCACTCCTTAATAGTATACTATTGGAATCAACCTTAACCACCATTATTTAGTAGAACCATGGGATCACTCGTAATACCAACCTTGTGTAGTAATTCACATCACATGCTCATATTCAACTAAAACTTACTTGAGGATAATAAATCAACTAGTTTAGAAACCCATTATTGATTACTTAGTGAAGAAAATGAGAAGTCATAGTAAAACCTAATGTTTAACTCATGGTACCACCTTGATAACCATCCTTTGATAGGATACCTATGATCAACCATAGTAATAAACCTGCCAATACTTGCTGCATATAGACCTATTCTACTTAAGAACTAACTATTCTCTAGTAGTGAACTAAATGAATGCAATAATAAACCCTAGAATCCATAGCTCCTATTTGTAGTAATTCTTATTATTTATTAAACATGTTCTTCAAAATTTATTCTTTTGAAGTAAATAACAAGCAAACCATAGAAGCCAATAGTTCTTGCTTGAAATACTTCTTATTTATTATGTAACTTGTTCTTCAAGAGTTATTCTTTTGATGTACATAATAAATAATCATCAACCATGCACTATAGAACTTAAAACTGACAACTGCTCTTTACATATTATTCAACTACAATTCCTGTATGTGTATGCTTGTTATGATGCATTATGTCACTTGTTCATGATACTAATATAACCAAAACCTAATAAGAACCTTGTTTGAGAACCATTCTAAAGTGCAACACACCCTAAAGAATTCTTCACAACTCACCTAATCCTAAATCATCGGGGTTAGATTACGCTCGGGGCGATTGCATCTCATACTATGCATTATAGCATCTTTGCCAGTTCTTTAAACATTGCTCTTACCGGAAGATGATGGTATTTCAGAATTTGGAGTTATCACATATCGAAGCTTTTGCCTGCATAATCTTGCAGTCAAGAAAGGCAAGTTCATCGCTTGCTCATGTCATTTTATTATTTTTTATCAAACTATATGCAAAGTACTATACTTATCACTCTTGCATTGAAAAGCAAAATTTTATTTTACAATTATGAATATGACTATGTGGTGGGCAATGGAACCATGGTATGTGTTGATTGGTGGAGGTTCCATTGCAAGGGTACTACTCATCTAGGACTAATCACCAATGTCGTCTAGTGATTCTAGCGCCATGCATATCGCGTTAACCATAAGATCTATAATGGCTCTGGGGAAGTCAGCTGTATCTTTTCCCTTCTGCATATCAACGGACTTGATAGAGCCTGGTTGGGTGTTGTGATAACACCGCAAAGACGTTGGGAAATCCTTTTCAATCCCCATCCATGTGGATAAGAGCGCTCTACCGTCTATGATGGATTGTCCATAGCATATCGTGGGTAAATCCGTATGAACGGAAGATGTCTACCGAGGATATGTGAGTGGGACAAAGGATGGGTATGCAGGGTCGCGGAGAAGGTAGTGATTGGCTTCGATCTTATACTGGGCCTCGCACCAAGGAAGTGTGGACGAAATCACGTGCTCGGTTGGCAACAAGGATAAGGTCTCTTATGGGAAAAGTAATGCACATCTGCAGGGTGTATTGAATTGTGGCTTGTTACTCTCTGTTCCGGGAAGGGAACTACGAACGAGGCAGGAAAGGAACTCCATGAAGTTCTCGTCAACCTATGAAGACCGTCGGGCATAGTTTTTAGAATAAAATAAACCTTTTGAAGAAATGTTTACAAAAACTTGCATTCGCCTATGACTTTCTGGTATGTGGCTGTAGCTAGTGCATGATACACCTATTTCCTATAATGAACTTGTTTAGTACGCTCGTACGCATCCCTCTTTGAATCCCGTGCTTAGTTATGGAGGCACCGGAGGAGGAACTACCGTGGAACTCGAAGACAAAGGAGTCAACTGCAACAAGATGAAGAATCCAATCAAAGAAGTCAATGGAGTCAACTTCTGCATTAGCTAGAGTGGAAACTTAGACTAGTAATAGAAGGAAACCTTTCCCTAATCCTAGCACCTAAGTAGCTAGAGTTCTATAGCAAGTCAAGTATCTTTAGAGCTAGAATTAGCAATAAGTTAGACTACGAGTCATTCTTCTGGAGCTTTATTTGAAGTTTACCTCACTGTAAAGTAGGAGACTATGTGGATCTTCTGTAAACAGTTTGTGTATCCTTCTATAGACATGCCTTGGACTCACATATGTTTCTGTTGTACAACTCTGAGGGATGTAATATGAGTGGAACGGTGTTTCACTTGTGTTATGTCAACGACTTGTGTACTACACCATGCAGTGGTATGCTGGGTCACTGCAGCTAGATTCTTACAATATAGACGGTAGGTCTAATAATTTACTGATGCTACTTTTCAATAGCTCAAGACGCAAGTGCACCATTAGAGCATCTCCAGTCGTGTCCCCCAAACCGCCCCCAAAGGGATTTGGGGCGCGCTGGACAAAAAAACATTCCCAACCGCGTCCCCCAAAGTCGGTTTTTTTCCGGCGCGGCCCGATACGGTGTCCGACGCCCCGAGCCCGTCCCCGCTACACAGGGGACGCTCCGGGGATGCCGGACACACCGAAAAGCGAGGTGGCACATGAAAATTTCGTCCCACTCCCGCCAAATCGTGCCCCCTCCCGCCACATCGCGTCTCTCCCGCCGCGCATTTCTGCCGTCCCAACACATTTGACCTCCTATCCCGCCGATTCATTTCTCCCTCCCACCGTCGCTGCTCTGTTCCTCCCGCCGCCGCTACCCTCTCCTCATCCATGGCGCCACCGACCGACCCCAAAAAGATGGCCAAGAAAGCGGCCAAGAAGCCGCCGGGCAATGAGACGAAAGGGGCAAAGGCGCCCTTCGCGAAGCAGCGGAAGGCGCGGCTCCAAAGAAGAAGCCGGAAGGCTGGACCGATGATCAGTGGCATCAAGACTGTCTGCGCCGGAAGTTGTCGACGGCGGAGCAGAAAGGACGGAGGGCGGCGCAACAGGAGAAGAAGGCACTGGCGACGCGCGCGCCCAGCACATGCTGGCCGGGTGTATCACTGCCACCAACGCGAGCCCATAGAGTACGTCGGCGCCGGTGTACGCTCCAGGAGTGCTCTCTCCGTCGACATCCGGGTTCTACAACGACGGCCCCTCCGGCATCTCCGGGTGCGTGACGCCAAATGATACGTCCATTTTGCATCACTATTTTATATCATAATTTACTCGTTATTCATTGATATATTTCATATTTAGAGATGATACTTATGTTATTTCATCTATTTTGCATGTTTCATGATTATTGGAGAATCGCGCACCGGAGTCGGATTCTGCTGGAAAAAAGCACCGTCAGAATGCAATATTTCGGAAGATCAGCAATTGACGGAAATTATATGAAAAATCCTATTTTTCCAGAAGACGAAGAGAGCCAAAAGGAGGAGCCGAGGAGGGCCGCCATGGGCCCCCTTCATAGGCCGGCGCGGGCCCTGCCCTGGCCGCGCCGCCTTGTGGGGAGGGGGCCCACAACCCCTCTCGGCCTCCTCTCCTTCGCGTACTTCTTCGTCCCGAAAACCTAAGCTCCAGCAGGATAGTCGCGAAGAGTCACAGCCCGCCTCTGCGGGGCGGAAAACACCGGAGAGAAAAGAGCTCTCCCAGTAGCTGAAATCCACCGGGGAAATTCCCTCCCGGGAGGGGAAATCGACGCCATCGTCACCGTCATCGAGCTGGACATCATTGGGATCATCATCACCATCATCTCCATCATCATCACCGCCATCTCCACCGCTGCACCTCGTCACCGCTGTAACAATTAGGGTTGGATCTTGATTGTTTGATAGGGGAAACTCTCCCGTATTGATTTCTACTTGTTATTGATGCTATTGAGTGAAACCATTGAACCAAGGTTTATGTTCAGATTGTTATTCATCATCATATCACCTCTGATCATGTTCCATATGATGTCTCGTGAGTAGTTCGTTTAGTTCTTGAGGACATGGGTGAAGTCTAAATGTTAGTAGTGAATTATGTTGGATAATATTCAATGTTATGATATTTAAGTTGTGGTGTTATTCTTCTAGTGGTGTCATGTGAACGTCGACTACATGATACTTCACCTTTATGGGCCTAGGGGAATACATTTTGTATTCGTTTGCTAATTGCGGGGTTGCCGGAGTGACGAAACCTAAACCCCGTTGGTATATCGATGCAGGAGGGATAGCAGGATCTCGTAGTTTAAGGCCGTGGTTAGATTTATCTTAATTACTTTCTTGTATTTGCGGATGCTTGCAAGGGGTATAATCACAAGTATGTATTAGTCCTAGGAAGGGCGGTGCATTAGCATAGGTTCACCCACACAACACTTATCAAAACAATGAAGATTAATCAGCTATATGAAGCGAAAGCACTAGACTAAATTCCCGTGTGTCCTCAAGAACGTTTGGTGATTATAAGTAAACAAACCGGCTTGTCCTTTGTGCTAAAAAGGATTGGGCTACTCGCTGAAATTATTTCTCTCGCATTTTACTTACTCGTACTTTATTTACCTGCTATATCAAAACCCCCTGAATACTTGTCTGTGAGCATTTACAGTGAATCCTTCATCGAAACTGCTTGTCAACACCTTCTGCTCCTCGTTGGGTTCGACACTCTTATTTATCGAAAGTACTACGATGCACCCCTATACTTGTGGGTCATCAAGACTATTTTCCGGCGCCGCTGTCGGGAGTGAAGCGCTATTGGTAAGTGGAATTGGTAAGGAAAACCTTTACTCGTACGTGCTGATTTTATTTCGCCTCGCTGCTATAATTCATTATGGAGAGGTCTTCTCTTGAATTCCTATTTGGAAAATCTACTACTACTGCAACGGTAGTGGATGAGGCGCTAGGTGAGAAAGAGGTTCCATATAAAATACCTATGAAAATTATTGAACGTGTTGTGGATAACCGCTATGAAGGGGATGGAACTGTCCATCCTGGTGATCATTTACTGTTTTTACATGAATTATATGGGTTATTCAAATGTGCAGGTATTTCTATGGATGAAGTTAGAAAGAAACTATTCTCTATATCGCTGTCTGGTAAAGCGGCGCATTGGTATAAATTGCTGAAGAATGGTGATTCTCTTGATTGGAAGGATATTGTGCCTCTATTCTATTCTAAATTCCATCCTCCAAGTGAAATTCACAAAGATCGGAACCGCATATATAATTTCTGGCCTCATGATGGAGAGAGTATTGCCCAAGCATGGGAGAGATTGAAGTCTTTAATGCTCAAATGCCCCATTCATGAGCTTCCTGGTAATATTATTATTGATAATTTCTATGCAAGACCTGTCTTTTCAAGATAAGACTTTGCTCGGATACTTCTTGTTCGGATCATTTACACGCAACAAAGAAGAGTTTAAAAGGGACCTTCTTGATCGGATCCAGGAGAATACTCGAAGGATGGGAGAACGACAAAGATAGAGAGTCAGGTATAAACTATGATTATAAATGCATTGAGGTTTTTATGGAGACTGATAAATTTCGTAATATGAGTGCTACTTATGGTCTTGATTCTCAAGTCGTTGCAAACTTTTATAAAGCTTTTGCCTCTCACTTTGAATTGCCTAGGAAGAATTTCGATAAGTATCATGAACCATACAAAGATAAAACTGATTCATCTATAAATAAATGTGCTATAATTGAAACTGTTGATCATATTCTTCCTGAAGCATATTTTGAAAAAACTCCTTTTCCTGCTAAAATGAAGGAGTATTCTGTTATAACTAGTGCGGTTAATAAAAGTGCAAAGAAACCTATAGAACCTGAAGAACAAATAAAGGTTGAACCTGCTATTGCAATAGTTAAAGATCTTGTGACCGAAAATGTAGAAGATGGTCATATTATTTTCTGTGAAGATGCTTCTAATATTGTTTCGCATCCTAATAAGTCTAGGAAAGCTAGTGTTCCTATGCTCTCTGTTAGAATTGGTGATCATTGTTATTATGGTTTATGCGACATTGGTGCAAGTATTAGTGCCATTCCTTATGAGCTTTATACTGGAGATTATGCATGAAATTGGTTCTTGTGAACTTGAAGATATTGATGTGGTTATTCGGCTAGCTAATAGAGAAACTATCTCTCCTATTGGTATTGTTCGAGATGTGGAAGTTCTATGTGGTAAGATTAAATATCCTGCTGACTTTTGGTACTTGGTTTCGCTGCCGAGTAAGTCTTGTCCTATTATTTTTGGTAGACCTTTTCTAAATACTTGTGGAGCTGTTATAGATTGCAAGAAGGAAAAAATTGTGACTAAATTTGCTGGTGAATCTTATGAGTTTAATTTCTCTAAATTTGCCAAAACTCCTTACAAAGCTGAATTGCCTAATAATGATTTTAGAGTTGAACAATGTGCGTCTATTGCTCTTGCTCCTAATAATCCTTTGCAGCAACATTTGGAGGATAGTGAGAGTGAAGTTTTTAGGGAAGAAAGGAATGAGCTTGATGAAATTTTCCTTCGTCAACCTATTCTTAAACATGACTTGTCGGTTGAAGATTTAGGTACAACACCACCACCAAAGGAAGATCCTGTTTTCGATTTGAAGCCACTACCTGATAATCTTAAGTATGCTCATATTGATGATAATAAAATATATCCTGTTAATATTAGTTCTAAGCTTTCAGAATTTGAAGAAGAAAGGTTATTGGAAATATTGAAGAAACACCGAGGAGCTATCGGCTATACTCTTGATGACTTGAAGGGGATTTCTCCCACTATTTGCCAACATGCTATCAACATGGAAGATGATGCAAAGCCTGTTGTTGAACATCAGCGTCGTCTAATTCCTAAGATGAAGGATGTGGTAAGGAAAGAGGTATTAAAACTTCTTGAAGCTGGTATTATATATCCTATTGCTGATAGTAGATGGGTTAGTCCTGTGCATTGTGTTCCTAAGAAAGGAGGAATGATCTGTTGTGCCTAATGATAATGATGAGCTCATCCCTCAAAGAGTAGTTGTAGGGTATAGAATGTGTATTGATTATCGAAAAGTTAATAAGGTTACTAAGAAAGATCATTACCCTTTACCCTTTATTGATCAAATGTTAGAAAGGTTGTCTAAAAATACTCATTTTTGCTTTCTTGATGGTTATTCTGGGTTCTCACAAATTGTTGTTAAAGCTAAAGATCAAGAGAAAACTACTTTCACTTGTCCCTATGGAACTTATGCTTATAGACGTATGCCTTTTGGTTTATGTAATGCTCCTGCTACTTTTCAAAGATGTATGTCTGCTATTTTTCATGGCTTTTGTGAGAATATTGTAGAGGTATTCATGGATGATTTTTCTGTCTATCGGAATTCTTTTGATAATTGCTTGCGAAACCTTGATAAAGTTTTGCAGAGATGTGAAGAAACTAACCTTGTTCTTAATTGGGAGAAATGCCACTTTATGGTTAATGAAGGAATTGTATTGGGACATAAAATTTCTGAGAGAGGTATTGAAGTTGATACAGCTAAAGTTGAAGCAATTGAGAAGATGCCCTATCCGAGGGATGTTAAAGGTATTCGTAGTATTCTTGGTCATGCTAGGTTTTATAGGAGATTTATTAAAGATTTCTCCAAGATTTCAAAGCCTCTTACTAATCTTCTTCAAAAAGATGTACCTTTTGTTTTTGATGATGATTGTAAGGAAGCTTTTGAAACTCTAAAGAAAGCCTTAACAACTGCTCCTGTAGTTGAACCTCCTGATTGGAACTTACCTTTTGAAATTATGTGTGATGCTAGTGATTTTGCTGTAGGCGCTGTTCTTGGACAGTGAGTAGATAAAAATTAAATGTTATGCATTATGCTAGCAAAACTCTTGATGTTGCTCAAACAAATTATGCTACAACTGAAAAAGAATTATTAGCTGTAGTCTTTGCTTGTGATAAGTTTAGATCCTATATTGTTGATTCAAAAGTCACAATTCATACTGATCATGCTGCAATTAGATACCTTATGACGAAGAAAGATGCTAAGCCTAGGCTTATTAGATGGGTGCTTCTTTTGCAAGAATTTGATTTACATATTATAGATAGGAAAGGTGCTGATAATTTATCTAGATTGGAAAATACTGCTTACGATCCTGTTCCTGTTAATGATAGTTTTCCAAATGAACAATTGGCTGTAATAAAGGTGAGCTCGTGAGATAGTCCTTAATATGCTGATTATGCTAACTTTATTGTTTCCAAGTACTTGCTTCCAACCTTTTCAGCTCAGCAAAGGAGGAAATTCTTTTATGACTTGAGGCATTATTTTTGGGATGACCCACACTTATATAAAGAAGGAGTGGATGGTATTATGCGAAGATGTGTTCCCGAATATGAACAACAAGAGATATTGAGTAAGTGTCATGGTAGTGCTTATGGAGGACATCACGCCGGAGATAGAACCGCGCAAAAAGTTCTACAATCAGGTTTTTATTGGTCAACTCTCTTCAAAGATGCAAGGAAGTTTATTTTATCTTGTGATGAATGTCAAAGGGTTGGTAATATCTCCAGACTCAATGAAATGCCTATGAATTATACTCTTGTTATTGAACCATTCGATTGTTGGGGATTTGACTTCATGGGTCCTTTCCCTTCTTCAGAAGGTAACACTCATATTCTTGTCGCGGTTGATTATGTTACTAAATGGGTGGAAGCTATACCCACAAAAAGTGCTGATGGTGAGACTTCATTGAAAATGCTTTTAGATATTATTTTTCCTAGATTTGGAGTACCTAGATATATTATGACTGATGGAGGTTCTCATTTTATTCATGGTGGTTTTAGAAAAACTCTTGCTAAGTATGGTATTAATCATAGAATCGCTTCGCTTATCATCCTCAAACTAGCGGGCAAGTAGAATTATCAAATAGAGAGATTAAATCTATCTTGGGAAAGACTCGTTAATAAATCTAGAAAGAACTGGGCTATTAAATTGAAGGAAGCATTATGGGCCTATAGAACTCGCTTATAAAAATCCTATGGGTATGTCACCGTATAAAATGGTTTATGGGAAAGCTTGTCATTTACCTTTAGAACTAGAGCACAAAGCTTATTGGGCTGTAAGAGAACTAAATGAAGATCCTAAACTTGCCGGTAAGAAGAGATTGCTACAATTGAGTTCTCTAGATGAATGGAGAAGTGAAGCTTATGAAAATGCTAGACTCTTTAAAGAGAAAGTTAAGAAATGGCATGATAGAAGAATTATCAAAAGAGAATTTAATGTGGGAGATAAAGTCCTATTGTATCGGTCTCGTCTCAGATTTTTTGCAGGGAAATTACTCTCAAAATGGGAAGGACCATATGTCATTGTGGAGGTGTATCGTTCAGGGGCAATTAAAATTAGTTCTCTGCAAGGTGGTGCCACACAAGTAGTGAATGGACAAAGACTCAAGCACTATATCTCTGGAGATTCTTATAATGAAGATGTTGATGTTATTCAAGTGGTGACTCCGGAAGCTTTCATCAAAGATCAAATTGACAGTTCTGCAGAGTTCGACTTTGAATAGGTAACAGTGATCGGTAATAAAAAGTCCGCGTTTAACTTTCCGAACTATGTTTTTGCTATTTTCGGAAAATATGAAAAATTGCGAGATCGAAACGGAGTGGAGGAGACGCACGAGGGCGTGCCCCCATAGGCCGGCGCGGGCC
Source organism: Lolium rigidum (assembly GCF_022539505.1). NCBI lineage: Eukaryota > Viridiplantae > Streptophyta > Magnoliopsida > Poales > Poaceae > Lolium > Lolium rigidum. Next base: position 214,880,370 of record NC_061508.1, on the reverse strand, counting down.
CCAGCCTGGCCGCGCCGCCCTATGAGGACGGCGCCTCGTTGTTCCTCTCCGACTCTGGTTCGACCTGGTACTTTCCTTCTGTCGTGAAAATTTCTGCTATATAATCTCCCGGACCCCTAGAGGTCCGTATATCGTTTTCTCGTCGCGTTTTGTTTCGAGCTGTTTTCTGCCAGGATCTGTTTTTTGATCTAGAAGCATCATGGTCTCCAACAACAAGGACAAGGAGCCCTTGGAGGAAGATATTCAAGACCCCGATTTGAAGAAGGAAGTTGAGAGCGAGGATGAAGGAGAAGTGGAGGAAGTTCCTCGAGTGCACCCGCGCACCACCGTCGCAAGCATCAGAGTGGTGGCAAATCCGTTCAATACCAAGAAGAGCGCACGGATTAGCACCGGAGGAGGAGTCCCATGTCATTACCTAGCTCCAAGGACATCTCCTCCAGGCACTTACAAACCCTTCCACATTCTAATTCATAATAGTCAAACTGAAAGGGTTCCCAAGGTAGTATTGCCAAGCAATTGGGATATAGATCGTTCTAACACTGCAGGAAGGATGAAGCCTGAAGCTGAAGAGTGGGGAAACAACTCTAAGAGTTGGGACTCACCGTCTGACATACTTCTTAACCGCGTCGAGCAAAACTCGGAGCTGATCCGCAACCTCACTTACGAGATTGATGAGCTAAAGGAGCTGGTTAAGAAGCTTATCAAGGATTCACCATCACCACCGAAGGAGTAATTCATCATCGGTATTGGCATCCCCTTGGTTTGTTCCAAGCTTGGGGGAGTGTCGCGGTATCACATCATCACTATCTTTTACCTTTTTATTATCAAGTAGTGTCATATCATGAGTAGGGAAGTTATCATATAAGATGTGTTGTGGTATGGAAGTATCTCTCTTTAGTTGGTTATGTCGTCGTGGTGAACAGACAGATGCCATGGGATGGCTTAAGTTGGGGCCGAGTTGGACGCTAGAGGATTCGGGGGAGGGTTTTGGATCAGATAGGATGAATTTCCGGGTGCTTTCCTCAAGAACTTGGCCAAGGCCAGAGGTAGAAGAAGAGAGACACAAAGATGAACTCCGTTCTAGATCTTCTCTATTCCATGAAGAAGGTTACAGGTTTGTGCTTACAAGATAGCTCCTGAACACTACGTACCCGCGATGGGGGTGTGCCCCCTCTCCTTATATAGGGGAGAGGGAGGCTTACAGGGGAATAAACCCTAATGGCATCTTTGAACAGACAAACTACTTTACAAAGCTAATTTAATCATAGGTGACGCCGGTATCTTCTTTACTCGGGGAGGCTGGCGCCCTCCGGTTGCTTTTGGCGTCACCTTCCTCTTTTGGCGTCAGGGCTTCGTTTAAAGTCACTTTGCTTAGGTCATCCTTGTCCTCTAGCTCTTGAGAGAATCTTTGACCAGTCCTGCCGACGTGCTACAGTGCACTTCTTACCGGCAGTCCGGTGTCCTCTTAGCCGATACCGATATACCTCTCTTTGGGGATACCGGTATAGATTTAGTTAGCCAATCGTTTAACTTTTCTTTCCGGAATGAATATCAAACCAGGTACCTTGATGGCTCAAACCATCCGGTTTGGCATGCCTTTGGCATACCGGGGGTCATCCCCCCAACATTAGTCCCCGAAGCTGGTATAGTCCGGTGGAGTTTTATCCGACGGACCATGCCAGTTTCCCATATTACAAGGTACTGGTTTGATCTTTCCGGCACCCTGTTCGAAGATGCCGGCCTCTGTGCCTTGGCTTCCTTCCGTTACTTTCCGGATTTTCCGGTATCTTATGTCATTAAAGTCCTCCTCGGTGAAGTCGAGAATTTCTCGGGTACAGTGCCTGTCAGAGACATGCGCACTGTTTCTGACGCGTCAGTGTCAGTGGTCACTTCCCTTCAGCTTCTACGCCAGCATTAAATGTGCCACACCGGATCCTTCTGGCCATTCCGGATCCGTGCGGCGACCCTGTGGCCTCTTAATTTTTACGCGTGTATCCACGCGCCACGTGGTGACCCACGAGGCAAACCGCCGCGGCCCGACGGTTTTCGGCCCACTTCCTTTTCTCTCTATATAAAGGCAGAGCGGTTCCACTTCATCTTCTTCTTCGCACTTGCCCCCATTTCCAGAGCACTTCGAGCCCTTCGCCCTTTGCTTCCTTGCCATCGCCGGTTGCCGCCAGAGCGCTGCTCCTGACGAGGTTGCGACGCTCCTCCCGCTGCGCCGAAGCTTCTCACCGCGCGGAGTTCCTGCTGCGTTCCTTCTCCACTGCTACTTTGAGCTTCCTCCGGCGGACTTCGCCCTTCTCCGTCGCCGGCCTTCGTCGACGGCCACGGGCTCGCCATTTCTCCGGTGAACTTCTTCCTCGCGTCTCCCGCAACCTCAGGTGAGACCCAATGCATGTTTGCCCTCCTTTTCTCGTTTTCCAGATCTTGGGTTGGTAGCATATTTATTCTTTCTTTTCTTCTGCTTTTTCTCTTATTCGTAGATCTCCGCGCAAGGGTAGATCTTGGGAAATCAGTTTTTGGGTAGGATCCGGCATCTTGTAGATCCGTATGTCTAGAGGGGACCATCTTTCCGAATCTTCCTCCAGCAGCCACGGAAGTCAAGCTTTCGGCGAGCTCTGAGCTGAGCGTATCCGGATGGAAACTGATACCGGAACAAGTCAAGATGCCGGCAGTTCTAGCCAGGCCTCCGGGGCAGATCTTTCCGGCGTCACCCGCGGAGCCTGGAAGGGTTCCGAGGTGACCCAGCACGAGATTGGCTGGCTGTACCGGTCTAGAAGGATACCGGAAGGAGTATCCTGCCGGATTCCGGGCGACGAGATCGAACCGGACCTGGAAGATGGTGAGTTCGTCGTTTTTCTCGCCCACTTCGAACGCGGCTTCGGCCTTCCGGCCTCAGATTTCTTTCGCCGATTCCTTGATTTCTACAAACTTCAACCTCACCATCTTCCCGGCAATGCCATCTTCTATCTCTCTTGCTATGCAACCTTCATGGAGGCCTACATGGGTCTCCGCCCCACTCGCGAGACTTTTGCTCGCTTCTTTTCCCTTCGGATTAACTCCGTTCAGGGCAAAGAGATTCCCAAGCCTAAACCCCCCGTCCAATGTGGGTCTTGTATCATTGGGTCCCGCCAGGGGAGCCCCTTATTTAAGTTTGCCGGTCTCGACTCATGCTGAGCATGGGAAAGGACCTTTTTCTACGTGAAGAACGCTGGCGCCGCAGATCTTATCAACCTGCCGGCTTTCAATCCGGCAGTGCCCACGAAGGCCAACTGGAGCTACAACCCGAAGGACTCTCATATAGAAACCAACCGGATTGTACGCTTCATGAAGCAACTTATGAAGGACACTGCCATCTGTTCGGATGACATTGTTCGGACGTTTATCTCGCGCCGGGTGCTTCCCCTTAAGCGCCGGGCTCATAAAATGAGCGAAATGTACGGCCCTGGCGATCCTACCAAGATCACCAACTTCCCTCTCACCAAAGAGGACTTAGTCCTTAAGGCTAGGCACATCTGCCAAAGCGCCATGCCGCTGGATTGGGAGTGGGGCCTTCTGCCTCTCAGCTCCCTCAACCCTCCAACCGACGAAGTAAGAGATTAGGCAATCCGGGTTGTTTCCGGTATCTTTTCGATATATTACTAACTGTCTTTCTCTTTCTTTTCAGGCCAAGCAACGCTTCCCTCGCATCGCGGCGGAGCAGCGAGGCCCTCCCCGGAACCGGGCTCTGGACAAGGTTGACCCGGATCCCTACATCCACTGGACCGACCTCAACATGGGCCGGACTCACACTTCACGCCCCAGTAACTTTTCCAACAAAGACTCCGGTTCGGACGACGAAGTTGTCATACTCGAGGTACTTAGCCTTTTCATTTCCTCACTGGTTATCTTTTTGTAGACGCTCCCTCAGCCAGCACCAACCCGCAGTTCCACGAACACGTGGTTCTGCTGCAGGCCGAGGTCGGCCAGGAGTTCCTGGAGAAGCTTAGCTCCCAGGACAAGAAGAAAAAGGCTCCGGCGCCTGAAGCCGGCCCCAGCGAGGCTCCTCCCGCCAAGCGCCAGAAGAGGCCCTCTAAGAGGCATTACAAGAGGCGAGAAATGCCAACTTATGACGGGTAAGATTCTGCTTTTCGTTTTGCTTTGTTGTTCAAACTTCTTTTTCCGGATAGTTTTTTCAACCTTCTTTTTTCTATCTTTCTCAGCCCAGCGCTCAAGATTTCCAAGAGCGCTTCCGGCATACCTCCGGAAAGCTCCGAAGACGCCAGAAGGTCTTCACCTCCTCCTCAACAAAGTCCGGTACCTTCTGGTGCCAGCAACTCTTCTGCCTCCCCTCTGGGGGGCACAACAAGTGCGGGGCGCGCGGCCCCTACATCGCCAGATCACCGCGCGGAGGAGGACATCGTCTCCCCTCCTGAGAACCTAGACACCGGCGCCTGCAACACCGGCGCCGGTACTGAAGATGCCGGGCAGGTGGAGACTTTGGTTTCCACCGCCCCCAAGAAGAAAAAGAAAACTTCCGCTTCCTCCCCCTCTAAGTCTGTACCGGAAACTTCCGCGCCGGGCGCGCCTGATGCCTCTGCGCCGCCCAAGACTACCACCATTCCTCCTCCAGCAAGCTCAGCCGGAGGTTCTGGCGCGGCCAAGCCTCCGACACTGCCGCCAAGCCAAGGGCCCATTGTGGCCAAAACTAAGCCGTCGCCGCCGCCAGAAGGCGCCAAGCTCCACGTGTCGAAACCTTTTAAGGGGAAGGCAACGGCTTCTGGCCCGCAGTCATTGGTGTTGCACGCCGGCCCCGCCGCTATCGTGGCTGGAGAGAAGGCTACCGGCCTGCTGGGCCGGATCACGGAGCTAAAGCGCGAGGGCCGCGAACTGGGGCATTTGCTTGATTATGCTGAAAATTGGAATCAGGCAGATGTGTCCGCAGCTACGCGCGGCCTGGGGAAGGACCGGCTTCCTGCCATTGACCCGGCCGGCCCCCGGAGCACCGAAGAGCACTTCATGCGACTCAAGCGCGCAGTGAAGGAATTCGACAACGCGTGGCATGACGCCACCAGCAACGTGGTGGTAAGTTTCACCAAACTCTTTGCAACTTTTCTACTGATGTCGGTTTTATTCTATCCGGATTCACATATATCCTCCCAGTCCCCGAGTTTTGGGTTGAGAGCGCAGCTCTGAGCGCGAAACTTTCTTAAAAGATACCGAAAACCGGCATCTTCACACTTGCTTTTTTACTTAAACAGAGCACGGCGGACACCCGAAAGCAGCTCTTCGAGGAGCTTCTCTGGGAGCACCGGGATCTTGCCGAGGCTCACAGCCATTGCCAAGGTTTGTTTCCTCTGTGCATCCGGCTTCTTTCTTACACAAAGATTCTGCTTCTCAACACTTATGAATTTTTTGCATAACAGCCATTCCGGAAGCCTCCATTGAGGCCCTCAAGACCCAGCTCAGTGAGCTTCATGGTACCGTTTTTCTTCGGTTGGTTTGCCTCTTTGTGTTTTACTGGTTACGTTTTTGTTAACATTTTCTTCTCCGGATTACAGCTGAAAAGGAGCAGCTCATCCGGGATCACCAGAAGGCCCTGGACGCCCAGAAGACTATCTCCGGGGAGCTCAAGGACCAGGCTATCCAGGCCGGGCTCCGGCATGCCCAGGAGCTGAAGGACGCCAAGGCAGCAGCCGAGGCCCAGCTGGCGGAGGTTGTGGAGGATTCCGCCAACTCCACCGCGGTGCTGAGAGCGGAGCTGGAGGAGGAGAGGAAAGCGCGGAAAGCGGCGGAGCACCGGATTGAGCTTATGACCACTGATCATAGAGAATATGATCGTCTGGTCATGCAGATTGACGCGCTGGCTCTCAGTAAGCCTCTGTCTTGTCCCTTCTTTCGCCTACAAACTTTCTATTTTTGGAAGCATATCTGTGTCCTTTTTCCTTCCGGTAGATCGTTTTCCGGTATCTTAACCTTATCTTTTTTCTTTCTTCCTGTAGAGCACTTCCCGGACTCCCAGACGCACGTCGTGAAAAAGGTGATGGACGACAGAGTGGCGCGATAATTTGCCAACCTGGAGGCGCCTTGGGACGGGTACGACTACCTGGTCGCACTCTCCGCCCGAGTCCAGCATATGCGCTCAGTGGATCGGCACCTTGCCGATCTGCCGGACGTCGTCATCCAAATTTTCAAGGTGCTGTGGCATGAAGAGGCAATGCCAGCCAACCTCACGCTCACCGCCAACCGGCTGAAGGATGCAGGGCGCCGGATTCGCGAGTGGCAATGCTCAGCAGCTCGTGCCGGAGCGGATCACGCCCTGCGCATTGCATGCTCTTGGTATGAGGATCTCGATCTGGACTAGTTCCACAGCCTCCGCCGCGATGCTCCCACGGACACGGATCCGGTCCTCACCGCGAAGCGGAAGGACCGGGCCTACCAGATCGCGGAGTCTGCGCCAATCCGCACCTTCATCCCCGCTCCTCCCAACGTCCAAGATTTCCTCAGCGATAAGGAGGAAGAGGAGGAAGATGAAGATGAAGATGCCGGAGATGTGCTCCCGGAAGCTGGCGACGCGCCCCCAGAAGCTCCAGAGGCCGATGCTGCTCCCCCTGAAGCCCCCGTTGACATGGGTATACCCTTCGGGTACCCATTATTGGTATACCTGGATCGGCTCGGCCCAATATGGAGAAGGCCCAACAAGGCAACCCGAAGAAGTAGTCGACTAGGACTCTTGTAAAACCCTAGGCTGGTTGCATATATAAAGCTAGCCAGGGCACCCGAAATAGGGGGGAAGAGATAGGCCAACAGATAGATAGCAGATAGACAACATAGCTCCGCCTACGGCGGCACCCTGTAAACACATCTATGATCATATACTGGATTGCTAGCAGCACGTAGGGATCCTCCACCGAGGGGACCCGAAGCTGGGTACGTCGTGTGCCTAATCTCGCTCCCGGAATCTCCATCGTCGCTCTCTCCCAAAACCCAAGTCTACAATACGTAGGCATTGCCGAGGTGTTCCCTCGTCAATTGCGCCGTCTGTGGGAAGTGCGACGCTGAATTTTGTTATTCGGGCGAGATCCATCATCTACATCGACCCATCCGACAATCCTCTTTGCTGGGTACGAACACTTCAGCCAGAACTCGACATCAACAGTGCGAAGGCAGGCGTCTTGAAGACCGATCGGAAAAAGCTCCATGATAGCAGCCAGTTTACGATCTGCCGAGCTGAATCCAATCACGCGTTCTCCAGAACGAGAATCTTTTTCTCATACACGTAATTGACTTCACGTAAAAGTGGAGTGCAGATCCCATCCAATCCATGGAAGATTAGGCTGTGCAGTTTTTGCCGCCCCGTTTAATCCCATCTCTTTCCTCTCGTTAGTGATTATTTTATTTGAACCTAACTCTCTACACGCACGTATTTTTTTTTGGTGTGCATGCTTGTAAGAAATCATTGGTATAAGATTGGATGGAGGAGATCAGCGACCGGAGCCGATGAAACGCCGAACAGATCAGGGACGTACCAGTCATGAACTCAATACACTTGGATGCTCACCCGCCGCGGATCCGCTACATCGGTTGCGCTATCTCGATCGACTGCTACTTCTCTACATGAACCAAACCATCCGAGTTCATCAGCGACAAACATCCGATACAAAAATATCAGGTGTTATATTTCCACTTAATTACTATTTGCGAAATTTATTTGGCCAAATATTTTTTCGGCTCGCACTATTATTTGCGCGCAAAACTTTTTCGTTTCAATACAACCGCGGACCGGAATAAGCTCAGACTACTTCGTCGCCGTGCAATCACCGCGCTTGGGGGTTCATCTGTCGCGGATCCACTTCATCGACTGTGTTCCGCCGGGTCAACAACTTTCAGCTAAAACACGGCATGTCTCTGTTTCATCGGTTGTGTCTTCTTCATCGACTATGTCGGCCACATCTACTACTTCCGGCCAAGCGCCGTGTGATTACAGACTGCGTCCGAGGCACGACTTGCGTCCACATCGGCTCCGCCACACCCGATAAAAAGCTAAGTTCTCCTTTTCCTCCAAGATTCAATTATTTATTTACTTTCGCCATACCCGAACATTCGGGGGCTGTGGCATTGCAATACTACAGTAAATACACCTGACATTAGGGCCTACGCCATTACATAGTTACCGCAAATATACCAATGGATTTATTTTCTTCGGCTCTGGATATATCTTCTCCGGCTTAGTAAAAATATTTTTCTTCGGCTCAGTGGAATTATTTTCTTCGACTTAGTGGATTTATCTTCTTCGGCTCAGTGGATTTATTCTCTCTGGATTACTGGATTGGTTTTCTTTGGGTTATTATTGGTTCACTTATACAATATTACCCGACGCGTTTCCGGGTCAATGGATTCATCTTTTATGGTTATTACTGGAACTATTTTCTCCGGCTCAATGGATTCATCCTCTATGATATCAACGGATTCATCTTCTATGATTATTACTGGGACTATTTTCTTCGGCTCAATGGATTCATCCTCTATGATATCAACGGATTCATCTTCTATGATTATTACTGGGACTATTTTCTTCGGCTCAATGGATTCATCCTCTATGATATCATCGGATTCATCTTCTATGGTTATTACTAGATTCTTCGGGTCAATGGATTCACCCTCTATGATATCGGTGGATTCATATGCTTCATATTTAATGGCGTAATCTCCAATGTTGATTCATCTCAAATACTTCATCTCGGATTCATCTTCCGTGCGTCACAACTAACACTCGGGGGCTGCGTCAAACTTCTTCACTTTGCATCTCAGGTCGACAGAAAGAATAATTGCGCCTACAAAAAGTCTTCAGGGAGGAACCCGACGAAATAAAAAGAGAACCCGACGAAATCTTTTTCAGGGAGGAACCCGACAAAATCAAAAGAGAACCCGACGAAATCTTCTTCAGGGAGGAACCCGACGAAATCAAAATAGCACCCGACGAAATCTTCTTCAGGGAGGAACCCGACGAAATCAAAAGAGCACCCGACGAAATCTTCTTCAGGGAGGAACCCGACGAAATCAAAAGAGCACCCGACGAAATCTTCTTTAGGGAGGAACCCGACGAAATCAAAATAGCACCCGACGAAATTTTCTTCAAAAGAGAACACGACGAAGAATTATCTTCAAAAAGGTCCCGAAAAATTATCTTCAAAAAGGTCCCGAAAAATTATCTTCAAGGAGGTCCCGAAAAATTATCTTCAAGGAGGTCCCGAAGAATTATCTTCAAAAAGGTCCCGAAGAATTATCTTTAAAAAGGTCCCGAAGAATTATCCTCAAGGAGGACCCGAAGAATTGTCCTCAAAGGGGATCCGAAGAAATTTTCCTAAAGGAGGAACTCGACGAAATTTTCATCAAGGAGGAACCAAAAAAAAAAGGTGGACAAATCTTCGGGTCCATTGACTCGTCATATTGTTCCGAGCAAGAGCATCGGTGATGTACCTGACAATATAGAAGAACCAATATATTCGGCTGTCTTATCAAGCCCGAGAGAAAAATAGAAGAACCCGCAAAATGTGTCATTGCATCAGCCGAACAAGGCACTTGACAAAATATTCTCAGAGCGCCAAAGCCGCGAATAATCTCTGAATGCCGCAAAACTCTGCGAAGGTAAGACCCCGGGTCCGTCCTGTGTGGCGTGTCATCGCCAAAGACTGCGCTCTGCTACTTTTTCCACATCAACGGATGTGAAGAAATATCCCGACGGACGCGCTGTGGACCCGATAAAACATGGCCGGGGCTCGACGGATGGTAAGACCTTAAGCGGCACCTGTCGAGTTAGCACCGGTATCCCGAGATCATGTCCGGGGACGTGATCTTGAAGTAGGTTTTTGCGGATTGCCACTAGAGCGAGTTAACTAGTACACTGATCCGTCAGATGAACTAGCCCCAATTACCATTATCCCTGTACAATATAGATATGGATGTCAAATAAAAATAGCAATGGCTTGGAGTCGATAAAAAGAGGGGCTGCGCCAAGTTCTTTATCGAGTAGTACAACTCGAGCCTATGCCTAGGTGCAAGCACCTGCCCATAGGCTCGGGGGCTACTCTTATCGAGAGTATTGTTCACCCTCTTGATAAGATAAAAGAAAAAAGAAAAATTGTGGTGTCGATTAAAAGCAAGTTGAGCCTACACCCAAGTGCAAACACTTGGCTGTAGCCTCGGGGGCTACTCCCATCGGGAGCGCTGGCCGCGCACCCGATAGAAAAATAAACTTCGACAGCATCTATGACAATCAAGGTTTGTAGACTCAACTCGATTCTACGACTCGAGTGGAGCCTACTCCCATCGGGAGCAAATGGATTTCATCAAGTCTTCCAGAAAAATAGTTAAGTTCTTCATCGAGTAGTACAACTTGAGTCTATGCCTAAGTGCAAGCACTTACCCATAGACTCGGGGGCTACCCCATCGGGAGCGCTGTCGCGTACCCGATAGAAAAATAACTTCGAGAATCGTCGACATCATTTATGCTACACATGATCTACGATATGAACCTCGCCTTTGGAGATGATTATGCTTGGAGTATCTACGCAAGTCTTCGACTTCCCTAGACACTCGGGGGCTACTGACATGGGTATACCCTTCGGGTACCCATTATTGGTATACCTGGATCGGCTCGGCCCAATATGGAGAAGGCCCAACAAGGCAACCCGAAGAAGTAGTCGACTAGGACTCTTGTAAAACCCTAGGTTGGTTGCATATATAAAGCTAGCCAGGGCACCCGAAATAGGGGGGAAGAGATAGGCCAACAGATAGATAGCAGATAGACAACATAGCTCCGCCTACGGCGGCACCTCGTAAACACATCTATGATCATATACTGGATTGCTAGCAGCACGTAGGGATCCTCCACCGAGGGGACCCGAAGCTGGGTACGTCGTGTGCCTAATCTCGCTCCCGGAATCTCCATCGTCGCTCTCTCCCAAAACCCAAGTCTACAATACGTAGGCATTGCCGATGTGTTCCCTCGTCACTTGTTGCCTGAACATTCTCCGTTATGTCTGTTAACTTAAAACAATGCTTGTTAAATTCTACCCCGGTATGCCGGGGTCTTATGATGTAAAAATATAACTTATCATTTTGGTTGTGGTACAACTTTTATGCCGGTATCTTGCATACCGGTAACTTATTAAGTTATGTTGGTTTGTTAACTTAGCATGTTGCCTTTGTTGTTTGCCTTTATCTTGCACTGTGAAGATTCCGGAATCATTTCCGCATCCAATTTGATGCACACTTGGTTCTTTCCCTTTGCCTCTTCCTACCTCTTTTGGGTGTTTTGGCGTACGAGTTACAAAGTTCTTTTGCCAAGCGAACACTTCTTTGAACTTAGGAAAAATTCGAAATCTTTCACAAAAAACCGGTAAAACCGGGGTTAGTTAAGCTTTTCCTAATTGTCCGTTCCCACTTCCTCTTTTCGCAGTTCACGTGCTTAATTTCTACCGGTTTATCTTGCTTACCATAAAGCCGGTTTGCGGACAGCAGCAGAGTCGAAGACTCCGGTAGGTTTAGCACGTTACTAAACCGGAAAGAAAAAATGTTCAATAAGCAACCGGTAAACAGAAAAAATAAACATATTACATGCAAGTTTGATAGAGGCAGTCCCCGAGTAACATTCGAGGTGCCGGAGTCTTTTATTCATAACATAAGGTACAAAAAGGAACTTCTTACAGTACAACTTCATGAGTAGAAAGGGCGCAACAATGCTATGTTCCATGGACGCTTGGTCTCATCTCCGGATTTGTCCGCCTTTTCTTCTTTCCATTCCTGTGCATCGATCAAGTAGTAGGCATCATTGTGCAGAGCTTTGCTTACAATGAATGGTCCCTCCCAAGGAGGTGAAAGCTTATGGCGGCCTTCAGTGCGTTGCACTAGGCGTAGCACCAAATCTCCTTCCCGGAAAACTCTCGGGTTAACCTTCCGGCTGTGATAGCGTCTGAGGTTTTGCTGGTAAATGGCCGTTCTTGCCAATGCCAGTTCTCTTGCTTCTTCTAGCAAGTCCACATCGTTTTCTCGGGCCTCTTTTACCTCTTTTTCGGTATAGAGTTGCACCCTTGGTGAGTCATGGAGAATGTCGGTTGGTATGACCGCTTCAGCTCCGTAAACCATGAAGAATGGAGTGTATCCGGTAGACCGGTTTGGAGTCGTTCTTATGCTCCACGACGACGACGGTAGCTCATCGAGCCAACATCCCGGTGTCTTTTCGAGTGGTTCAATGAGCCTTGGTTTTATACCGGAAAGCACCAGTGCATTGATTCTTTCAACCTGGCCATTGCCTTGTGGGTGCGCCACTGAGCACAAATCTAGCCGGATGTTATTGTTCTCACAGAATCGCTTGAATTCTCCTTGGGCAAAGTTTGAGCCATTGTCAGTTATGATGCTATGCGGGTATCCATACCGCAAGATGACATCTTTTAGGAACTTCACCGCTGTGTGTCCATCACATTTTGCGATAGGCTTCACCTCCAGCCATTTGGTGAATTTATCGACCATCACCAAGATGTGGGTCATGTTTCCCCTTGCAGTTTTGAATGGCCCAACCATGTCAAGGCACCAAACAGCAAATGGCCATGTTAACGGTATGGTTTTTAAGCCGGAAGCCGGGGTATGATTTTGCTTGGCGTACCTCTGGCAACCATTGCACTTTCTCACCAAATCCTCAGCATTTTCCAAAGCAGTGGGCCAGTAGATCCCATGCTGGAACACTTTTGCCACCAGCGCCCTTGACGAAGCGTGGTGCCCACATTCTCCTTGGTGAATCTCCTTGAGCATTTCTTTTCCTTCTTCCGGCTCCACACATCTTTGAAGGACTCCGGTAACACTTCTCTTGTACACCTCACCATTGATGAAGGTGTAAGCTTTGGCTCTCCGTTGGATCCTCCTTGACTCAGTTTCGTCAACCGGCAAGGTGCCGTTGATCAGGAATTCCTTAATAGGTTTAACCCACGACGGTGCCTCTCTAACCACAAACACCGGCACATCTATCTCCATGCTATCCACAAGCATCGCTTCTTCCGGTATGGGCGTCGCAGTCCCCGAGCTTACCGGATCTGTCCCCGGGTTTACCGGAACAGTCCCCGAGTGAGCCGGAACAGTCCCCGGGTTTCCTTCATCAATATCCATGGGCACCACATGCGATTCCGGTACGAAAATCGATTCTGACTCTGAACTTGGCTTGATTGATGGAACTCTTAAGTGCGCCAAGGCTATTCCTGGAGGAATTTCTTGCCTGGATGAACCTAGCTTGGATAAAGCATCCACGGCTTCATTTTCAGCCCGCGACACATGGTGAAACTCACATCCTTCGAAGAAGCCGGCAATCTTTTGCACATGAAACCGGTATGAGGCCATGTTGGCATCTTTTGCATCCCAATCTCCGGAACACTGCTGCACCACAAGATCTGAATCGTCGTAGCAAATGATCCGGTGTGCACCAATTTCTTTTGCAACCTTAAGCCCATGGATCAGAGCCTCATACTCAGCGACATTGTTTGATGCCCTGAAATGTACTTGCAAGACATACCAGAGGTGATCTCCCTTTGGTGAGGTAAGTACCACACCGGCACCTAGACCCTCTTTGAGCTTGGATCCGTCAAAGTGCATCTTCCAGTATTCTATTTTGTGTTCCGGCGGCTTGTATTGCATTTCCGCCCAATCAACTAGGAAATCAGCCAAGGCTTGTGATTTTATGGCATCTCTTCTTTCATATACCGGCACTTATGGTGACAATTGGATTGCCCATTTTGCAATGCTGCCGCTGGCATCTTTGTTGCCCATGATATCTGAAATGGGTGCTTCACTCACCACTTTCATGGGGTGCTCCTCGAAATAGTGCTTGAGCTTGGTGGCGGCCATGTACACGTCGTATGTCGTCTTTTGGAAGTGGGGGTAGTTTTGTTTTGAGAGGGAGAGCACCTCGCTCAGGTAGTATACCGGCCTCTGCACGATTTTTTCTTCTTTCTCTCTTTCTACCACAACCACAACACTCACAACCCGGTTAGTTGCTGCTATGTACAACAACATGGGCTCCCTCTCCAAAGGCGAGGCCAACACCGGTGCTGTGGCCAGCATCTTTTTCAGCTCTTTGAACGCTGCATCTGCCTGTGGGGTCCAGACGAATGTATCGGATTTTTTCATTAAGGCGTAGAGCGGCAGAGCCTTTTCTCCCAACCTGCTTATGAACCGGCTTAGCGACGCCAAGCTTCCGGTAAACTTTTGTACATCTTTTAGTTCTTGTGGGATAGTCATTCTTTCTATCGCCCGAATTTTTACCGGATTTACTTCAATGCCCCGGCTTGATACAAGGAAACCAAGCAGCTTACCGGCAGGGACACCGAAGGTACATTTTGCCGGATTAAGTTTCATCCGGAACCTTCTCAAGTTATCGAATGTTTGCCGGATATCGTCGATTAAGGTATCTTTTACTTTAGTTTTTATCACGACATCGTCCACGTAGACTTGCACATTTTTTCCGATCTGATCAAACAAGCATTTTTGCATACAGCGCTGGTACGTTGCACCAGCGTTGCGCAAACCAAAAGGCATAGTGACATAGCAATAAGCCCCGTGCGGGGTAATGAACGCAATTTTTATTTGATCTTCCTTTTTCAGGGGAATCTGGTGGAAACCGGAATAAGCATCAAGGAAAGACAACAACTCACACCCAGCAGTAGAATCAATCACCTGATCGATCCGGGGAAGAGGGAAAGGATCTTTTGGGCAAACCTTGTTCAGGTTGGTGTAGTCGATGCACATGCGCCACACCTTTGGAGCTTTTGCCTCCAGGTTTTCTTCTTTTTTCTTCTCGACCAGCACCGGATTGGCCAGCCACTCAGTATGCGTTACCTCCATGATGAAACCGGCAACCAACAGCTTTGTTACTTCTTCTCCAATGATCTTCCTCCTATCTTCAGCGAACCGACGCAAAGGTTGTCGCACCGGCTTAGTGTCCTTCCGGACATTTAGAGAGTGCTCAGCCAGCTCCCTCGGAACACATACCAAGTCATCAGTAGACCAGACAAAAATATTCCGATTCTCACGGAGGAAGCTGACGAGCGCGCTTTCCTATGCCTGACTGAGGCCGGCACCGATACGAACGGTGCGGTTTGGGTAAGCCGGGTCCAGCACAATGTCCTTTGTTTCATTTGTCGGCTTGAATGCCGGTGTGCCCAAGTTTCCACTCATTGCCGCTAAGCTCAACTGTGAGGACTGAGCCAGCGCAACTGCAGTTTGCATCCTTCTTTTTTCCTCCGCGATCACCAGCGATTCCGCTAGGTTTGATCCGACGGATGCTGTTTCCAGTGAGACTTTGTAGTTTCCCACTACAGTCAAGGGTCCACGAGGTGCCGGCATCTTCATCTTGAGGTAGGCCGTATGAGTTGAGGCCATGAAAGCTGCCAATGCCGGTCTTCCTAATAGTGCATGGTAGGGACTGTCTAAGTCCACCACCTCAAACAGAATGTTTTCCACCCGGCAGTTGTCACGTCCTCCGAAAGACACATCCACCCGGACTTTTCCTACCGGTGCATAGGACAGTCCCGGAACGATTCCATGGAATGCTGTGTGAGTTGGCTGGAGCATGTTTTCTGTTATCCCCAGCGTGTGCATCGTATGCTTGTACATGATGTTTATGCTGCTTCCATTGTCTATCAGCACTTTGCTGAACTTGACTCGAGTTTCTGGCCCTCACATGATAGGGTCCACAACAAGAGCGTAACCACCCGGATTCGGCATGATCTTGGGGTGATCCTTGAACGACCAGACGATTTCCTGATCTGACCACAACATGTACTTGGGAATTGCCGGCATCACGGCATTCACTTCCATGGAACGGTGATGCACACTTTGCCTGTCGGTTGGCTCAGTGACAAAGACAACACAACACAAATGTGGATCTTCGTAAACATTCCGGCCAAAAGGTGCCGGCGGCGGTGGTTGATCATGATTTTCCTCCACCCGGTTAACTTGCTGGTATTGTTGTACCGGTATATATGGTATTGGCTCCGGTAAGCGGTGGTGGTGGTGGTAATGGATGCTGGTGCAACATGTCATGCGAGGGTGGCAGTATTGTGGAACGACCATACGCTTGCGCATCTTTTGCTGCACCTCTCAGCATCAAGTGCTTTATCCAGGAACAGTCTTTTGTCAAATGGTTCGCCGGCTTCGATGGGTGTGGAGTGTGAAGCTTGCATGGCATGTCCATTGCCGCTTCCATTGTGTATCTCGTGTGCTCTTGCCAATCTTTCTTCTATCCCCATTTTTCCTTTTCAACCCATTTTTTCTTAGGACCCGCCCATGGCTGCGATTCGGTTTTCTACCTCTGGTTTCCGCTGGGGCCAGAATTTTCCTGCACCGCGGCTACTTGCTACGGACCATACCTTCAGTCCGGAAAGTCTTCCCTTCTTTTGTTGTGTCGGTTATCCCGGTGTTGATCTTGCCGGGGTTGGCTTGTCTGCGCCGGTTCAGCTTGTACTGCCGGTTGCATTGGGTCTCCCAACGCATAGTTTTCCGCCACCCGCATCATTTCTGCCAATGTGCTTGGCATGTTTCTCTGTAGCCTTTGCCACAGCGGTGATCCTCTACGGCATCCCTGACTGAACCAAGCAATCGCTTGTGCTTCTATCACTCCTTCACATGTGTTTCTCGTTGAGTTCCACCGGGTGAGATAGTCCCGGTCTGTTTCATTCAAACGCTGCTGGCACAGAGCGAGCTGGTGAGGCCTGTTTGGCCTTTTGTAAGTACTGCTGAAGTTGCTCACAAAAGCTTCCTCAAAGTCCAACCATCCATTTACGCTTCCTGCCGGCAAGTTGTTAAGCCAAATACGTGCAGGCCCTACTAGGTAGGATGGTATGATTCTTACAGCCCAGCGCCTCTTTACTCCGCCACTGATGCGTGCAGTTAACACACGTCCGTTGGGAACCCCAAGAGGAAGGTGTGATGCGTAAAGTAGCAAGTTTTCCCTCAGTAAGAAACCAAGGTTTATCGAACCAGTAGGAGCCAAGAAGCACGTTGAAGGTTGATGGCGGCGGAGTGTAGTGCGGCGCAACACCACGGATTCCGGCGCCAACGTGGAACCTGCACAACACAATCACAGTACTTTTGCCCCAACGTAACGGTGAGGTTGTCAATCTCACCGGCTTGCTTGTAACAAAGGATTAGATGTATAGTGTGGAAGATGATGTTTGTTTGCGAAGAACGAGTAAAGAACAATTGCAGTAGATTGTATTTCGGATGTAAAGAATAGGACCGGGGTCCACGAGTTCACTAGCGGTGTCTCTCCCATAAGATAAACAAATGTTGGGTGAACAAATTACGGTTGGGCAATTGACAAATAAAGAAGGCATAACAATGCACATACATATATCATGATGAGTACTATGAGATTTAATCGGGGCATTACGACAAAGTACATAGACCGCTATCCGGCATGCATCTATGCCTAAAAAGTCCACTTTCGGGTTATCATCCGAACCCCTTCCGGTATTAAGTTGCAAGCAACAGACAATTGCATTAAGTATGGTGCGTAATGTAATCAACACAAATATCCTTAGACAAAGCATCGATGTTTTATCCCTAGTGGCAACAGCACATCCACAACCTTAGAACTTTACGTCACATCGTCCCAGATTTAATGGAGGCATGAACCCACTATCGAGCATAAATACTCCCTCTTGGAGTCACAAGTATCAACTTGGCCAGAGCCTCTACTAGCAACGGAGAGCATGCAAGAACATAAATAACATATATGATAGATTGATAATCAACTTGACATAGTATTCAATATTCATCGGATCCCAACAAACACAACATGTAGCATTACAGATAGATGATCTTGATCATGATAGGCAGCTCACAAGATCTAACATGATAGCACAATGAGGAGAAGACAACCATCTAGCTACTGCTATGGCCCCATAGTCCAGGGGTGGACTACTCACACATCAATCCGGAGGCGATCATGGCGATGAAGAGACCTCCGGGAGATGATTCCCCTCTCCGGCGGGGTGCCGGAGGCGATCTCCTGAATCCCCGAGATGGGATTGGCGGCGGCTGCGTCTGCTGGAAGGTTTTCCGTATCGTGGCTCTCGATGCGGGGGTTTCGCAACGAAGACTATATGTAGGCGAAAGGGTAGGTCAGGGGGCGTCACGAGGGGCCCACACAGTAGGCCGGCGTGGCCAGGGCTTGGGCCGCGCCGCCCTGTTGTGTGGCCACCTCGTGGCCCCACTTCATAACTCCTCCGGTCTTCTGGAAGCTTCGTGGAAAAATAGGACCCTGGGCGTTGATTTCGTCCAATTCCGAGAATATTTCCTTACTAGGATTTACTGAAACCAAAAACAGCGAGAAAACAGACAATCGGCTCTTCGGCATCTCGTCAATAGGTTAGTGCCGGAAAATGCATAATAATGACATATAATGTGTATAAAACATGTGAGTATCATCAATAAAGTAGCATGGAACATAAGAAATTATAGATACGTTTGGGACGTATCACGTATCAAGCATCCCCAAGCTTAGTTCCTACTCGCCCTCGAGTAGGTAAACGATAACAAAGATAATTTCTGAAGTGACATGCTATCATAATCTTGATCATACTATTGTAAGCATATGAGATGAATGCAGCGATTCGAAGCAATGATGAAGATAATGAGTAAACAAATGAATCATATAGCAAAGACTTTTTCATGAATAATACTTTCAAGACAAGCATCAATAAGACTTGCATAAGAGTTACTCATAAAGCAATAAATTCAAAGTAAAGGCATTGAAGCAACACAAAGGAAGATATAAGTTTCAGCGGTTGCTTTCAACTTCAACATGTATATCTCATGGATAATTGTCAACACAAAGTAATATAACAAGTGCAATAGGTAAACATGTAAGAATCAATGCACACGAGTTGATACAAGTGTTTGCTTCGGGATAGAAAGAATAGGTAAACTGACTCAACAATAAAGTAAAAGAATGGCCCTTCGCAGAGGAAGCATGGATTACTATATTTGTGCTAGAGCTTTTCATTTTGAAAACAAGAAACAATTTTGTCAACGGTAGTAATAAAGCATATGTGTTATGTATAAGACATCTTATAAGTTGCAAGCCTCATGCATAGTATACTAATAGTGCTCGCACCTTGTCTTAATTAGCTTGGATTAACACGGATTATCATTGCATAGCATATGTTTCAACCAAGTGTCACAAAGGGGTACCTCTATGCCGCTCTGTACAAGGGTCTAAGGAGAAGGTTCGCATTGGATTTCTCGCTTTTGATCATTCTCAACTTAGACACCCATACCGGGACAACATAGACAACGAGATAATGGACTCCTCTTTTAATGCTTAAGCATTCAACAACGAGTAATATTCTCATAAGAGATTGAGGTTTTGTGTCCAAACTGAAACTTCCACCATGATTCATGGCTTTAGTTAGCGGCCCAATGTTCTTCTCTAACAGTATGCATACTCAAACCATTTGATCATGAAAATCGCCCTTACTTCAGACAAGACGAACATGCATAGCAACTCACATGATATTCAACAAAAGTAAAAGTTGATGGCGTCCCCAGAAACATGGTTACCGCTCAACAAGCAACTTATTAAGAAATAAGACACATAAGTACATATTCTTCACCACAATAGTTTTTAAGGCTATTTGTCCCATGAGCTATATATTGTAAAGGTAAAGAATAGAAATTTAAAGGTAGCACTCAAGTAATGTACTTTGGAATGGCGGAGAAATACCATGTGGTAGGTAGGTATGGTGGACACAAATGGCATAGTTTTTGGCTCAAGGATTTGGATGCACGAGAAGAATTCCTCTCAATACAAGGCTAGGCTAGCAAGGTTGTTTGAAGCAAACTCAAGTATAAAAGGTGCAGCAAAGCTCACATATGAACATATTGTAGGTATTATAAGACTTTACATTGTCTCCTTGTTGTTCAAACACCTTAACCAGAAAATATCTAGACTCTAGAGATCAATCATGCAAACCAAATTTTAACAAGCTCTATGTAATTATTCATTAATGGGTACAAGGTACATGATGCAAGAGCTTAAACATGATCTATATGAGCACAACAATTGCCAAGTATCACATTATTCAAGACATTATACCATTTACCACATGCGGCATTTTCCGTTTCCAACCATATAACAATGAATGAAATAGTCCAACTTTCGCAATGAACATTAAAGATGAAGCTAAGAACACATGTGTTCATACGAAACAGCGGAGCGTGTCTCTCTCCCAAACAAAGAATGCTAGGATCCGATCTTATTCAAACAAAACGAAAATAAAAACAAACAGACGCTCCAAGTAAAGCACATAAGATGTGACGGAATAAAAATATAGTTTCACTAGAGGTGACTCGATAAGTTGTCGATGAAGAAGGGATGCCTTGGGCATCCCCAAGCTTAGACGCTTGAGTCTTCTTAAAATATGCAGGGATGAACCACGGGGGCATCCCCAAGCTTAAACTCTTCACTCTTCTTGATCATATTGTATCATCCTCCTCTCTTGACCCTTGAAAACTTCCTCCACACCAAACTCGAAACAAACTCATTAGAGGGTTAGTGCATAATTGAAAATTCATATATTCAGAGGTGACATAATCATTCTTAACACTTCTGGACATTGCACAAAGCTACTGAAAGTTAATGGAACAAAGAAATCCATCAAACATAGCAAAACAGGCAATGCGAAATAAAAGGCAGAATCTGTCAAAAACGAACGGTCCGTAAAGACGAATTTTTAGAGGCACCAGACTTGCTCAGATGAAAATGCCCAAATTGAATGAAAGTTGCGTACATATCTGAGGATCACGCACGTAAATTTGCAGATTTTTCTGAGTTACCTACAGAGAACCATACCCAAATTCGTGATAGCAAGAAATCTGTTTACGCGCAGTAATCCAAATCTAGTATTGACTTTACTATCAAAGACTTTACTTGGCACAACAATGCGATAAAATAAAGATAAGGAGAGGTTGCTACAGTAGTAACAACTTCCAAGACTCAAATATAAAATAAAGTGCAGAAGTAAAATAATGGGTTGTCTCCCATAAGCGCTTTTCTTTAACGCCTTTCAGCTAGGCGCAGAAAGTGTGAATCAAGTGTTGTCAAGAGATGAAGCATCAACATTACCTTGGGCTTTATGCATACCCTTCTTATTCTTTTTCTTACTCTTTAGTTTAGGGAATACATGTCTACCTCCGGGTGTAGAGGTGAATTTTAGGGTGCTTTCTCCCACATCTATGATTGCTCCCAATAGTTTCAGCAGGGATCTTCCAAGTGTGATTTGTCCTGTTCCTACACATTCAATAATAAGGTAATCAGTGGATACCGTTCTTCCAAGAATGGTTGTGTGCACACGCTCGGCTATTCTCTTAGGAATTATAACAGAGTTATCAATAAGAGTTATTCCTTCTCCCCCTTCAACGAGTCCCCAAATTGTCAAAGATTCATAAATACTCTTAGGCATAAGGCAAAATTCAGACATAATATCACAACGGGCATGAAAAGTTTCACCACCAATAATAACTTTAATAGTAGGGTCCCATTTTCAAGGTTCAGAGTTCACTAAAACTTGATCAAGACGGTTATGAACATAACTATAATTTTCTTTCAAGTAAGATGCACTTGTCTCAAGAGTGTTTAATCTATTATAAATGCTAATAAGAGCTGAATCAAAGTTATTAGCTGAACTATGTGATGCAACCAATTTCTTTATGGAATTAAAAGCTTGATCCCCATTGCAATGAAGGAAATCTCCTCCCACTACAGCATCTAAGGCATATCTATAGCGAATCATAAGCCCAATTTATAAAAGTTACTAAGGAGCAAACTTAGAGTCATTTGAGGTTCAGCTTTACGATAAGAATCAAAAATTCTAGGCCAAGCATCTTTAAAACTCTCCTCATCCCCTTGTTTGAAAGTAAAGACTAATTCCTCAGGTGAGGAAGTAACAGGTACAGAGCTAGACATGATAACAAAACAAAGTAAATGCAAGTAACTAATTTTTTTGTGTTTTTAATATAGAGAACGCAAACAAGATAATAAATAAAGTAAAACTAGCAACTAATTTTTTGTGTGTTTTGTTTTAGTGCAGCAAACAAAGTAGTAAATAAAATAAAGGAAGACAAAAACAAAGTAAAGAGATTGGAAGTGGGAGACTCCCCTTGC
The DNA here is from genome assembly GCF_022539505.1 of Lolium rigidum. Classification (NCBI taxonomy): domain Eukaryota; kingdom Viridiplantae; phylum Streptophyta; class Magnoliopsida; order Poales; family Poaceae; genus Lolium; species Lolium rigidum. Next base: position 214,858,175 of record NC_061508.1, on the reverse strand, counting down.
AGCGTGTCTTGATCTCCCCGGCAACGGCGCCAGAAAAAGAGCTTGATGCGTGCAGTTAACACACGTCCGTTGGGAACCCCAAGAGGAAGGTGTGATGCGTACGAGTAGCAAGTTTTCCTCGGTAAGAAACCAAGGTTTATCGAACCGGTAGGAGCCAAGAAGCATGTTGAAGGTTGATGGCGGCGGAGTGTAGTGCGGCGCAACACCGGGGATTTCGGCGCCAACGTGGAACCTGCACAACACAATCACGGTACTTTGCCCCAACGTAACGGTGAGGTTGTCAATCTCACCGACTTGCTTGTAACAAAGGATTAGATGTATAGTGTGGAAGATGATGTTTGTTTGCGAAGAACGAGTAAAGAACAATTGCGATAGATTGTATTTTAGATGTAAAGAATAGGACCGGGGTCCACAGTTCACTAGCGGTGTCTCTCCCATAAGATAAACAGATGTTGGGTGAACAAATTACAGTTGGGCAATTGACAAATAAAGAAGGCATAACAATGCACATACATATATCATGATGAGTACTATGAGATTTAATCGGGGCATTACGGCAAAGTACATAGACCGCTATCCGGCATGCATCTATGCCTAAAAAGTCCACTTTCGGGTTATCATCCGAACCCCTTCCGGTATTAAGTTGCAAGCAACGAGACAATTGCATTAAGTATGGTGCGTAATGTAATCAACACAAATATCCTTAGACAAAGCATCGATGTTTTATCCCTAGTGGCAATAGCACATTCACAACCTTAGAACTTTACATCACTTGTCCCGGATTTAATGGAGGCATGAACCCACTATCGAGCATAAATACTCCCTCTTGGAGTCACAAGTATCAACTTGGCCAGAGCCTCTACTAGCAACGGAGAGCATGCAAGAACATAAATAACATATATGATAGATGGATAATCAACTTGACATAGTATTCAATATTCATCGGATCCCAACAAACACAACATGTAGCATTACAGATAGATGATCTTGATCATGATAGGCATCTCACAAGATCTAACATGATAGCACAATGAGGAGAAGACAACCATCTAGCTACTGCTATGGCCCCATAGTCCAGGGGTGGACTACTCACACATCAATCCGGAGGCGATCATGGCGATGAAGAGACCTCCGGGAGATGATTCCCCTCTCCGGCAGGGTGCCGGAGGCGATCTCCTCAAATCCCCCTAGATGGGATTGGCGGCGGCTGCGTCTCTGGAAGGTTTTCCGTATCGTGGCTCTCGGTACTGGGGGTTTCGCGACGAAGACTATATGTAGGCGAAAGGGTAGGTCAGGGGGCGTCATGAGGGGCCCACACAGTAGGCCAGCGCGGCCAGGGCTTGGGCCGCGCCGCCCTGTTGTGTGGCCACCTCGTGGCCCCACTTCGTAACTCCTCCGGTCTTCTGGAAGCTTCGTGGAAAATAGGACCCTGGGCGTTGATTTCGTCCAATTCCGAGAATATTTCCTTACTAGGATTTCTCAAACCAAAAACAGCAGAAAACAACAACTGGCTCTTCGGCATCTCGTCAATAGGTTAGTGCCGGAAAATGCATAATAATGACATATAATGTGTATAAAACATGTGAGTATCATCAATAAAGTAGCATGGAACATAAGAAATTATAGATACGTTTGGGACGTATCAGCCACCAGCCACACAAACAGCTGTGACATAGTCTGCCAGCCAATCCTCCGGCTTAGTTGTGCCGTCATATGTTTTCGTGTCCCGGGGCAATTGGAAATTGCGTACCGGTGGCTCTTCTCTCATGATTCGTGGGCCAAAGCACTTTGGGCCAGGAGGACCCTCAGACTCGATTATTTCGGAAAGATGCACTCTGTCCAGCCTGTGCCTCGCATCCTGGCCTGGTAAGCATCTTTCCCCCACACGTTCCCCCAAAGGGTTCCGGTAGGTTCTGACTCGTTCCACTTCGGAATCTCCTTCCTCATATCTTTGCGGTTCCGTGGCTCTTGCCTGCCGGTACCTTGGTGGTCGCATTTCCTCTTCAGCGTACGCTGCCCTTGCAGCTCAATAATTTTGCCCAGTTTCGTATCTACCGGCATGATTGTTTCCGACATAACCATTTCCGGCATAGCCATTTCCGGCATAGCCGCGACCTGCTCCATAGCTTTTTTCTCCGGCATCATGTGGCCCGGCTTTTTGTTTTTCGGCAAGAACCGGATCGTACACGGTCATCTGCCGCGCATTCGTTTCTTTTTCTCTTCTTTTGTCCGGATGGGGGGACGAGGCCTGCCCCTGGGACTTGCTTCCGGCAACTTTTGTCGACCGGATCGACTTTGACTCTAGCGCTGCTTTGTTCATTCTAGCAAGCTCATCATTTTGTGCCTGCATGGTATCAAGCAGCTCTCTAACTCTATCCTGCTGCTTTGCCAAAGCCTCGCCGGATAGCGAATCACACATCTCCATAGCGGCCTCAGCAGCTTTTATGGTTTTATCCGGACTACTATACTTAGGTTTCTCTACGATACTCACAGATGCAGAGGTACTTTTGCCAGCAAGAACTTCCTTACGCAAATCCTGATCTAGATTGCGAGCCTTAAGCCGGTTTTCCGGCATCCTAGCAGCCTGAGCGCTAACTGAAGCAAAGCCATGGGCAGCGTTATACTCACGTAGGGTTAGGTTCAGCTCGCGCTGCGCCCGGATGATGTCGGCGCCGTTCACCAGCAGCTTCTTGCGCGTGGCCTCCAGCTCTGCCTGAGCCGTTGCCGGGTTGATGTTCTGCGCAATGGGCGTTGCCAGCACGTTCATCGCCGCTTGAAGTGGTGTCTCCGGTGGCGCGGAAGATGCTCCCGCAGCGCCCGCGTCGCGTTCCAGCGGAGGCTTGGCCGCACGGGTCGATGCCGCACGGCCAGCACCTTCATCCACAGCTTCTTTGCCGGCGCCGGCCACGCCAGCCATCATGACCTCCACGCTGCCGGCGGTGCGGCCAGCACATAGCCACCTTGGCGGATCCGGTGCCACCAGCACCGGCGAGAGGCACTGGCGCACAGGGACGGTGCCGAAGTAGATGCGGTGGCTGCCGAACTCGATGATGCGGCCGTTCTTGGGGAACTTACCGCCGTTGGCGAAGCAGCCCGCGTTGTCGTTGATGAAGTCCATGGCGTAGATGCGCTGCACGAGCGCGGACACCGTACGCTCGCCTGCAACATCGAGGAGGCCTGCCCGAATGTGAACTCCAGCAAGCGCCTCTCTCTGCCCCACGGTGGGCGCCAACTGTCGTCGTGGTGAACAGACAGATGCCATGGGATGGCTTAAGTTGGGACCGAGTTGGACGCTAGAGGATTCGGGGGAGGGTTTTGGATCAGATAGGATGAATTTCCGGGTGCTTTCCTCAAGAACTTGGCCAAGGCCAGAGGTAGAAGAAGAGAGACACAAAGATGAACTCCGTTCTAGATCTTCTCTATTCCATGAACAAGGTTACAGGTTTGTGCTTACAAGATAGCTCCTGAACTCTACGTACCCGCGATGGGGGTGTGCCCCCTCTCCTTATATAGGGGAGAGGGAGACTTACAGGGGAATAAACCCTAATGGCATCTTTGAACAGACAAACTACTTTACAAAGCTACTTTAATCATAGGTGACGCCGGTATCTTCTTTACTCGGGGAGGCTGGCGTCCTCCGGTTGCTTTTGGCATCACCTTCCTCTTTTGGCGTCAGGGCTTCGTTTAAAGTCACTTTGCTTAGGTCATCCTTGTCCTCTAGCTCTTGAGAGAATCTTTGACCAGTCCCGCCGACGTGCTACGATGCACTTCTTACCGGCAGTCCGGTGTCCTCTTAGCCGATACCGGTATACCTCTCTTTGGGGATACCGGTATAGATTTAGTTAGCCAATCGTTTAACTTTTCTTTCCGGAATGAATATCAAACCGGTACCTTGATGGCTCAAACCATCCGGTTTGGCATGCCTTTGGCATACCGGGGGTCATCCCCCCAACAGGTTATCTATGTATCCCTTGGTGTGAGTTATCGTTATGGAATATTAATGAGAAGTTTTATCATTTACATATTGCACATCTTATTTTAGTTTGCAATCTCTATTATATGATTGATCTTGTTGTTAAGTATTGGTATCACTTTGGGAGCATTGAGTAAATCTATTTGGTTTTGGCAAACTTAGCATTGGTCAATAGCAACAACACTTTGAGTTTAAGTAGAGAAGAAGAAATACATGTAGATATGTGGTTTCATTATGTTTCTTTCCTGTTAGCTATGAGCTTAGTATTCTGAAGTTAAAATTATTTGTGCTTACAAGAAAGATGCATGATTGTTTCTATCACATGTATATTTGTTTGTTTCCCTCAACTCTTATGCTTGCTAATCAACCTTGCTAGCCAAAAACCTGTACTGAGAGGGAATGCTTCTCATGCATCCAAACCCTTAGACCAAACCAATGCCATCAGTGTCCACCATAACTACCTATTATGTGGTATTTTGCACCATTTCAAGTAAATACTTCATGTGCTACCTTTAAACAATTCAAAAGTTATCATCCCTTATTAGTGTCACTGTTTTATATATAGCTCATGAGGAAGTATGTGGTGTTTTATCTTTCAATCTTGTTGGGCAGCTTTCACTAATGGACTAGTGGCTTCATCCACTTATCCTATAATTTTGCAAAAAGAGCTGGCAACGGGGTTCCCAGCCCCAATTAACTAACTCTCATTAATAATCCTCTTCACATGTTTTGCTCTGATACATCAGTAAGCAACTTAATTTTGCAATAGACACTCCTCCATGGTATGTGAAATGTTGGAAGGCACCAGAGGATTCGGTTAGCCATGGCTTGAGAAAGCAAAGGTTGGGAGGAGTGTCATCCTTAAATAAACTAAAGTACATGTGTAAACAAAAGAGGAGAGGGATGATCTACCTTGCTGGGGACGCTCCGGGGATGCCGGACACACCGAAAAGCGAGGCGGCACATGAAAATTTCGTCCCCCACTCCCGCCAAATCGTGCCCCCTCCCGCCACATCACGCCTCTCCCGCCGCGCATTTCTACCGTCCCAACACATTTGACCTCCTATCCCGCCGATTCATTTCTCCCTCCCGCCGTCGCTGCTCTGTTCCTCCCGCCGCCGCTACCCTCTCCTCATCCATGGCGCCACCGACAGACCCCAAAAAGATGGCCAAGAAAGCGGCCAAGAAGCCACCGGGCAATGAGACGAAAGGGGCAAAGGCGCCCTTCGCGAAGCCGTGGAAGGCGCGGCTCCGAAGAAGAAGCCAGAAGGCTGGACCGATGATCAGTGGCATCAAGACTGTCTGCGCCGGAAGTTGTCGACGGCGGAGCAGAAAGGACGGAGGGCGGCGCAACAGGAGAAGAAGGCACTGGCGGCGCGCGCGCCCAGCACATGCTGGCCGGGTGTATCACTGCCACCAACGCGAGCCCATAGAGTACGTCGGCGCCGGTGTACGTTCCAGGAGTGCTCTCTCCGTCGACATCCGGGTTCTACAACGACGGCCCCTCCGGCACTCCCGGGTGCGTGACGCCAAATGATACGTCCATTTTGCATCACTATTTTATATCATAATTTACTGTTATTCATTGATATATTTCATATTTAGAGATGATACTTATGTTATTTCATCTATTTTGCATGTTTCATGATTATTGGAGAATCGCGCACCGGAGTCAGGATTCTGCTGGAAAAAGCACCGTCAGAATGCAATATTTCGGAAGATCAGCAATTGACGGAAATTATATGAAAAAATCCTATTTTTCCAGAAGACGAAGAGAGCCAAAAGGAGGAGCCGAGGAGGGCCGCCATGGGCCCCCCTCATAGGCCGGCGCGGGCCCTGCCCTGGCCGCGCCGCCTTGTGGGGAGGGGGCCCACAACCCCCTCCGGCCTCCCTCCTTCGCGTACTTCTTCGTCCCAAAAACCTAAGCTCCGGAGGATAGTCGCGAAGAGTCACGGCCGCCTCGCGGGCGGAAAACACCAGAGAGAAAGAGCTCTCCGGCGAGGCTGAAATCCGCCGGGAAATTCCCTCCCGGAGGGGAAATCGATGCCATCGTCACCGTCATCGAGCTGGACATCATTGGGATCATCATCACCATCATCTCCATCATCATCACCGCCATCTCCACCGCTGCACCTCATCACCGCTGTAACAATTAGGGTTGGATCTTGATTGTTTGATAGGGGAAACTCTCCCGTATTGATTTCTACTTGTTATTGATGCTATTGAGTGAAACCATTGAACCAAGGTTTATGTTCAGATTGTTATTCATCATCATATCACCTCTGATCATGTTCCATATGATGTCTCGTGAGTAGTTCGTTTAGTTCTTGAGGACATGGGTGAAGTCTAAATGTTAGTAGTGAATTATGTTGGGTAATATTCAATGTTATGATATTTAAGTTGTGGTGTTATTCTTCTAGTGGTGTCATGTGAACGTCGACTACATGATACTTCACCTTTATGGGCCTAGGGGAATACATTTTGTATTCGTTTGCTAATTGCGGGGTTGCCGGAGTGACGAAACCTAAACCCCCGTTGGTATATCGATGCGGGAGGGATAGCAGGATCTCGAGTTTAAGGTCTGTGATTAGATTTATCTTAATTACTTTCTTGTATTTGCGGATGCTTGCAAGGGGTATAATCACAAGTATGTATTAGTCCTAGGAAGGGCGGTGCATTAGCATAGGTTCACCCACACAACACTTATCAAAACAATGAAGATTAATCAGCTATATGAAGCGAAAGCACTAGACTAAATTCCCGTGTGTCCTCAAGAACGTTTGGTCATTATAAGTAAACAAACCGGTTTGTCCTTTGTGCTAAAAAGGATTGGGCCACTCGCTGCAATTATTTCTCTCGCATTTTACTTACTCGTACTTTATTTACCTGCTATATCAAAACCCCCTGAATACTTGTACGTGAGCATTTACAGTGAATCCTTCATCGAAACTGCTTGTCAACACCTTCTGCTCCTCGTTGGGTTCGACACTCTTATTTATCGAAAGTACTAGGATACACCCCCTATACTTGTGGGTCATCACCAAACTTGTCGCCCCACTACCAGGATGTGCTGCCGCATGGCGGCTTCAACCCCAACTCCCTCTTCTACTCCCCGGCGTACGAGCAAGCGCCCCAGCGCGAGCCAGGGCCCGGTCCGGACGGCGCCCCGTTCATTGGCCGCAGGGGGCCGCTCGAATTTGACGATGCCGGTGCTGAGGAGGAGGATGAGGGGAGGAGGACGAGGAGGAGGAGGGGGAGGGGGTGGAGGACGACGACGGTGACGAGGACGAAGAGGGCGGCGAGGAAGAGGACGAGGAGGGTGCCGGTGAGGATGCCGATGATCTCGTGGAGGTTGACGCGGACGACGTGAGAAAGAAGAAGAAGGCGTCGGGTACACATGGCCCCCAGTGGACGCCTCTGGAGGATCAATGTCTGTGCGAGTCGTGGGCGACGGTTAGAGCATCCCCACTCGTCTCCCCGACGAGGCCCCCGAGCGACGTTTTTTCCATCCGGACGGCGAAATTCGGCCCAGTCGCGCCCCCGGTTCCTCGTTTTCGTCCGGATTTGGCCCTTCATCCATCCGGCGAGCCCACGCCAACCCCGGTCCCCCGAGGATCTATCGGGGAGTCCGAACGAGTGAAAAGCGGGGAAGGGCCCGCTCTGTCGGCGACTGGACACACGAACCCCACCGCCACCTCGCTCAAAATCTCCCCCACCCCACGTATCTCTCTCTCCGCCGTCACCACCCCGCCGGCTTGTTGCCCAGATTCCGCCGCCCCTCCTCCCCCACCTGCCTATATTCCGCCGTCTTTCGACGACGGCCTATCTGGCTGGTCCTCCGCCGGCCTGTTTTCCGACGACGACCTACTCCTCGTCGTTTGCGGCTCGGGTTGCCTCGACCACGCCCATTAGGTGTTCGTCCATTTGCCTCGCCGGCCATGGACTCGGACGAAGAGGAGGAGCAGATGTTCGTCGAGCTTATGCGAGAAGAGATGGCAGCCGCTGCCCAAGACGAGGAGCACATGCTGATCCTCGGTTGCTTATCAAGCCTCGTACGCCGGGGTGGCAAGCGGGTCGACGTGGTGGGTCGGCACCGGGTCGCCGGAAGTGCAAGCCGAGACAGCGAATGGAGGGCTACTGCATGTTGTACGCCGACTACTTCGCCGACAATCCATTGCACGGTGAGACTATTTTCGAGGCGTCGTTTCGGGATGAGCAGAAAGCTATTTCTGCAAATTGTGTATGCCATCCGAGACTTTGACCCCTACTTCAGATGCAAAGCGGATTGCACTGGCTTGGTTGGATTTTCGTCACTGCAGAAGTGCACAGTGGCTATGAGAATGCTGGCTTATGGAGCTCCCGGTGATGGTGCAGATGACTATCTTTGGATGGCGGAGTCCACCGCCCTTGATTGTTTCTACCGGTTCGCAGGGCCGTCATAGCAGTGTTCGGGGACTTTTACTTGAGATCACCCACTGTCGAAGACACTCAGAGGATCTTTGCAACAAATGAAGCTAGGGGTTTTCCAGGGATGCTTGGAAGCATTGACTGTATGCATTGGAAATGGAAGAACTATCCGTTTGCGTGGCAGGGAATGTACAAGGGTCACAAAAATGGCTGCACTGTGATACTTGAAGCAGTGGCTACCCATGATCTCTGGATTTGGCACTCTTTCTTTGGTATGCCTGGATCCAACAATGACATCAACGTCCTAAACTGCTCCCCGATCTTTTCCAAGCTTGTTGAGGGTCATGCTCCCATGGTGAACTATGTGATCAATGGTCGGCACTACAACAAAGGATACTACCTTGCGAGACGGTATCTATCCAAAGTGGGCAACATTTGTGAAGACTATCTCGAAACCTAGCACCCCCAAACTTTGCGAGTTTGTCAAGAAACAAGAAGCTTGCCGAAAAGATGTCGAGCGTGCATTTGGTGTCCTCCAGCAGAGATTTGCTGTCGTCTGGTTCCCCGCTATGACTTGGTCCAAAGATCAGATGTGGGAGGTGATGAATTGTTGTGTGTGCTTACACAATATGATTATTGAAAATGAGCGAAAACATCCGGTTCCTCTGGCTGAGCAACAAGCACCATATGAGAGAGACGGTCATCTTGCACAACCTAATCACCAGGTGCCTACATCATGGGCCGCCTTCATTGCTATGCGCCAGGAGATTCGAGACTCTACAATGCATCAGCAGCTGCAAGATGATCTGGTGGAGCACATATGGACGCTCCGAGGCAACGCCAACGCCGACGCCAACTAGTCTGTCATAATTTGTTTCAAAAATTGTGAAATTGTGTGCTTCATTTGTTTCAGCACTTGTTAAACATTATACTGATTATCGCCGAATTTGTTAAATTTTATGTCGAATTCGTTTGAAATATGTCAAATGGTCGAGGTTGGGGGTTTCCTGCCGGGGGGACGGCTGGAACTTCGGCGCTCCCCAGGCCAAATTTTCCTCCAATCCGGACGAAAATTTCGCCGGATTTGGGCGTGGGGAGCGCCAACGAGTGGGGATGCTCTTAGCCATGACTCCATCATCGGCGCCAACTAAAAGTACAGGAAGTATTGGGCGAGGATGAAGGCCGAGTTCGATGAGCGCGAGCTCATCAACAACAACTACAACAAAGTGACAATGAAGAGGAGCCAAAAGGCATGTCGACGTGATGGGCCATCATCCAGGCGTCGGTGAACTTGTTCCATGGGTTCCATCATGAGATGGAGACCAGAGGTGAGAGCGGCGTGGACATCAGCCAAATGGTGCGACTCTTTCTTACATAATCTATAACGCCTTGATAACCCACAAGTATAGGGGATCGCAACAGTCTTCGAGGGAAGTAAAACCCAAATTTATTGATTCGACACAAGGGGAGGTAAAGAATACTTATAAGCCTTAACAACTAAGTTGTCAATTCAGTTGCACCTGGAAAAGCACTAGTAACGGGGGTGATGTGAAAGCGAGCGGTAATATGAGAGCAGTAGTAACGGTAACACAGCAGCGGTAGCGAGTAATATGAGAGCAATGGCACCAGAAAATAGTTGATACTACTTCTTATGTCATGTAGAACGAGTATATGATGATGAGAGATGGACCGGGGTTCCCAGCTATCTACACTAGTGGTAACTCTCCAATAACAAGTGTTGGGTGAACAAATTACAGTTGGGCAATTGATAGGATTGAAATAGCATTAAGACAGAACATCAAGATTATTAATCATGTAGGGATGTTTCCCATATATAGTCATACGTGCTGATGTCTACGTGTGCTTCTATTCTTGTAGACAGTGTTGGGCCTCCAAGAGCAGAGGTTTGTAGAACAGCAGCAAGTTTCCCTTAAGTGATCACCCAAGGTTTATCGAACTCAGGGAGGAAGAGGTCAAAGATATCCCTCTCAAGCAACCCTGCAATCACAAAGCAAGAAGTCTCTTGTGTCCCCAACACACCAAATACACTTGTCAGATGTATAGGTGCACTAGTTCGGCGAAGAGATAGTGAAATACAAGTAGTATGGATGTATATGAGTGGTAATAGCAATCTGAATAAAATATGGCAGCGAGTAAACATGCAACAAAACAGTAAACAAACGGAGATTCGATGCTTGGAAGCAAGGCCTAGGGATCCTGCTTTCACTAGTGGACACTCTCAACTTTGATCACATAATAAAGCTACTCTACACTCTCTTGTTGGATGACAAACACCATTAGTTGTGTAGGGCTACAAGAGCACCTCAATGCCGGAGTTAACAAGCTCCACAACATTCAATGTTCATATTTAAATAACCTTAGAGTGCACGATAGATCAACACAACTAAACCAAGTACTAACATAGCATGCACACTGTCACCATCACACTATGAAGGAGGAATAGATCACATCAATACTATCATAGCAATAGTTAACTTCATAATCTACAAGAGATTACAATCATAACCTACGCCAAGTACTACACGATGCACACACTGTCACCATTACACCGTGGAGGAGGAATAGAGTACTTTAATAACATCACTAGAGTAGCACATAGATGATATTCAACTAGATCACATAAAGAGAGAGATGAACCTCAGCCTCGTGGGAGAATTACTCCCTCCTCATCATGGAGACAGCGATGGCGGTGAAGATGGCGGTGGAGATGCGTTCCGGGGGCAATTCCCCGTCCCGGCAGGGTGCCGGAACAGAGACTTCTGTCCCCCGAATTGGAGTTTCGCGATGGCGGCGGCTCTGGAAGGTTTTCGGGTGTTTCGTCAATCGGTCTCGAAGATTTAGGTCAGGACGGCTTTAATAGGCGAAGAGGCGGCCTCGGAGGAGCCAGGGGGTGGCCCCCCATAGGCTGGCGCGCCCAGGGTCCAGGCCGCGCCGCCCTGTGGGGTGGGGCCCCCAGGGCTCCCCTCTGGTCCCCCTTTGACTTTCTGGAAGGTCCCGGGAAAAATAAGATGTTGGGCATTGATTTCGTCCGATTCCGAGAATATTTCCTTTGTAGGATTTCGAAACCAAAAACAGCGAAAACGAGAACTGGCACTTCGGCATCTTGTTAATAGGTTAGTTCCGGAAAACGCATCAAAACGATATAAAGTGTGCACAAAACATGTAGGTATTGTCATAAAACAGGCATGGAACATAAGAAATTATAGATACGTTTGAGACGTATCACGTGCTCGCAATGAGAAACTTGTACAACATCTTTTGTCCTACCAGCCGGTGGCAGCCGGGCCTCTAGGGAATCTACTGGAAATTAAGGTACTCCTTTTAATAGAGCACCGGAGCAAAGCATTAACACTCCGTGAAAAACATGTGATCCTCATATCTAAGCCTTCCCCTCCAGTTGTCCCAATTTCTGTCACTTTGGAGCCTTTGGTTCCGGACATAGACATGTGCATACAACTTGTAGATACAATCTAAGCAATAAGTATAGAGCTTAAATCTAAGATCATGCCACTCGGGCCCTAGTGAAAAGCATTAAACACAACAAGATTTCAGCAACAATAACTTCACAAACTTTATAGATAGACTAATCATAATGTAACAATCCATCGGATCCCAACAAACACAACACCGATTACATCAGATGAATCTCAAACATGTAAGGCAGCTCATGAGATCATTGTATTGAAGTACATGGGGGAGAGAGTACCAACTAGCTACAGCTAGAACCCGTAGTCCATGGGGGAACTACTCACAGAGCATGATGGAGGCGGTGGCGTTGATGGAGATGGCTTCCGGGGGCACTTCCCCGTCCCGCGAGGTGCCGGAACGGAGACTTCGTCCCCCGAATTGGAGTTTCGCGATGGTGGCGGCGCCCCTGGAGTCTTTCTGGAGTTTCGTCAATTGGTATCGAGGTTTTAGGTCACCAGGGCTTAAATAGGCGAAGAGTCGGAGTCGGAGGGGCCACGGGGCCTCCCCCTCATAGGCTGGCGCGCCCAGGCCTGGGGCCGTGCCGCCATGTTGTGTGGTGGCCCCCTGGCACCCCTCTGGTCCCCCTCTGACTTTCTGGAAGGTTCCGGGAAAAATAAGGTCCTGGGTCTTCGTTTCGTCGAATTCCTAGAATATTGCCCGAACAGCCTTTACGGAACCAAAAACAACGAAAACAACGAAGCGGCCCTTCGGCATCTCGTTAATAGGTTAGTTCCGGAAAATGCATAAAAACATTATAAAGTGCAAGCAAAACATGTATGTATTGTCATAAAACAAGCATGGAACATCAGAAATTATAGGTACGTTGGAGACGTATCAAGCATCCCCAAGCTTAGTTGGCACAACATTGCAATAAAATAAAGATAAGAAGAGGTTGCTACAGTAGTAACAACTTACAAGACACAACAAAACAGTATCAAAATAAAAACATGGGTTATCTCCCAAGAAGTTCTTTCTTTATAGCCATTAAGATGGGCTCAGCAGTTTTAATGATGCACTCGGAAGAAATAAGAGTTGAAGCAAAAAGAGAGCATCAAGAAGCAAATTCAAAACACATTTAAGTCTAACCCACTTCCTATGCATAGGAATCTTGTACACAAATAAATTCATGAAGAACAAAGTGACAATCATAGCAAGATAAAACAAGAGCAACTTCAAAATTTTCAGCATATGGGGAGGTGTTTTAGTACCATGCAAATTTCTACAACCATATTTTCCTCTCTCATAATAATTTTCAGTAGCTTCATGGATAAACTCAACAATATAACTATCACATGCAGCATGCTTTTCATGATCCATAAACACATAATTTTTATCAAGCTTAAAAATAGTGGGATTAAAACTTTCGAATCCACTTTTATCAATAATATAACAAGATGATTGATCGTTCTCAAGAGATATGGGACTCCTAGATAAAGTCAAGACCTTTCCAATCCCATTTTCATTAGTAGTACAATTAATATTATCAAGTAACATAGGACCATCATCTAGAGATTTATCATAAACATTTGCCAAGCAAAACTCTTTAGTACCATGCATTTCGACATCAGGCACAATCAAAGCATTATCATAAAATTTATCAAAGTAGCATGGATTATCATAAATAACAGTAGCATAATTATTCTCACAAGTTTTACTCATATGGAATATTTCAAGAGAATCCACAGGAACATAACATTCATCCTCCTTTGGTAAGCATGGAGGACAATCAAATAGTGTAAGAGATAAAGAGTTACTCTCATTAGAAGGTTGGCATGGGTACCTAATCCATTCTTCTTCCTTTTGTTCATCACTTTCCTCTTCTTTTTCATCCAATGAGCTTTCAGGTTCATCAATTTCTTCTTCCACTGGTTCCTGCAAATTGTGAGTGCATTCTTGTGCATTAATGAGTCTCTCGTTATAATCAATGATATAAGGATTATCACTGTAGCTTTCTATGCAAAAATTAAGGATAGAAGAGACATAATCTTTAAGGTCCTTACAAACAACACAAGTTTCATAATTTTTAGATATGAAGGATTCTATCTCAGAGGCTCCCATAAATAAGACAAATTGTTCTACCTCTTCGAACCCAAAATGAATATAGTTATTCCAATTATAGTTCTTAATTAAAACTTCCTCACTAAAGCCACATTGAAATTTAAGATGTTTAGTATCCTGTTTAGAGCAACAGTTTATATCATGGCGTTTAAGCAAGATTTTAGCAATTGTATTCAATTTTTCTATCACAACACTCATAACTTTTCCCGTTCTTGATTCTCTATAATTATTATATAATTCAATAAGCTCCAAATAGGTTGTGGGTTCTCCCATAACAACAGTTTTTAATTTTTAAGTTTTTCAAATTTTTATGGATTTTTGGGTATATGAGAAAAGTAAAACAAAACAAAAAGAAACTAGACAAAAGTAAACTAAGCAAAATAATAATAGACAGAAATAAACTAAGCACAAATAAACTAGACAGAAGTAAACTAAGCAAAACAAGATAAAATAAAACAGAGAGAGAGGTGGAGTGTACTCCCCAGGTGAACTTATGAGTAGAGCTATGCCTCCCCGGCAACGGCGCCGTGAAAATAGTCTTGATAACCCACAAGTATAGGGGATCGCAACGAGTCTTCGAGGGAAGTAAAACCCAAATTTATTGATTCGACACAAGGGGAGGTAAAGAATACTTATAAGCCTTAACAACCGAGTTGTCAATTCGAGTTGCACCTGGAAAAGCACTAGTAACGAGGGTGATGTGAAAGCGACAGTAATATGAGAGCAAGTAGTAACGAGTAACACGCAGCGACAGTAGCAGTAATATGAGAGCAATGGCACCGGAAAATAGTTGATACTACTTCCAATGTCATGTAGAACGAGTATATGATGATGAGAGATGGACCGGGGTTCCCAGCTATCTACACTAGTGGTAACTCTCCAATAACAAGTGTTGGGTGAACAAATTACAGTTGGGCAATTGATAGGATTGAAATAGCATTAAGACAGAACATCAAGATTATTAATCATGTAGGCATGTTTTCCATATATAGTCATACGTGCTCGCAATGAGAAAATTGTACAACATCTTTTGTCCTACCGGCCGGTGGCAGCCGGGCCTCTAGGGAATCTACTCGGAAATTAAGGTACTCCTTTTAATAGAGCACCGGAGCAAAGCATTAACACTCCGTGAAAACATGTGATCCTCATATCTAAGCCTTCCCCTCCAGCTTGTCCCAATTTCTGTCACTTTGGGGCCTTTGGTTCCGGACATAGACATGTGCATACAACTTGTAGATACAATCTAAGCAATAAGTATAGAGCTTAAATCTAAGATCATGCCACTCGGGCCCTAGTGACAAGCATTAAACACAACAAGATTGCAGCAACAATAACTTCACAAACTTTATAGATAGACTAATCATAATGTAACAATCCATCGGATCCCAAACAAACACAACACCGATTACATCAGATGAATCTCAATCATGTAAGGCAGCTCATGAGATCATTGTATTGAAGTACATGGGGGAGAGAGTACCAACTAGCTACAGCTAGAACCCGTAGTCCATGGGGGAACTACTCACGGAGCATGATGGAGGCGGTGGCGTTGATGGAGATGGATTCCGGGGCACTTCCCCGTCCCGGCAGGGTGCCGGAACGGAGACTTCGTCCCCCGAATTGGAGTTTCGCGATGGTGGCGGCGCCCCTGGAGTCTTTCTGGAGTTTCGTCAATTGGTATCGAGGTTTTATGTCACCAGGGCTTAAATAGGCGAACAGTCGGAGTCGGAGGGGCCACGGGGCCTCCCTTTCATAGGCTGGCGCGCCCAGGCCTGGGGCCGCGCCGCCATGTTGTGTGGTGGCCCCTGGCACCCCTCTGGTCCCCCTCTGACTTTCTGGAAGGTTCCGGGAAAAATAAGGTCCTGGGTCTTCGTTTCGTCGAATTCGAGAATATTGCCCGAACAGCCTTTACGGAACCAAAAACAACAGAAAACAACAAGCGGCCCTTCGGCATCTCGTTAATAGGTTAGTTCCGGAAAATGCATAAAAACATTATAAAGTGCAAGCAAAACATGTATGTATTGTCATAAAACAAGCATGGAACATCAGAAATTATAGGTACGTTGGAGACGTATCACGCCTACATTTTGTTCGATGAAACGATTGCGTTTCCTTTGGTTAGTTTGACAAGGCCATGGATTTGTACCGGAGGAACTTGGAAGGGCATAAGTCTTTCACGCTGACGCATTGCTATAGCAAGCTCAAAATGAACGAGAAATGGCGGTTGACGCGCCAGTCGTTGTCGAAGGGGAAAGACGCAATTGTTCTGGATGAGCCGCTGGCAACGTCGGTAGGGCGCCCTGTCGGCAACAAGGCTGTCAAGGCCGCCTTGGCCGACGGTGCGTTGTCCAAGAAGATGCAGGCGTCGATCATGAAATGCCTCGTCGAGGTCTCCTCGACCTTGCTCTCCCACGACAAAAAGGCCGACGAAAGGTGGGCGGCGCTGCTCAAGAGGCAAGAGGAGAAGATGGAGCTCAAGAAACGCAGGGACGACATGTCCCTGCTGAGAGCGTCGACAGAAGGAATGTCTCCCCGGACGCGGGCGGCGCACAACTTCTTCAAAGGCCAGATCCTAGACGACATTGAAGCCAAAATGGCGGCGGCCCAGGCAGCGATAGCGGCAGCGGCAGCAACCCCAACCCCGGAGCAAGAGCCGACGCGTCTACGACAACATCTGGTACTACAACCTGCGTCGGCCTCTGCCTCGGCATCGGCGACAGAGCAGACGGAGCATGCACACCGGGCAGATCACGACGAGTTCATCGTGATCGATGGGCCTACGTCGACTCAGGATGTGTCGGCGTCGCCCAACCCCTTCTTCTAATTTAGCATGCACCACCGGTCTGTAATATGATCGCGCGCCCAGTACTTTGATCGCCGCTATTTTAATCGCGACGATTTCAGCGGGAACGATCTCTTTTGAATGCAAACTATTTGAATTTCTGATTGGGGACGGCGTTTGGGGGACGCGTGCGGAAGCGACGTCCCCCAAACACGGCACGAACAAAACTCGTCCCCCAAACGCTCGATCCGACGCCGTTTGGGGGACGGTTTGGGGGACGCGACTGGAGATGCTCTTACATGTGTGGTTTTAGCTTACAAGTGGTGACATGTCAACCAACCCTAACAGCCTAGCGGGCCCATCTTGCCAGCTCGGACACATCCACCATCCCCAGTCGCGATTCCTGCCTAGTTCCCCTACGACTGAGTCCAGTCCCCGGTAAGCGTGTCTGAGCCGACCCGGATCTTCTCTTCTCTTCTCTTCTCGGAAGGAGGAGGAGGCGGAGGCCGAGGGCGGAAGCTTCTAGAACACCATGGGAGACGCCGCCGCAGCCACCGCCACTCAGCCGCCGCCCTCGGCGTCGCCCTCCTTCTCCTACCTGGCCGTCTTCTCCAACTGCCCGCTCGTCGCCGCCGTGCTCGCCTTCGCCATCGCCCAGACCATCAAGGTCTTCACCACATGGTACGCCCTCTCTCTCCCTCTCTCCCTCTCTCTCGCCGCCGGCTGGATCTGAGCTCTCCGTGACGGGATCCGCGCCGCGCCTGTAGGTACAAGGAGAACCGGTGGGACGCCAAGCAGCTGGTGGGGTCCGGGGGGATGCCGTCCTCGCACTCGGCCACCGTCACCGCGCTCGCCGTCGCCATCGGCCTGCAGGAGGGGTTCAGCAGCTCCCTCTTCGCCACGGCCGCCATCTTCGCCTCCGTGGTTAGCGCTCCTTCGATCTGACGAATACTATACCATTTTTTTTGGAAGTAATTTGGTAATCTGCTGCATCATTCCGTCCTTTTGTTGGATCGCTTCAGTAGTTAATTGCAAGTCAAGATCAAAGTTTTGGTATAAACCTTCAAAACAAAAGTTCTACTGTATCAGACACCAAAAGACAGCACATCATAGTTCAGTTATCAATCAGATGATACGAAACTGCTAGCGTATTAAACACATTGCTGAAATCGCTGGATTACATGGTGGATAATGGATGTGGTTGGGGCCATGGTGGTGATATCGTTTGACTGAAAATGTACTTGTGCCTATTCCATCCCTTGAGAAAAAAATTGTAGTTTGCCTGACTTTGTTAGTAAAGTTAAGGAAACAAGTAGTAGAAAGTAGGACAGTACTCAAATCAATCATGGAGAAAGGTGACATTACAAGGTACAGCCATACACCAGCTAGGCTCTCCACTTAATCCCACCGTTGTATCATGTGCTTTAACTCCCATCCCTGCCTGTCCTGCATCTTGCGTTGTGGCTTGCTGTATCTTGATGAGTTGGTGATGTTGACTATGATTTTGTTGTTATCCTCTTCAGAAAATGCATCGTTCTGCATTACGCACCCGTTACTGTTTTTTCACCATCTTGGCTAAAGCTATTTTCTTTTTGCAATCTTTACAGGTGATGTATGATGCTTTTGGTGTTAGGCTACATGCAGGGAGGCAAGCAGAGGTATAACCTGAAACCTTCAAATACCTGTAACCACCCGAAAGCAAAATAATTTATGGAGGAAACAGAATCATGTCATGTGATACTGGTCTAATATTCATCCGCGTGGAACAACTTTATGAGTGGCAAGTGGTGGCCATTCAGCTTACAATCTAGGCTACGAAGGTGCATGCCTAGCTTACAATCTAGGCTCTGTTGTACTGCTGATTTGCTGTAACACTTCGTAGTTTGTAGTACTAGCATCATATAAACTTTGTTGCTTAAGTTCACTTAAATAGGTCTTACAACATTATACCTTATAACAACATAAGTCAGTGGCAATCTGCGTTAGAGAAAATTTGTAAACCTGAGAGGACATGCTATTCAAGTCCATACACATAACTTGGGTAGCACCATAATTTTTTCCTGTCAGATGTATGCATAAATTGTTTATTCTTCTTCTGGTGATACTTCCATTGTCCTTCAATTATAACTCGTTTCAAATGAATTCCTAGGTCTTGAATCAAATTGTGTACGAGCTACCATCAGAGCATCCACTTGCTGAAACAAGACCACTGCGAGAGCTCATAGGGCACACGCCTCCTCAGGTTTGATCTATTGCTCCCTTATCAACCGCAGTGAGGAAGATGAATGTCTAATTATCCATGAACTAACACCGATTAATCGATTACTCCCTATTCCATCATATTTGCTTCTTAACTAATGAAAATGCCGAAAATCATTTGTAGCTCCCAAGATCCAGTGATCTCGTTTTTTTTATAAAAGAACTGAAAAGTTCATTTTTATGTCAAAAAATCTGGAAAAAAAACATACAAGTACATATGTACATGTTTAATATGTACGACGGAATTTGCATCGAAATATTTTTTTCATATGTGATCTGCACAAAAAAGACATGTTAGGAAAAAAGTTTTTTTTTTTGCCTTTCCAGAGCGGCAATTTTGTGATTTTTGTGTAGCCTACAATACAGCGTATTATCTAGCAAAACTCTGCAGATATTTAGATAACATGTGTATGTAGCTACATAATGTTTTTTGGAACTTTAAAATACCATTTTCGATTTATTTTTTTAAATGCCAAGATCAGTGGAGCTCTGGAGCCAAAACACCTCTCATGAAAATGCACGCTATTAAAACCAAAGTTGTAATTGTTCTACGAAGCCTCGCAAGACATTTATCATTCTTCGTCTCACATATGAAACACATTATTGATGCTGAATTTTCTTACCAGGTTTTTGCTGGTGCGGTGCTCGGATTCGCAGTAGCCACATTTACGGGGATGATGGCTGGACTTGGTAACAGTGGTTGATTCTCTTGACAGGTGGATTGGTCTTCATAGCTTCAGCATTACTTCCGTTGAAGTGTTAGAATCCAAAATGGATTTATGGTTCCAAGAAGCCAGCTTGTGCTAGATAATGCATTTTGTATAGCCATATTATTTGACTACAAACAATGTCAGTTCCTCTCTAAAGAGAAAATGTCCCATTCTTTTGTATGTAACTCGTAAATAACCATTTTGTTATATACTGAATTTGCTGATGTGGAATCAAGAAGTTGATGTGGAATTTGTCAAACATATCACTTGAATATTTCAGTGGTTCTAATTGAACCTATATGTTGTGTGACAGTTTTTTTTCTGTTCAAAACCAGAGAACATGTCAACTGTTACCAAGTGCCAACATAACTGTATATAAGAGCATCTCCAGCCGTCTCTCCGACGAGGCCCCCGGCAGCCGTTTTTTACATCCGGACGACGTTATTCGGTCCAGCCGCGCCCTTGGCTCCTCGTTTTCCCTCGGATTTGACCTTTCGTCCGTCCGGAGAGCCCAGGACATCCCCCCGCCCCCTCGGGGTGCGCTCGGCGACTCCGGATGAGAGAAAAGCGGGGACGGGCTCGCTCTGTTGGCGAGAGAACACACGAACCCCACCACTTTCTCGTCGCAAATCCCCCCTCCCCACCCGTTGCTCTGTTGCCGTCGGCACCACCCCTCGCCAATCCGTCGGCCGGTTGCCAACTCCGTCGTTCCTCCACCCAACAACCTATATTCCGCCGCCCGTCCTTCCCTCTACGTATTTTCTGCCCTGCAAAAGTTCCCTCGCGTCACGCCTCGTCGACACGCCTGGCAGGTGTTCGTCCAATTGCCTGGCCGGACATGGACTCCGACGAGGAGGAGGAGCAAATGTTCGCCGAGATTTTTGAAGAAGAAATGACAGCCGCCGCCCAAGACGAGGAGCACATGCTGATCCTAGCTTGCCTGTCCGGCTTGTACGCCGAGGCGGCCATTGGTCGCCGTGGTGGGAGGTCGCCGGAAGTGCAAGCCGAAACAGCGAATGGAGGGCTACTGCATGCTCTACGCCGACTACTTCGCCGACGATCTATTGCACGGTGAGGCTGTTTTTAGGCGTCGTTTCAGGATGAGCCGGAAGCTCTTCATGAAAATTGTGTATGCCCTTCGAGAGTACGACTCCTATTTCACATGCAAGTTGGATTGCACTGGCATGGCAGGGTTCTCCGCCCTCCAAAAGTGCACGGTGGCTATGCGGATGCTGGCATATGGAGCTCATGGTGATTCTACCGATGACTATCTTCGGATGGCGGAGTCCACCACCCTTGATTGTTTCTACCGGTTCTGCATGGCGGTGATAGCACTGTTTGGGGACATCTACTTGAGATCACCCATTATCGAAGACACTGCTAAGATGCTCGCTGTTAATGGAGCTCGAGGATTTCCAGGGATGCTTGGAAGCATTGACTGCATGCATTGGAAATGGAAGAACTGTCCGTTTTCCTGGCAGGGAATGTACAGGGGTCACAAAAAAAGACTGCACTGTGACCGGTTCCCCGCTTTGACTTGGTCCAAAGATCAAATGTGGGAGGTGATGAACTGTTGTGTGTGCTTACACAACATGATTATCGAGAATGAGCAGAAGTATCCGGTTCCTCCGAGCGAGCAAACTGCACCATATGACAAAGAGGGTCCTCTTGCACAGCCTAACCACCAGGTGCCGGCATCGTGGGCTACGTTCATCGCTATGCATCAGGAGATTCGAGACTCCACAATGCATCAACAACTGCAGGATGATCTGGTGGAGCACATATAGACGCTTCGAGGCAACACCAACTAGTTTCCATTTGATTTGTTTCAAAACTTGTCTTGTTTTGTTGAACTGTAACGTTTATTTATAAAAATAAGCCCAATGTTAGCAAAATTGGTCAAATTCGCCGAACTATATTTGATCTTGGACGTTTCCACGGACGTTTTTTTTTTCTCAAAATCGCCAAACACCGGAGAGACGGCTGGAACTTCGGCGCTCCCCGGTCGAAACTTTCGTCCAATCCGACGCTATTTAAAGCCGGATTTGGCCGTGAGGAGCGCCAACGGCTGGAGATGCTCTAACATTTCCTTGGTTAAGCATTTCTTAAGTCGGATTCAACAGAATAGAGCAATCTATTTTAAGTTGAATGAGAATTTGTTATTTCTGTGCTGATGACATCAGCCATTGATCATTATCTAATGGTTAACTCAGTATTCGTGCATTTTGAGAATTATAGGCGCAAATTTAGGTCCAGATATCTGCAACTTGAGAATTATATTTAATATCTGCATTTTGATAATTATATGAGCAATTCTACGCATTTTGAGAATTGTAGGCGCAAAATCTAGACCTAACGTTGCAGTTTTTCAACAAGCACCGTGCGAGTAAAGCACAAAATGAGCAAAACCAACAAATAAGCGAGTACAAGTATCCATCAGTGATCGGTCTTCACATGGATCAGAATCTGACATGCTTTCATACATTACACTGCTAGATATGCACACGACATTTTCACCAGCCATCATCTTTCGCACAGTGAGTTCCACAATTGTTCAAACACAAACTTGCACCCAGAATTCTCTACCTCAAAAGCTGGCACAAGTATATTTCAAAATTTTGTGTCTGCGTTTTGGCTTCCCTCTAATATAACACCAGTCCACATGTGTGCGTCCCAGTGAAGCAGGCCTCGTCATCCTAACATCCAAAGGTACTCTTAAGAGACGATAAAATTCCTCTAGGGTTGTTTACCGGTAGTATGAAGCAGTGATGCACAGCAGAACAGATGCAGCTGCTGTTACAATCAACTCCTGAAACAATTAATGAAACAGAAACATTTGATCAGGGCGAAGTACACATTAGAAAATGTGATACAACCAAGGACCTAAAGTGTCCTCGACTTGCAATCCATAATTTGGCCTCTATGATACATACATTTACAGCGACTCTACTTCTATATATATGCATTTGCGTGTTTTTCCATGATTGCACCATGATCATATGAATCTACATGTACACGCACTTGCATTTGATATGAAGAACACTTGAGCACACTAATGTTAAGTATATCTCACATGATTCTGCACATACAGTTGATACATCTACAAGCACTTGAATTTAATATGAAAAACACTTGAGCACACTAATGTTAATTATATCTCACATGATTCCACGCATACAGTTGATACATCTACAAGCACTTGCATCTGATACGAAAAACACTTGAGCACACTAATGTTTATCATATACCTGGTAGTAATAAACAATACGGGGAGTGTGCTGCCAAGAAAACTCAACCACGTTAAGAGCTGTTGTGTAACCCTGAAAAGACCAGTAGACAGGATAGTCAGCCAAAATGAAAATGAAAACTACAACGTTCATAGGTAGATAATAGTGCAGCAGCTAGACCGATCAATATCTAGTGGCACTATATTGTACTCCCTCCGTTCCAATGAATACAACCTATATTTTTTCTGAGAAGTCAAGCTTAGTAAACTTTGACTAAACTTTTAGGAAAAACTATCAACGACTATAATATTATATAGATATCATATGAAAATATATTTCATGATGTATCTAAAGACATTGATTTTGTATTGTACATGATGTTGATATTTTCTAAAAACTTCGTCAAAGTTTACATAGTTTGACTTAAAAAAAAGCCTCATATAATGGAATGAAGGTAGTATTGAGATAACCCACTGACCAGGGATGCAGCAAATACACATCCAAATATCAAACCCAAAGCGCGGAATACTCGTTTTGCCATCCGTACCCCTCTTCCCTCAACTTCACCATACTCCTGCAGAAAATACCAGAATGTGATTGCGTGAAAGTTTTTCCTAGTGACAGTTACTGGATAAATATAAGATACCCTTGAATAAATATCAAACCAATGAAAGCAATAATAGTTCAACACTGTACAGTAAAACACAAAAATTACAGGCCAATGAGTGATTAGTAAATGGTCTCACATTATATATTGGAGTTATTGGTGGTTCAGTAACCCTCAGCTTCTGAAGTATTCTGTAGAAGAAGCCAAAACACAGGAACTGCAAGGGTTTCCAGTCTGCAGTACCGATGATTGCAATCCAAACAACCTGCAGTTATAATTTACATAAACATCGTTTGCAAGAAAATCATCGGCCTGAAGATAACATATGCTTGTAGGAGTAAATAAATATCTATAAACATAAATTCCTTTGTCCAAATAGATGCATCAAAATTTGGCCACACAAGACAAGGAAAATATCAACACCTTAATATGTTATTAGACCTTATTAATTTGCCTGGGAAACATACCAGGGTTCTAGAAGAGACTCTGTTTGGAGCGATGCAGAGAGGCAACTCGTAACTCTCAACATTTAACAAGTGCAAACACGCAAAGAAAACAAAATGAAAAGTAATGAATACCAACTCTTCTAGTCTACAATGACATCTATTTTCAGCTGAAAGGAGGGTACTCCCTCCATCCCAAATGTAAGGTGTATTTTGATTTGTTACGACAAGGCTTTGGCCAACAATCACAATAACAGGTCTTTTTAAATACAAAACTAATAACATCAGTTCTGTGTCACTTAAACCATATATCGACAATGTTAGTCAAAGCCTTGTCTTTAAGAATCAAAATACGCTGTAAATTTTGAGATAGAATGAGTAATTGGTAACAATACAGGCTTTCAACATCAATGCCTATGAAAAATTCAAATGCATCCTCCAACATTCTGATTAGTCCCAAATTATAATTTAGAGTTGATAACTTCAAATCTGTAGCTTTTATTAAGAATTGGCAGATTCACACAGAACCAAACAGTAGACAGCGATGAGCATAAAAACATGATTACAATTAGAACAGTAATAGCTAGAAACGATTTAACATACAATCGCTGCAGAAATTGCCATATTTATGCGCACATCCTTTACTGCTGATTTGGAGGGTCTGCAGAAAGAACAAATTCATCAACACTTTTAGCTTCACATGGATGCTGCTGTTTAGTTTTAATTGCAAGTGGTCAGTGCACATATCCTTGTGAACAAAAAACTGCTGCCCATACAAAATAAGAATTATGGTCATTGGTATGTAAATAAACACATAACATGGGGAAGGCGGAGCTAAACAGGACAGTGTACACTTGTGGAGAGGCCTGCTTGTCATGCCGAATTAAAATTTCTGATAGACGTTCACCAGCATCTTTGTGATGACGTTCATGAGTAATAGAGAATATACCATTTTCATAACACGCATCACACCAGTCAAATACTCAAATGTACCAACAAAATATCTCGCCAAACCAATGAAATATAAATTCCTTATATTGGACTTGAGTTAAATGTACCTAGGTCCCCAAGGAACTATGGGTTGATTGTCAGCATACTTGATATCCTTTGACACCTGACAATCGGGAACATAGTATTAGGAAAGGAGTTGGAAGGATTTAACCCATATGTACATTTCTTTAGATATTTACAATGCACTGCGTAACTTATATATAAAACTAAAAGCATTGTAGTATATGTGACTGCAGTGCCTAATATGCTTAGTTACTCCGTTTTATGGGGCATAACTCTGTGTTTTCTGCCAATATAATACTACTGCACACAGAGTGTTCCTTCTACAAACATGCTACATAAAGATATCCATGCAGTAACACTAATGCAATGAGAATCCTGCATTTGTGAGCGAACCGAAGTGTTAAAAATCAGCATCCATGCACTCCCGAACAACTGACCTCGACCGATCCATACGTGACCCCTTTCTTCCTATACTGCAGCTGCTGCATCATCACAGTATCATACGCCTTCTCCAGCTGAAACCCCGAAAACTCCACCATTAGTTCACGGCAGCGAAGCTAATATCACGTGTAACCCAAAAACACACAGTCAGTCAATGTCCGAAACACCAAGCAACCTTGGCCAAGTGGTCCTCGTCTCCCAGCTCCTCCGCGTCCTTGCGCTTCCTCTTGTACGCCAGCTTCATGTTGTCGAAGCTATCGAGCGGGGTGATGCCCAGAATCTAGCACCGGAACAGCACAAAATCACAACGCAGGTCGTACCAGATAAGGTAGAAGTCTGGTCATTCGGCGGCCCATCCCGGCGTTACCTCGTAGGAGCTCTCCTCGTCGCCGAAGTCGGCGCCCGCCGCCGCATCCGCCGCAACCAGGACCACCCCGCGCCGCCTAGGGGCCGCCGACGCGGAGAGCCTTCCGTTTCCCGGCAAATTTATCGCGTAAATCCACAAAATCCTCCGCGGAGAAGGGGAACAAAAAAGGGGCGAGGTGAGGTGGTATCGAGTTACCGGAGGGAGCGGGTGGTGCCGGCGCGCCGAGGGAGCGGGAGGAAGGCGCGGCGCGAGAGGGGCGAGACGAGCGCGGGGGCGAGCACGGCCCCTGCGGCGGCGGTCGCCGTCGCGGCCGCCATTGGGAGCGGTGGGTTCTGGTGCGTAGGGTTTCAGTCAGAGCCTGCGACGGCGAGGAGACGGCGAAGCTGCAGCCATGGGAGAGCGATGGCGAGGCCTATCTGGGTCGCCGTGGGAGGTGGGTGGGGACGCCGCCGCTGGGCCCTCGTGGGCTTTTCCCCAGGTTCAAACGGGCCGAGACGGCCCATATCGCTATGGCGGTAACCATCGCGGGCTTCCGGCTTCCGAACCGGATCATTGGCGGTTACGGATTAGCCGCCACGTAATAAAGTGGGAAATCGTCGCGAAGAAAACAAATCTGCAAATTCGTTTGGTTCTTCTCGTGCGTTCCTCTCTCTCTCGTTGTTATCTCGCCGCCAGTCGCCGCCGCCGCCGCACCGGGCCGGCGAGACAAGTCGAAGCGGGCGCCATGGCGACGGCTTCAGGTGAGTCGATCGTCCCGTACCCCTGACCCTCGCTCGGTTCTCGCCGGTTCCGAATTTGTATCGTGAACCGCGCGGACTCGATCCGATTCTAGATCCCGCGGCTGATTAGGGTTCGATTCGGCGAGAATTAGAGTTTCTTAGTTCGCCACGCGGGCTGTTCGACGCCCTATTTTGGATCGCCGTGTCGAATTTCGGCCGACAGCTAACTTATTTTTTTGCGTTATGGCAGTATCTTTCAAGTCTCGTGAGGACCACAGGAAGCAGCTCGAGCTCGAGGAGGCGCGTAAGGCGGGGCTAGCCCCTGCCGAACTCGACGAGGATGGGAACGAGATTAACCCTCACATCCCGCAGTACATGTCCTCGGCCCCATGGTACCTTAACGCCGAGAAGCCGGTGAGTTGTTGCTCGCCCTAGCGAAATTCTAGTTTTCTGCAGTCGGGATGAATGGAGCCTGACTCTGTTTTTGGTTTTTTGATGACGCGTTGCAGAGTTTGAAGCATCAGAGGAAATGGAAGTCGGACCCGAACTACACCAAGGCGTGGTACGATAGGGGTGCCAGGCTTTACCAAGCAAACAAATACAGGAAAGGCGCTTGCCAAAAGTAAGTGCGATGTTCTGTTTACGATGTTTAGTTTTTGCAAACATTTTCTGCAGTGATGCTCTTTAGTAGTCTTGCGCATTCAACCCTTTCTAACGGATATTTTTTCTTGATGTATCAGCTGTGGAGCCATGACTCATGACAAGAAGTCGTGCATGGAGCGGCCTCGGAATGTTGGAGCTAAATGGACTAACATGGATATAGCTCCAGATGAGAAAGTGGAGTCGTTTGAACTTGATTACGATGGCAAGCGTGATCGCTGGAACGGTTACGATACGTCGACCTACAGTCGTGTTATCCTAGATTATGAAGCTAGAGAAGAGGCCAGGAAGAAGTTCCTGAAGGAACAACAGCTCAAGAAACTTGAGGAGAAGGACGGTGAGCAGGATGGTGAGAATGCGGGCAGCGAAGAGGATGAAGAGGATGGCCTCAAGATAGATGAGGCCAAAGTTGACGAGAGTGCTCAAATGGATTTCGCTAAGGTGGAAAAGCGTGTGCGCACAACAGGCGGTGGAAGCACTGGAACTGTGAGGTATGTCTGATTGAAAACATTATGATGTTCCTTCGAAACACTCAGTTATACTGAGTCATGTGAATATGAGGTATATGAATGATCGGTTCTAATGCATATATGCTTTACAGGAATTTGCGTATTAGAGAAGACACTGCAAAGTATCTTCTCAATCTCGATGTCAACTCTGCGTATTATGATCCAAAAACCCGTTCCATGCGTGAGGATCCTTTGCCAGATGCAGACCCCAACGATAAATTCTATGTGGTAAGTGTCAGAGCACATACAAGTTGATATGCACTGTTAAAAGTCACATCAAATTTTTCTCCTGGCTACACTATAGATTCATTATTCTGATGTATTATTATGATATAGGGTGATAACCAAAATAGACAAAGTGGACAAGCTCTGGAGTTCAAACAACTCAATGTCCATGCGTGGGAAGCTTTTGACAAGGGGCAGGATTTCCATATGCAAGCAGCCCCATCTCAAGCTGAACTACTTTTCAAGAGTTTCTTGGTCAAGAAGGAGAAGCTGAAATCTGAAGGCAAGGACAAAATTATGGAGAAGTATGGGAATGCTGCATCTGAAGAACCAATCCCTCGCGAGCTTCTTCTTGGGCAAAGTGAGAAAGAGATTGAGTACGACCGGACTGGCCGCATAATTAAGGGACAGGTTGGTACAAAATACTCAGTGGTGCTCATTAATGATTACATATCTTTCTACTCATTTGCTGTTACTCTTGTGCTGATGTGAGACCGTGATTTGATTCTAATGTTTAGAAGATTACAGCCCCCAAGTTTGAAGTGTTTAATTGCTGCTTGACTGTCTTATGTTGTTAGTAATAATCTTCTATATGACTAGCTAACTGCAGCATGTTGCGTCAAAGATGATTACATGCTTCAGGTTTCTTGTATTTAGTCATCAAAGATAATCATTTATCCCCTTAACTTCTCAAATAAGATGAATGCACGCACCCACTTACTAGTTATTATTAATCTGTGATCAGTGCACTTAAAGTATTAGTTATTGCTTTCTGGTAGTATTATAAGTTCATAAGTTTCAGATAAAATGAACTTAGAACTGAATTCTCTTCTACTTGATGCCAGTGATTTTGCTTGTTTCCATAATTAAGATTGGATGCTATCATTCTGGTTTGACTGTTCACTCTATTTCTCGGTCTTACCATGGTCTTGAATGCTAATGTATATATATTTTTGTTACCTACAGGATATAGCTCTTCCTAAGAGCAAATACGAAGAGGATGTGTTAATTAATAACCACACAACAGTGTGGGGTTCATGGTGGAAAGATCATCAATGGGGCTATAAATGCTGTAAGCAGACTATCAAAAATAGTTACTGCACAGGATTGGCTGGAATTGAGGCTGCTGAAGCATCAGCTGATTTGATGAAGGCAAACATGGCACGCAAGGAGGCTGCTGAAGGTATGTTGACGAAAATTATTTTGGCCTATATTTGTGCACTTCAGGGTCAATTGCACAACAATCTATGTGTTATCTGAAAAAGGAAGTGGTGCTTCTATTTTATCTGAAACTTGTTGGTTAAGAAAATAGTTTCAGTACTCTATTGCTTCATATTAGTTTTACCTTAGCACATACTTTTGTTTGGGATCATGCAAAACAGATGGTGATATGCAATTAAAGTTGTTTTAGAATATACTGGTTCAACTGAGGTGTTAACCATGTACAGCTACCATGGTCATGAACTCCAGTTAACTTGAAATTACTTGATGCAGAGGAACCTGCACGACAAGAAGAAAAGAAACTAGCCACTTGGGGAACAGATATTCCTCAGGATCTTGTTCTCGACCAGAAGTTGCTTCAGGAATCCCTAAAGAAGGTTAGCATCTCTTATCCAACCTTTGCGCTTCCTTGTCTATTTATTGTTGCATGTGCTGAAGCTAGGTTCCCTTTTCTTCAGGAGGCCACAAGGAAGAAGGAAGAGATGGACGAGAGAAAGAGGAAGTACAACGTGAAGTGGAATGACCAGGTCACTGCGGAAGATATGGAGGCCTACCGTATGACGAGGGTCCGCCACGATGATCCTATGAGAGATTTTCTCAATTAGCTGTTTATATGTCACTATGTCAGTTGTTTTGCCTTGTTACTGCAAGCATGTGTAATGCAAGTGTACGCTATGATCGTGTGATGTGCAAAGCAGAACTAAGTTTGTTCTTGTTCGTTCTTGCCAACTTGTTAACCATGACATACGCAAATCTATATTGATATTTCCACTGTGCATTAACAGTGAGTTCTTGTTGCCTTGCGGTTTGGTCAGTCTCTCCGGTATCTTTGGTTTGCATTCATAAAATCTGACTATGGGAAAGATTTCTCTACTGACTAGAAGCAAACTGTATCTTCAGTCACAATTATGACGAATAAACAATAGTGTACACGAAGAATAAACAATCTTTACAATCTTTACTATTTACAATCTTTTACTATTAAATTGGAGTTGGTTGTTTGACACTCAACGCTTTTGATTGTCGTCATTCGGAACATCATGTATGTCCAATATAATCTCACGGTCCCCGTTTCGTTGGATCTAATTTCGTAGCAATCATGGTATAATCAATCACACTATCAATTAATTAGGAAATATATATTTCCTTGCTCCGGAAAAAATCTCGGACATTCCAAATGCTCAAGGCAATTATGGTCTCAATCAATCACGGTCTTATTCCAAATGCTCTGCTAATTCAGCTTACAATCAAATCAAATCAAATTTCGTAAAGCTATCATCAAATATTTACTTGCCTTGTTATCAAATAAAGTCACATATATTGATGTAAAAAAAAGTCAGACTTGCCACTAGCCATGGCCCTGATATCTTTGGTTTGCATTCATAAAATCTGACTATGGGAAAGATTTCTCTACTGACTAGAAGCAAACTGTATCTTCAGTCACAATTATGACGAATAAACAATAGTGTACACGAAGAATACACAATCTTTACAATCTTTACTATTTACAATCTTTTACTATTAAATTGGAGTTGTTTGACACTCAACGCTTTTGATTGTCGTCATTCGGAGCATCATGTATGTCCAATATAATCTCACGGTCCCCGTTTCGTTGGATCTAATTTCGTAGCAATCATGGTATAATCAATCACACTATCAATTAATTAGGAAATATATATTTCCTTGCTCCGGAAAAAATCTCGGACATTCCAAATGCTCAAGGCAATTATTGTCTCAATCAATCACGGTCTTATTCCAAATGCTCTGCTAATTCAGCTTACAATCAAATCAAATCAAATTTCGTAAAGCTATCATCAAATATTTACTTGCCTTGTTATCAAATAAAGTCACATATATTGATGTAAAAAAAGTCAGACTTGCCACTAGCCATGGCCCTGATCGCTAACGCGCGCACGCCATGGATCCCCAACCCCGACGGACGGGACGTCCAAAACGCAGCGGCCGCCGCCGCTCTTCCCAGATCCCAGGTGCTCGCGATTCCTCCCATCAACAATGTTAACGCCCTGAACTGATTTGGTCAGGGCAGCCGCTTAACACCGCCACGCACGCGATACAACAGTTTCACGCCTCCACGCCGCCGTGGACGATGTATGTAGGAGGCAACATCTCGTCCTGAACGCCGCCGCCTTCAAGTCGTTGTTTGGACCGACCAAACCTGTTGAGTTACTCGGGCCATGTTAGGTATTTCCTATCCAAATATCTTCTCTAAAACAAATTGTGCACTGTTCATTCCCATGGTGAAATGATTCAATTCGTTAGAGACAAGAGTGTCTAATTGTTATGTGAAATTGAGTACGCTAGACACTATTTCGGAACTCTATTCTTTCGATTAGCAATTTGCACTTGAGTTTAATGGGCACTCAACATTATATCAAGACTTTTCCAGATCAGAGGCAACTTAAACTCCAGAGGGCGAAGCAAGCAGTAAGCACAACAACGACGAACACCTTGGTAGAAAGATTCGACGAAGGGCATTGGAGATGTCATGGGAAAGGCCAGCCACCTTGGCAGTGTGGTCGCCACTGAGTTTGCCGGAGTACTTATAAGTTTTTTCCATGCACATTTTTATACTGGAAAATCTTTCCATAGACTGAAATGTGGTACAAAAATTTGAGCATCCAGGAACCTTGCATGCAGTTTCCTCTTCTAATTAATGACCTTCTCAAATTCGTTTTCACAGCAATGCTCGCCCATGATGTAAGACGCGTTACCACTGGCAATGATATGATGCACCCCGACGAGGAAGGCTCTGCCTACGAGAGCATTTGCGCAATCCGAGCCTCCTAGGAGGTTGGTGTGGTCGACGAGAACGGCAGGCGTGTGCTGAATATAGCCGGGTGTTCGGTCGACAACTCTAATTTCACAGAGCACCGAGTCACCGACGCCTAGACCCTGATAGAATAACTCTGGTGCGTGTGCTGCTAATTGCTTCTGTTCTTGATTGATTCAGATGAATAACCTGTATCTTCATTTGCAAAGAAGGAGGAGTGTGTACAGTCAAGGTATGTAATCCACTCAATTTCTTAGTTTCGGATTGGCTCATATAACTCGGTTCTTTTGCATTAATTGATGAAGTTCAGTTTATAGAAAGATGGCAATCATATCAGTCAAGATGAGTGAGCTTTTTTTGTTCTTATTACTTTGTGTGTTATGTATGTGAACTACTAAATATTTTAAGTGTGATCACTTCCTTCTTTAATCAAGAATAATTTCTCCACTAACTGGTTTTGTTTTTGTGTTGAAATGTGGTACTTTGGCACAAGTATCCAGATTACACTATATGATATTATAAAATTTAATTAGCATAGTCCTCTTACCTTGGTTTTTTAATACTGGTACACCACTTTCTAAATATCTTTAATCAAGATGAGCATTTTCCAGTCTTTCATTGAAAGTTGTATGTATCAGATGTAAAAAAGCAACAACATCAGTCTATGTATATTATTTGTATCTCCTTTCCTATAACTGTAACATAGAGAAAATGATTACTGATATGAATTCCTCAAATGTGTGGCTATGTATTACTCATATGTACAACCAATTTTAGAATTTTGTTTCTGCCAATTATTTTCCAAAGGTTGCTGATTTTTATTCTAAATAATTACCTCAGTTTCAAGATTTCCCTTTTCTTCCAAGACGAGAAATGGTATGCTCTAAAGACGGGTGAAATATCAATACCACATATATCTTGGGGGGTCACAGTCATATGCTCGTACTCAGAGTTTGCATAACCGTCTTTCTTTTTGCAAATTGCAAAAACAACCACAATCATCAGAAAAACATAACTATATGTAAGAAATAACTTAAGTGCACTCTTACCGAAATTTTTACAAGGATTATCAAGTTGTTGTCCAAGACTGACAAAAGTGTATCGACCAGATGACAACAAAAAGATACAGTTAAGCTCCAATTGAAAAACTGGCAGCTGAGAGATTAGGATGTACTAGATTGTTCCTCCAATATTGCCTCAGTTTTATTACTTTTTTAAGTGTATTTGATCTCGGTGACGAAATAGTACCTCTTAAACTATAGAATGGCTTTGCATTTGCCATGACGTCAAGTGATTTCATTTTCTATCTCAACAACAAGGCCCTGCTCTGGCTCACTTGGTAAGATTATCAGAGTATATATCAAAATGTTGTTGACCTGCTTATGTCTGTTGTGTACTAACTATTATGTTTGTATCTGATATATATATTCTTGGTATTTAGGTATGGGCTAAAGCTCTTCGGAGTGTGGTTAGTCACTTTCAGTCTCTGGGCATAAAGCTGATGTTACCTTTGTGCTTTGTTTGGGATCAGAAGTTATGAATCCAATCAAGTTTTGAGTCAAGCGATATAGTTCACACACAAGCTGGGCTTCGTTTATAATATTTGGTGATATGTGTTTCTTGTCAGCTGAGAGTTTATCTTGTAGTATTAAACAATAGACACATTGAAGGAGATATGCCCTAGAGGCAATAATAAAAGTAGTTATTATTTATATCTCTATGTTTATGATAAATGTTTATATATCATGCTAGAATTGTATTAACCGAAACATTAGTACATGTGTGATATGTAGACAAACAAGAAGTCCCTAGTATGCCTCTTAAACTAGCTTGTTGATTAATGGATGATTAGTTTCATAATCATGAACATTGGATGTTATTAATAACAAGGTTATATCATTATATGAATGATGTAATGGACACACCCAATTAAGCGTAGCATAAGATCTCGTCATTAAGTTGTTTGCTATAAGCTTTCGATACATAGTTACCTAGTCCTTATGACCATGAGATCATGTAAATCACTTATACCGGAAAGGTACTTTGATTACACCAAACACCACCTGCGTAAATGGGTGGCTATAAAGGTGGGATTAAGTATCCGGAAAGTATGAGTTGAGGCATATGGATCAATAGTGGGATTTGTCCATCCCGATGACGGATAGATATACTCTGGGCCCTCTCGGTGGAATGTCGTCTAATGTCTTGCAAGCATATGAATGAGTTCATAAGAGACCACATACCACGGTACGAGTAAAGAGTACTTGTCAGGAGACGAGGTTGAACAAGGTATAAAGTGATACCGAAGATCAAACCTCGGACAAGTAAAATATCGCGAGACAAAGGGAATTGGTAATGTATGTGAATGGTTCATTCGATCACTAAAGTCATCGTTGAATATGTGGGAGCCATTATGGATCTCCAGATCCCGC
The DNA here is from genome assembly GCF_022539505.1 of Lolium rigidum. Lineage (NCBI taxonomy): Eukaryota > Viridiplantae > Streptophyta > Magnoliopsida > Poales > Poaceae > Lolium > Lolium rigidum. The sequence continues at coordinate 214,823,841 of NC_061508.1, read as the reverse complement.
TATTGGTTATTGGTCGGAGTGAGTACTCAACCATGTCCGCATAGTTCTCGAACCGTAGGGTGACACACTTAAAGTTGGATGTTGAAATGGTAGTTCTTGAATATGGAATGAAGTTGGAATATTTGTTCGGAGTCCCGGATGTGATCCCGGACATCACGAGGAGTCCCGGAATGGTCCGGAGAATAAGATTCATATATAGGATGTCATTTTATGTGAATAAAATGTCGCGGAAGGTTCTATGGAAGGTTCTAGAAGGTTCTAGAAAAGTCCGGAAGAAACCACCAAGGAAGGTGGAGTCCACAAGGGACTCCACCCCCATGGCCGGCCAACCCTAGTGGGGAGGAGTCCCAAGTGGACTCCCCTTAGGGGCCGGCCACCCCCCCACATGGGAGGTGGGAATCCCACCTTTGGGTGGGAGTCCTAGTTGGGCTAGGATTGCCCCCTCCTATGGAAGGATTTGGTTCGGGTCTTATTCGAAGACTTGGACACCACCTCTTGGGGTTCCACCTATATAATGAGGGACAAGGGGAGGGGGCCGGCCACCTCAAACACCACCAAGGTGGCCGCACCCCTATAGTGGCCGCGCCGCCCTCTCCCCAAACCCTAGCCGCCCGCTCCTCCACATTCCGCACGCTTAGCGAAGCTCCGCCGGACTTCTTCACCACCACCGACACCACGCCGTCGTGCTGTCGGATTCAAGAGGAGCTACTACTTCCGCTGCCCGCCGGAACGGGGAGGTGGACGTCGTCTTCATCAACAACCGAACGTGTGACCGAGTACGGAGGTGCTGCCCGTTCGTGGCGCCGGAACCGATCGTGATCAAGATCTTCTACGCGCTTTTGCAAGCGGCAAGTGAACGTCTACCGCAGCAACAAGAGCCTCATCTTGTAGGCTTTGGAATCTCTTCAAGGGTGAGACTCGATACCTCCTCGTTGCTACCGTCTTCTAGATTGCATCTTGGCTTGGATTGCGTGTTCGCGGTAGGAAAATTTTTTTTGTTTTCTATGCAACGTTTTCCTACAGTGGTATCAGAGCCGTGTCTATGCATAGATGGTTGCACGAGTAGAACACAATGGTTTGTGGGCGTTGATGCTCTTGTTATCTTTAGTTGAGTACTTTGCATCTTTATGGCATAGTGGGATGAAGCGGCTCGGACTAACTTTACATGACCGCGTTCATGAGACTTGTTCCTCGTTCGACATGCAACTTGTATTGCATAAGAGGCTTTGCGGGTGTCTCGTCTCTCCTACTATAGTAAAGATTCAATTTACTCTTCTATTGACAACATTAGTATCAACGTTGTGGTTCATGTTCGTAGGTAGATTAGATCTATATCGAAAACCCTAAACCACGTAAAATATGCAAACCAAATTAGAGAGCGTCTAACTTGTTTTTGCAGGGTTTGGTGATGTGATATGGCCATAATGTGATGATGAATATGTATGAGATGATCATTATTGTATTGTGGCAACCGGCGGGAGCCTTATGGTTGTCTTTAAATTTCATGTTGAGTAGTATTTCAAAGTAGTTGTAATAGTTGCTACATGGAGGACAATCATGAAGACGGCGCCATTGACCTTGGTGCTTCGCCGACGATGATGGAGATCATGCCCGAAGATGATGGAGATCATGTCCGTGCTTTGGAGATGAAGATCAAAGGCGCAAAGACTAAAGGGCCATATCATATCACATATGAACTGCATGTGATGTTAATCCTTTTATGCATCTTATTTTGCTTAGATCGCGACGGTAGCATTATAAGATGATCCCTCACTAAAATCTCAAGATAATAAAGTGTTCATCCTTAGTAGCACCGTTGCCAAGACTTGTCGTTTCGAAGCATCTCGTGATGATCGGGTGTGATAGAATCAACAAGTGCATACAACGGGTGCAAGCCAGCTTTGCACATGCGGATACTAAGGTGGCCTTGACGAGCCTAGCATGTACGGACATGGTCTCGGAACACGTGATACCGAAAGGTAGAGCATGAATCATATGATTGATATGATGAACACTTTGAGTGTTCGCCATTGAAATTACACCTTGTCTCGTGATGATCGGACTATGGTGTGGTGGATTTGGTTCGTGTGATCACTAAGACAATGCGAGGGATATTGTTTTGAGTGGGAGTTCACCTAGATTTTTAATTATATTGAATTAAAATTTGAACTCAATTTGTCATAAACTTAGTCTAAACTATTGCAAATATATGTTGTAGAGATGGCGTCCCCAATCAATTTTAACCAGTTCCTAGAGAAAGAAAAGCTTAAGAGCAACGGTAGCAACTTCACCGATCGGTTCCGTCATGTGAGGATCTTCCTCTCCGGCGGAAATCTGCAATATGTGCTTGATGCACCGCTAGGTGACCCTCCCGCGAAACTGAAACCGATGAAGTAAAAGCTGTTTACGAGACTCGGAAAACTCGGTACTCTCAAGTTCGAGTGTGCCATCCTCGTGCGATCCGGAATCCGATCTTCAAAAACGTTTTGAGCACCACGATCCTCATGAGTTGATGAAAGAGTTAAAGACTATTTTCGAGACTCATGCAGCCGTGGAATGCTATGAAGCATCGAAACATTTCTTCAGACTGTATGATGGAAGAAGGCAGCTCCATTAGTGAGCACATGCTCGCCATGACCGGGCATGCGAAGAAACTCGGTGACTTGGGAATAGTGATTCCTAACAGATCGGGGATTAATCGTGTCCTTCAATCACCGCCACCAAGTTACAAGAACTTTGTGATGAACTACAATATGCAGAACATGAACAAGGAGTTACTCGAACTCTTTGGCATGCTAAAAGCCGCTGAGATTGAGATCAAGAAAGAGCACCAAGTGTTGATGGTCAACAAAACCACTAGTTTCAAGAAACAGGGCAAGTCTAAGGGAAAATTCAAGAAGGGTGGCAAGAAAGCTGCCACGCCTCCTATGAAACCTAAGAACGGCCCTAAGCCTGATGCTTGAGTGCTATTACTCGCAAGGAGAAGGGACACCGGAAGCGTAATTGCTCCAAGTATCCGGCTGATCCGAAGAGCGGCCTTGTCAAGAAGAAGAAAGAAGGTATATCTGATATACATGTTATAGATGTTTATCTCATCGGTTCTCGTTCTAGTACCTGGGTATTTGATACTCGGTTCGGTTGCTCATATCCGTAACTCGAAACGAGAACTAAAGAATAAACGAAGACTACCGAAAGATGAAGTGACAATGCGCGTTGGAAATGGATCCAAAGTCGATGTGATCGCTGTCGGCACACTTCCTCTACATCTACCTTCGGGATTAGTTTTAAGCCTAAATAATTGTTATTTTGTACCCGCGTTGAGCATGAACATTATATCTGGATCTTGTTTAATGCAAGACGGTTATTCATTCAAGTCTGAGAATAATGGTTGTTCTATTTTTATGAATAATATCTTTTATGGTCGAGCACCACAAAAGAATGGCTTATTTCCGTTAGATCTCGATAGTAGTGATACGCATATACATAACATTGATGCTAAGCGAATTAAATTGAATGATAATTCTACTTATATGTGGCACTCGTCGTCTTGGTCATATTGGAGTGAAGCGCATGAAGAAACTCCATACCGATGGATTACTTGAATCACTTGACTTTGAGTCACTTGATAGATGCGAAGCATGTCTAATGGGAAAAATGACTAAGACTCCATTTTCTCGGTATGATGGAGCGAGCTACCGACTTATTGGAAATCATACATACCGATGTGTGCGGACCAATGAGTGTAGCATCGCGCGGTGGTTATCGTTATGTTCTAACCTTCACGGATGATCCGAGTAGATATGGGTATATCTATTTCATGAAACATAAATCCGAAACTTTCGAGAAGTTTAAGGAATTTCAAAGTGAAGTAGAAAATCAACGTAACAAGAAGATAAAATTTCTACGATCTGATCGTGGAGGTGAATATCTGAGTTATGAGTTTGGCATGCATTTAAAGAAATGCGGAATACTTTCACAATTGACACCGCCGGGAACACCACAACGAAACGGTGTATCCGAACGTCGTAATCGAACTCTCTTAGATATGGTTCGTTCTATGATGTCTCTTACTGATTTGCCATTATCATTTTGGAGTTATGCATTAGAGACAGCCGCATTCACTTTAAATAGAGCACCATCAAAATCCGTAGAAACGACACCGTATGAATTATGGTTTAATAAGAAACCTAAGTCGTCGTTCCCGAAAGTTTGGGGTTGCGAAGCCTATGTAAAGAAGTTACAACCGGACAAGCTAGAACCCAAAGCGGAGAAATGCATCTTCATAGGATACCCTAAGGAAACTATAGGGTATACTTTCTATCACAAATCCGAAGGCAAAATATTTGTTGCAAAGAACGGAACCTTTCTTGAGAAAGAATTTCTCACTAAAGAAGTGATCTGGAAGAAAAGTAGAACTCGATGAGATTGATGAATCTATACTCGTTGATCGGAGTAGCGCAGATACCGGAAGTTGTACCTGTACCGCCTACACCGGCAACGAGAGGAAGCTAATGATAATGATCATGAAACTTCGAACGAGGAAACTACTCGAACCTCGCGGATCGACAAGGGAACGTGCCACTCCCGATTGGTATGATCCTTGTCTAAATGTCATGATTGTGGATAACAATGATGAGGACCACCGCGACGTATGAAGAAGCGATGATGAGCCCAGATTCCAACAAATGGCAAGAAGCCATGAAATCCGAAATGGGATCCATGTATGATAACAAAGTATGGACTTTGGTAGACTTACCCGATAGCCGAAAGGTCTGTCGAGAATAAATGGATCTTCAAGAGAAAAACAGATGCTCGATGGTAATATTACTGTCTATAAAGCTCGACTTGTCGCAAAGGGTTTCCGACAAATTCAAGGAGTTGACTACGATGAGACTTTCTCACCTGTAGCGAAGCTAAAATCTGTGAGGATTTTGTTAGCAATAGCTGCATTTTTCGATTATGAGATTTGGCGGATGGATGTCAAAACGGCGTTCCTTAATGGAGACATTGAGGAAGAGTTGTATATGGTACAACCCAAAGGTTTTGTCGATCCTAAAAATGCCGACAAAGTATGCAAACTTCAGCGTTCAATCTATGGACCGAAGCAAGCATCAAGAAGTTGGAACCGACGCTTTGATAAGGTGATCAAAGACTTTGGGTTTATACGAGTGTCATGGAGAGGCCTCGTATTTACAAGAAAGTGAGTGGGAGCTCCGTAGCATTCCCGATATTATATGTAGATGACATATTATTAATTGGGAATGATATAGAACTATTAAGCAGTGTAAAAGGTTATTTGAATAATAGTTTTTCAATGAAAGACCTTGGTGAAGCATCGTATATATTAGGCATCAAGATTTATAGAGATAGATCAAGACGCTTAATAGGGCTATCGCAGAGTACATATCTGGACAAGATTCTAAAGAAATTTAGAATGGACGAAAGTAAGAAAGGATTCTTACCTATGTTACCGAGGCAAGGTCTTGAGTAAGACTCAAGGACCGGCTACGGCAGATGAAAGAGAAAGGATGAGTAATATCCCCTATGCCTCGGCGATGGGATCTATCATGTATGCCATGCTATGTACTAGACCGGATATAGCACATGCTCGTTAGTTTGACTAGCAGATATCAAAGTGATCCAGGAATGGAACACTCGGACGACGGTCAAGAATATCCTAAAGTACTTGAAAAGAACTAAGGATATGTTTCTTTGTTATGGAGGTGACCAAGAGCTCGTTGTAAATGGTTACACCGATGCAAGTTGGAACACCGATCCCGATGACTCTAAGTCACAATGCGGGTACGTGTTTATATTGAATGGTGTCTGCGAGTAAGTCTGGGCAAGCTCGAAGCGAGTGCACGGTGGCGAAGTCTTCAACGGAATCGAGTACATAGCGGCTTCGGAGGCTTCATCGAAGCGGTATGGATGAAGAGGTTCATTGTAGAGCTCGAGTGTGGTTCCTAGTGCATTGGACCCATTAATCATTTACTCGTGATAACATGGGTGCCATCGCCAATGCACAAGAGCCAAGGTCACACAAGAGGTCGAAGCATATCAAGGCTGCGTTACCACTCGATTCGCGAGTACATCGAAGATGGAGAAGTAAAGATTTGCAAAGTACACAGCTGATCTGAATATAGCGGATCCGTTGACTAAAGCTCTCCCTAGGGCAAAGCATGACCAACACCGAATGCCATGGGTGTTAGGTATATTACAATGTAATCTAGATTATTGACTCTAGTGCAAGTGGGAGATCGAAGGAGATATGCCCTAGAGGCAATAATAAAAGTAGTTATTATTTATATCTCTATGTTTATGATAAATGTTTATATATCATGCTAGAATTGTATTAACCGAAACATTAGTACATGTGTGATATGTAGACAAACAAGAAGTCCCTAGTATGCCTCTTAAACTAGCTTGTTGATTAATGGATGATTAGTTTCATAATCATGAACATTGGATGTTATTAATAACAAGGTTATATCATTATATGAATGATGTAATGGACACACCCAATTAAGCGTAGCATAAGATCTCGTCATTAAGTTGTTTGCTATAAGCTTTCGATACATAGTTACCTAGTCCTTATGACCATGAGATCATGTAAATCACTTATACCGGAAAGGTACTTTGATTACACCAAACACCACTGCGTAAATGGGTGGCTATAAAGGTGGGATTAAGTATCCGGAAAGTATGAGTTGAGGCATATGGATCAATAGTGGGATTTGTCCATCCCGATGACGGATAGATATACTCGGGCCCTCTCGGTGGAATGTCGTCTAATGTCTTGCAAGCATATGAATGAGTTCATAAGAGACCACATACCACGGTACGAGTAAAGAGTACTTGTCGGAGACGAGGTTGAACAAGGTATAAAGTGATACCGAAGATCAAACCTCGGACAAGTAAAATATCGCGAGACAAAGGGAATTGGTAATGTATGTGAATGGTTCATTCGATCACTAAAGTCATCGTTGAATATGTGGGAGCCATTATGGATCTCCAGATCCCGCTATTGGTTATTGGTCGGAGTGAGTACTCAACCATGTCCGCATAGTTCTCGAACCGTAGGGTGACACACTTAAAGTTGGATGTTGAAATGGTAGTTCTTGAATATGGAATGAAGTTGGAATATTTGTTCGGAGTCCCGGATGTGATCCCGGACATCACGAGGAGTCCCGGAATGGTCCGGAGAATAAGATTCATATATAGGATGTCATTTTATGTGAATAAAATGTCGCGGAAGGTTCTATGGAAGGTTCTAGAAGGTTCTAGAAAAGTCCGGAAGAAACCACCAAGGAAGGTGGAGTCCACAAGGGACTCCACCCCCATGGCCGGCCAACCCTAGTGGGGGAGGAGTCCCAAGTGGACTCCCCCTAGGGGCCGGCCACCCCCCACATGGGAGGTGGGAATCCCACCTTTGGGTGGGAGTCCTAGTTGGGCTAGGATTGCCCCCTCCTATGGAAGGATTTGGTTCGGGTCTTATTCGAAGACTTGGACACCACCTCTTGGGGTTCCACCTATATAATGAGGGACAAGGGGGAGGGGGCCGGCCACCTCAAACACCACCAAGGTGGCCGCACCCCTATAGTGGCCGGCGCCCCCCTCTCCCCAAACCCTAGCCGCCCGCTCCTCCACATCCCGCACGCTTAGCGAAGCTCCGCCGGACTTCTTCACCACCACCGACACCACGCCGTCGTGCTTGTCGGATTCAAGAGGAGCTACTACTTCCGCTGCCCGCCGGAACGGGGAGGTGGACGTCGTCTTCATCAACAACCGAACGTGTGACCGAGTACGGAGGTGCTGCCCGTTCGTGGCGCCGGAACCGATCGTGATCAAGATCTTCTACGCGCTTTTGCAAGCGGCAAGTGAACGTCTACCGCAGCAACAAGAGCCTCATCTTGTAGGCTTTGGAATCTCTTCAAGGGTGAGACTCGATACCTCCTCGTTGCTACCGTCTTCTAGATTGCATCTTGGCTTGGATTGCGTGTTCGCGGTAGGAAAATTTTTTGTTTTCTATGCAACGTTATCCTACACACATCACCTACTAGAAGTTCTTGTATTGGGAACAATAGCCATCAGTGTGTTGAGCTTATATGTTTCCCTTAAGAGTTACTGTAGGAGTATCAGATAGAGATGTATCAGCTACGATGGAATGGTCATCAAGTCTTCATGCCATAGGAACTACCAATACCAGAATAACTTGTTCTGTCGAATTGTGGATATATTTCTTGATATTTTTGTCCAGTATTCTAGCAAGAGTTCTGCACATATGTCAAGTGATGTAATTGATACTTTTTCAATATTTTTGTCCATTCTTGATTTTCTCAATACCTTTCTATGAACAGGTTCACGAGTCTACTTTTATAAGCTAAGTTGAGCTTTTTTCTATGAATTAGTGAAGAAGGAAGCACTTTTTTATGTTGTGCTCTTTGGATGTTCGCTACCTGACAAGTTGACACTTTTTTGATGTTGTTGTAGCAAGATTGTATCTTCTACTGAATCTGGCCTCATGATATGATGGATGTTTCATGCCGTTAGTACTAGCTGGTTGGGACAAAAAGATAACTCATGTTAAAAAGGTAATGATGCAGAGCTCTATATGTACGAAACTTCTTCGCAAAGGTATTCAGCTACTAAGTAAAGTAGTGTGTGTGTGACAGAATAAGATTTTTTTTTCTTAACGGGTAGTTACAGTAACTGCTTTTCACTCGATCGGGTGAGTGTATACCTTTATAGAATGCACCACTGTGCCCTATACTGTACCATGATGGTAATTTTTTTTTGACAACTAGCAGTAGCTACGAATTTTTTATATAGATTTGTTATCCATACTCATTGGGTTTGAGAGAAGATTTTTGGAGGTTGCATGTTATCGCTATTGAAAGTACATATTGCTATCATTTTTTCATGGCCAACATTTTCCTCGTTATTGAATGGGATTTCAGTTTGCACTGGTATATATGTTCACATGTGGAAAATAAACTTCAGGACCGTAGCAACGCAATGCATTCAGCTAGTAGTAATAGTAAAGCGGTTGGATCTTGCCGCCGGAGGAGAGCTATAGGGCGAGTTTGCTGGCGTTGGGTCGTAGAGAGAGGTGCCCCTGTCCTTAATTGCTTTTTCTGCTTTTGTTCTAGGGTGCTTCTTGTAAAGTGAAAGGCTCATCTTCAAATCTTAGATTCTTTAGGGTGATACCCAGTCCAAACAAGTTTTTTCTTCTGTTAATATAAATAAGGAAATATACAGTTCAAAGAAAAGAAGGAAATATAAGTCGTGATGGAGGCCATCGTGTATGGGAGCCCATCCTGCCATGAAATTTGACGATGGAGGCCCATTTCGTACTATCTATGTTCTTCGGCATACCCCAGCCGGCGGAAGTCCCCCGCTTTCCGCCGCCACGCCGCCATGCTCCGCCTCCGCAGCTGCTGCATCCTCACTCGTCTCCTCTCTTCTCCCGCCACCTTCCCTCTCCACCGGCTGCTCTCAGCGGCTGCCTCCCCAAGCCCCTGGTTCTCCGTCGAGCAGTACCTCGTCGACACCTGCAGCCTCACCAGAGCGCAAGCCGCCAAGGCCTCCACCAAGCTCTCCCACCTCAGGCCTTGTTTGGTGCCAGTGTTTTTGTGAGTTTTGAGGGGGGTTTTGAGGGGTGTTTTGGGTGAAAACAGCAACCACCCAAAACACTACAAAACCCCTATCATCCAAAACACTTGTTTGGCACACTTGTTTTACAAACCAGTGTATTCAACACAAATGGATAAAAAATCGATTTTTTTTGACATATCACAAGTAAAAATCCAATCTTTTTATATTTATTTCGAATTTACTGTTCATCCGGGGGCATGGGAGCCAGAACTATGTGCCCCTTCGTCTCGCATAAGTACAAGTAAACAAAACGGTCATATTTTACTTGAATGAGGCAGTTTAGTCTACAGACAACTTTGTTCTTAGATTTCCACTTCAGTCACATCAAAAGGTTATGTCCTACAACATTCTACCACTTACTACTTTAATTTGCAGATAGCATAACAATCAAGAACTTGCAGAATTCATAAATGCAGCCATTTTCAAGCAGCCACCATGAGAATTATGCAAAAATAATAACTATATATATAGTGCAATCTTAGGAACAGGGGAGTATGGGTTTAACTTGCAAACTGCCAGGCAACATTTCTCTCATGACCCCAACACAGCAACACAGGTTATACCGTATAATTTCTGCTGGGAACTTACATCTCTCATGAATCAACACAGGTTTGGTCATAAGACATACATACAAATGATTTTATATCAAGTAGAAAAGAGCAAGGGAACGAATATAAAATGGGTATCATGGACTAGCTTGTTATTGTTCACCCCACAAATGACACTCCATAAACTCCAGAGTTGAAGCGGGCCATCCATCCACTCCACCGGTTGCAGGACCTGCACATTGTAAAAAAGGGAATGTTTTACTTATCATGAAGAAGTGAATGTGCATGCCCGCGGATTCCAAAAACCCTACAGATAATGAGAATGCTAATATATCAACAGAGGTTGATCTTGCAAACACCAATCGAATCAACATATCACTAACCAAAGCTCTCAAGCATTATGGTAGATCAATCAACAACCATATATGCAAACACTGGATTTTGTAGATAACAAGATATAATTTTGGTGCCAACTCATAAGTTAACAAAAATCATAACAAAGTATTGAGTTGTAAAGCACATAAGTTCAGAAGGCCAGAAACTTGAAAATAAAAACTTGAAAATAAAGTTATAGTGTGCATATATGCTACTCATTGAAACTTGAAAGCATTTGCGGAATGCCCATATCTGGGATCTCACTCTCTTACTTCCAATATGTGTTTCAAACTTTCAATATGACCTGAGGATGGACAAGATAGCAGTGCGATGCTTTCTTCTCCACTGGATGTTGTCATGAACATATATATACCAGAAATTATAAATCAGTTTACCGGTTTCATCCTGGATTACCAACACAAAACCAACATGTAACTAAGGTACTAAGCAAACATCCACCACTCTGTTAGGCCAAGAATACCTAATCAGGAATTGTCAGGCTAATACGCAAAGCGAAATTTGATGTGCCATACACAGCTACCAGTTTCCATGCCACTTCTTGGTTCATGCAAACATTATCAGAGGATTGAATAATAATATCACCAGAAGCTTTAGCAGAACATACTGAAATTCTGCATACCAAGTCAGTAAAACATCTAGCAAATATACTAACATACCAATTGTATATGGTAGTATGGCACCATATACATAATATTCATGAAAGGCTAAAGGCTTAAATATATTCATGTGTTAATAAATATACATATTATCTTCAATCCTTTTATCAATTTTTTATACAACATTCAGACTGTAAAACAAAACTCATACGTAGTACAATTTTGTGAGTGTAAAATATATTTTTAAAAAGGCATAGACTGACAATATATATGTGGCAGTACTTATAGAACCATCACTAGTACATAGACCAGATTTGTGCGGCAAGTCTAGAAGTAAATTTCCTACTGTTTTCGTAGTTGTCCAGCCATGAAAGAAATTTCTACCTTTATAAAGTATAAACCAGATCAGGAGAGGAGGGGACGAGGTGTTATCTAATATCAAGAGCCATCCTCGATTTGCATAAGAACAATAGGCGGTAGGCACTCACAGGAAACTAGATCAGCAGATGAGGGGACGAGGTGGATGACGTACCTGAGAGAAGTCCAGCTTCTATCGAAGAAGAAGGACTGGGGGAGAGGGAGGCGAAGGACGTCGGGGAGGGAGGGAGGCGACGGTCGTCGTCAAATCGTCGCTGTGCCGCCAGAGCCGCGCGGCTAGATCTGTGCTCTTGGGAGGGAACGTCGCTGGCTTTGCTGCGGGACGGCGTCAACGGCAGCGGCGGAGGCGGCTTGGAGCGTCAGCGTCGGCGGCGGCTTGGAGCGTCGGCTTTGATGGGCGCTGCGCCGCCAGCGAGAAAACGCGAGGGGGGTGGAGCGTTTCGATTCCACCTCGGCCCGACGTGTCTTGGGGTGTTTTCTGGGCTGTTACCCTGCTGAAACCGGCCCGCCGAATGGGCCTGAAGTGTTTTGGAGTGGTTTAACGTGTTTTAACCGGGCTTAGATTTTACACTCCAAAACACTACAAAACCCCCAACAAAACACTTGCACCGAACAAGGCCTCAAGTCCCCCACCAACCCCGACGCCGTCCTCGCCTTCCTCGCCGGTCTCGGCCTCTCCACCGCCGACGTCGCTGCCCTCGTCGCCAAGGACCCGCGGTTTCTCTGCGCCCGTGTGGAGACAACCCTGGCCCCTGTCGTCCTTGGCCTCACCGGAATCGGCCTCTCAAATAATGACATTGCGCGCCTCCTATCGCTCGTTCCATCCAGCTTCCGCTGTAGATCCGTCGTCTCCAACCTACAACACTGCCTGCTGCTGTACGGCTCCTACGAGAACCTCCTCCGAGCCTTCAAATTCAACAATAATCTCCTCACATACAGCTTCGAGACGACCATAAAGCCCAACATCGCGATCCTGCGGGACTGTGGTCTAGGTGACTGTGATATTGCCAAGCTGAGCATAGCTATGCCGAGGATGCTCACCCGAACCCCGGAGCGCTTCAGGGTGTTCGTGGCTTGCGCCCAAGGATTAGGTGTGTCCCCTGGCTCTCCGATGTTCAGACACGCGCTGCACGCCCTCGCGCGCCTCGGCGAGGACAAGATCTCCACGAAGCTGGAGCACTTGAAGAAGACGTTCAGGTGGTCGGATGCTGAGGTGCGTATTGCTGTTTGTAAGAGCATCTCCAGTCGCGTCCCCCAAAGCGTCCCCCAAAGGGATTTGGGGCGCGCCGGACAAAAAAAGCGTTCCAGCCGCGTCCCCCAAAGCCCTTTTTTGTCCGGCGCGTCCCTATACGGTGTCCGGCGCCCCGAGCCCGTCCCCGTCCCACGGGGCACACTCCGGGGACGCCGGACACAACGAGCGAGGCGGCTCCCACATGTCGGCGACTATTTGCATAAACCGTTGGTTCGCGCCTCTTTCTCGTCGCTCCTTCCTTCCCGCGCCTCCCACCCCACCGCCGCCGCTGGATTTCCCGGCCGTTTGGGCGTCCGATCCGTGCTCGCGAGTCGACCACCGTTGTCGCGGGCCAGGGCTCCCGCCGGTCGTGCCGCCGCCGCCGCGTCGCCGCCGCCTCCCGAACGCGCCGTCAAATCCGCCCCACCTCCGCGCACGTAAGGTGCTCGACGACTTGCCGGTAGGCGCGATTGGTCGCCGTTTGTTGCGTCGTCCGCCTCGGCGCAATTTTAACCATTGATTTTGCTTTAGCCATGGACGCGACGATGAGATGGTTGCCCTGCTCGCCGGAGGACGAGCAAGCGTTCGACGACGACTCGCGGGAGCATTTGCTCGATCATCGCGTCCCTCCAGGACATGCTTGACGCCGAGGCGGAGAAGAGGAAGAGGCGCGCCGCGGAGGATCAAGGCCGGGAAGAAGGAAGTCGAAGCCCCGGCAGAGGATGGAGGGGCATGCCATGCTCGCACAACGACTACTTCGCCGACGGGGCAACACATGCCGACAATTTTCGGCGCCGGTACAGGATGAGCAAGGGCCTGTTCATGAATATCCTCCACGGCGTTCGAGAGTTCGACCCCTACTTCAAGCTCAAGGTCGACGCTCGTAGGCGTTCTCGGGTTCTCATCCATTCGAAGTGCACCGCCGCCATGAGGATGCTTGCATACGGAGCACCTACCGATACACGGACGACTACCTTCGCATGAGTGAGTCTACCGCCATTGAGTGCATGTACAAGTTTTACCGAGCTGTGGTGGGAAAGTTTGGCAAATACTACTTGAGAGGGCCAACCGAGGAAGAGACTCGCAAGGATCATGGCACAAAATGCTGCCGGAGGATTTCTCGGAATGCTTGGAAGCATCGATTGCATGCACTGGGCATGGAAGAACTGCCCGTTTGCTTGGCAAGGTATATACAAAGGGCGTCATGGATATTGCAGTGTGGTGCTTGAAGCTGTGGCAGATTATGACCTCTGGATTTGGCATTCTTTCTTTGGCATGGCGGGATCACACAATGACATCAACGTGTTGCAGCGGTCTCCGGTGTTCAGCAGACTAGTGGAAGGGCATGCTCCACCATGCAACTATGAGATAAATGGCCACCAATATACCAAAGGCTATTATCTAGCCGATGGTATATATCCAAAATGGGCCACTTTTGTCAAAACAATCTCGAATCCATCAGGTCTGAAGAATTCTCACTTTTCTACACGACAGGAGGCTTGCAGGAAGGATGTCGAGCGGGCATTTGGTGTGCTTCAAGCACAATTTGCCATTGTCCGGTACCCTGCTCTAAGCTGGTCTCACGACCAAATGTGGGAGGTGATGCAGGCTTGTGTGATCATGCACAACATGATCATCGAGGATGACCGCAAGAATCATGTTAGGTCACATGTTGGTCCCTATGAGTGTCAAGGCCCTCTCGCGGAGGTTGATCATGAGTTGCCTCGCAGATTTTGCTGATTTTCTCGCCATGCACGCGAGATCCGTGACAAGCAATGTGCATGAGCAACTTCAAGCTGATCTCGTTGAGCATTTGTGGAGGATCAAAGGAAATACCGTGGCACCTTGATGTATCATCTAGCCCTTTTTATTATATTTGATTACTTGTTTTATTGTTTGTTGTAATTTAATTTGAAAACAATCCTCGAAAACATTTTTTTCATATGCTACATTTGATATAAATGGTTTATGTGTTAAAAAAAATATTTTAAATGTTTGGGGGCGGCGTTTGGGGGACGCGGCTGGGGAGCGACGTCCCCCAAACGCGGCACGAACAAAACACGTCCCCCAAACGCTCGATCCGCGGTTTGGGGGACGGTTTGGGGGACGCGACTGGAGATGCTCTAAGGCTCCGATGCTGCTCACGAGGTCTAAGGACATGCTGCAGAGCAAATCACAGTTTCTTATCTCTGAGCTGGGGTTAGAACCGGCGTACATTGCTCACCGGCCCGTAATAATCAATCTTAGCCTGGAGGGCCGGCTCAGGCCCCGGTACTATGTCCTAAAGCTTCTAAAGGAAAAGAGATTGCTACATCACAATTTGGGGTACTATACAATTGTCCAGGCGACCGAGAAGGTACTCTTGGACAAGTACATATCCCCTCACAGTGAAGCCGCACCGCACCTCGCTCAAGACTATGCAGCCGCTTGCAGAGGAGAAGCGCCTCCTAGATTCATATTTGCTTGACCCAAGAACATGGTGTTGAATTCTGAAAATACGTACTCCACAACAAAGATTTATTGTAAGCTGGTCATTCATGTATCATTGTGCCTAACTGGGTGTTTGTTCTCTGCTATTGGGTGTTTGGTTCTGTCATTTGTAGCTAGCTGAAAGTTGATATTTCAGTTGTGAGTTGGGCTATGTCCACTACATCAATCGGTAGAGAAGAGAAAATGGTATCGTTGTGAACTTATCAATCCCCACGCTTTATGGACACATGTTGAAACTATCAGTGACTAGTATGTCTGCACTATTGATATCTTTGTGGATAATGATGCGGAAGCTGCGGAGTGTTCTCAAATGGTTCTTACACTACTGTGTCAGGTTAACTCTTTTGGGTCTGCTAAATTACTAGGTATTTCTCCAATTTCCTTGTTTCTTCATAATCAGTTCTTTCACCTCTTTTTTCATGGATTACAGATCGTGAATTGAATTAATCATTCCTCTTCTTCTTTTTCTATCTTCATCCAGGCTCACCCTCATCATCCAATCTTGACATACTACAGTCTGACAGCTCATTAATTGGAATTCGTAAACACCGTTTGTGCGCAAAGTTCCGTCTTGCTTGAACTGCCTTGAGGCCAGTATCAGAACTTCAATGGCAGAACCTGTTGCACCCTGGAGGACTATTGTACAGATAAATGACGATGAATACTCTGGGTGGTAAGTGCTAAGTTACTACTGTAATCTATATACCTAGGGCTCAGCGCTGCCGACTATCCCAGGCCGGCCGAGGCGACGCGGCGAGGCGCCTTGCAACCGGCTGACCCTCCACCGGCGACAACCAAGATCATGGAGAGACGGAGAAGACCAACCTAGGGCTTACACCCATCTAGTCCGTCCCACCTCGCACCTCCACCGCCGGCATGGCCTGCCGCCAGCGGCCACCACCACCATCACCAGGACGCCGCCCAGACCGACGCCCAGGTCGCCGTCCGTCGCGCCGCCGATGCCCTAGGCGCGCCGCCACTCAGGACGCCGGGCGCGCCGCTCACGCCGCCGCGCATTGAGCAGCCAGCACGCCGTGGTGCCCGGCGAGCGCACCACACCCAACCGGGAAGGATCCTTCCCACGCCGATCCACCACGCCAGGGGACGAGCAGGCCCCACCGCCAGCAGCAACGACCAAGCAGAGCTCGACTGCGCCCCATGGCGGGCGGCGGGAGGAGGAAGGAGGGGTGGGGAGGGCTGGCGGTGGCTATCTAGGGTTTCCCCCTCGCCATGCAGGGGCAAGAGGAGGAAACAAGAGTCTTCCGTGGAAACAGAGGATACAAAAAATATTGGTGCTGTTGCAAAATCAGTGGGCATCTAAGCTATCGTCTATTTTTTTTTTGCAGGTAAAAGAGGATATATTAAGTCACAGGGATTACAAGGAGGTCTTGGGCAAACACCTGAGACAGAACCTCAGGCCCCGATCCAAGCCAAACGGCAGTTCTAGCTTTTGTTCTTGCTAAATTAGCTAGACAATGACTAACCCTGTTTTGCATACGATCCACTTTTACAAAAGAAATAACTCTATTACTATTAAACATATCTCTAATCTCTGAAATCAAATGTGCGATTGACGAGCGGTCTTGGTTCTTCTCCTTGATAGCATCAACTAGGACTGAATAGTCTAGCTCAACTGTTATTGGACTATCGCTCCTTTGCATAGCCAATCTTAAACCTTCTTCACATGCCATAGCTTCGGTCTCAAGAGGATCAGAACAGTTTAACAACTGGCGACAAGCCGACAATATGATGTGGCCATTCTCACCATACCAGCTCCGGCCGAGCCATCTTCCAACTTGCCCGATCTATCGCAGTTTAATTTCACCCAACCCAACCTATAGGAGGGAGTTCCCAAGCTATCGTCTAATTCATCATTAGTGAATATCTCGTCAGGCGTTAGTGTTGTGGGTATACTTTATGGGTATATCAACGGCATGGCCTATATCCGGTAAGCTCGGGTGGCCCACAGATGGTGATGTGGCATGTGGCCCATCGGGCGGCCCAGTTGCTGGTAGATCCCGAAGGATGAAGTCCGATCCCGGAGCAGCGAAGCCGGATCTCAACCGACCTACAAAGGAGGCCGGATCCGTGAAGGCC
The DNA here is from genome assembly GCF_022539505.1 of Lolium rigidum. Classification (NCBI taxonomy): domain Eukaryota; kingdom Viridiplantae; phylum Streptophyta; class Magnoliopsida; order Poales; family Poaceae; genus Lolium; species Lolium rigidum. The sequence goes on along the minus strand of NC_061508.1, from coordinate 214,806,451 downwards.
CATGAAGTATCCGGATCCAGCACGTCCTCGAAGGAAGGTGGATCCTTGACGTACACGGCAAGATATTGTACCGTAGTTAGGCAACTTGTATTCCGGCTAGGACTCTCCGTGTAAACCCTAGATCCGTGCGCCTTTATAAGCCGGATCCCGGGAGCCCTAGAGGCACAACCACAACTCATTGTAACAACGCGAAAGCGCCCAGATAATTCCAAACAAGCAGCAGTAGGCCCTGTCCTCGTGCAGGTGTTTCGAAGCTGGGTAAATCGCGTACCACCGTCCCGAGTGCACTCCGCCCTATGGCCCCTACTTCTTCTCCCCCTCGTGAGGATCCCTCCTCCGAGGTACCGTCGAATAGGCAACGACAGTTGGCGCCCACCGTGGGGCCTACGGCGTCTGGAGGCCGGAACCGGGAGGGTTCTGCCATGGGAAGCTACGACGACACGATCGCGGTGGGGCGTGTTCTTTACGCCGGAAACTTTCCGTTCGTCCCTCCGGACGAGTGCTGGATTCCGGCTAAGACCGACCCCGTCAAGCTCTCCATCGTCCCAATCGGCGGCATCCACATCTTCATTGGCGAAACCGTCGATTCCGACGGGAACGCCCTGGTAAGTAACGCTGACGCGATCGCCGCTGAGTAGGACGCAGTCGCGAAGATCCGATCTGAGTCGCAGGAACTTCCTAAGGAAGATTCCGCCTTAGATCTGAAAAAATCAAAGCCCACCCAATCCGCCCCTGAGCAGGAAATAACGGTGGAAGACCAATGCAGATCCGCCTGGGTCTCCCGTGTGTTAGAAAAGCAAAGGTGTCACTTCGTGCACTTCATAGCCCATACCGCGAGAGCCGCCCCTCAAGAAGTCGGAGCTGGCCCCGTGCAGGTCGTGGCCCCGGAAAACGGCGACGCTCCGGATCAGCAGGAGGCTGTTGGAGAAAGCGATGCCCCGGGTGAAGAATCGATCCTGGGCAACCTGAGCCCAACTTCCGATGATTCCTCCTCCATGGACACGGAAGAGTTCAACCGAAAGCTGGAGGAACTCGGAGGCGGTGAGCAACCTGACGTCGATTCCGCCCAGCCTATGCAGGTTCTCGCAACCGTGGCACCGCTGGATCAGCAGGAACAGGAAGATGAAGATACCACCTCCGACCCAGGACCGTCCAATGCAGGATCTCCGTTAGATCGGGAGCGTCCGTACGAAGACGTCCTGTCCCCAGAAGAGATAGTCGCGCAAGCACGCATGGATTTAGTCGCGCAGTCCGACGTCCTCAACAAACCCATAACTCCTGGCGATGCCGCAGATCCGGAGGCTTTAGAGGCCACAAGAAAGGAGATGCTGGCCACAGCCAAGAAGTTCGCCAATACTGCAGCTGCAATAATGGATGAGAGGGCGGAAGCTGCACATATCATGGATCACTTTGAAAGACAGGATCGCGAAATCACTGAAACACTCGAGCAAGTCAAGAGTATGAGGAAAGAGTGGGAGGTGAAAATGACCTACGCGCAGGCGGAGGCTGAAAGAATCACCAGAGAAGCAATCCCTCCCCGCAGGATCAACTTCGCAACCCCTGTCGAACAGCAGCCGCTCGCAACTCCAAAGGATAACATGCAAAAGGCGGCGGAAATCTTGAAAAAGAAGGACGAGGAAATTGATATCAGCTACGTCCGCAAGCTCGTTGCTTCGGCAGTGCAGCAGCAGAGTAAGGCAGATACTTCGCGCAGGTTGGAATCCAACCCGGATCACTGTGTATCCACCGCGCAGAAGGACGCCCATATCAATCGACATCCTGATGACGAATCGCGCACCGGATCCACGGAGCGCAGAAGAAAAGCAAGGGAGCACCCAAATCCGATCCCCGTACCATCAAAGACACCCCCGTCAGATCCGAAGAAGGGGAAGGATGCAATGTACGCTGGTAGGAACAAGTACCGGAACCCGTCACCTCCGCCTAACAGGTACCCGCGGCCCCCACCGCCTCGCCGCCGCAGTTCAGCCGGAAACACCAGGCCCCATGGGGCCGGTGGAATCAACATCCGCGACAACATGCCGCCGCCAAGGGCCAGGGAGCGTACGCCGGAGCCACGTCGGAACCAGAACAACGATCGTGAGCCTGAGCCCAGAAGGAGCCGGAACAACGATCGTGATCCTGAGCCCAGGAGGAGCCGGAATGCGGAACGTGAGCCGGAGCCCCGCCGAAGCCGGAACGACGGAGGAGACTATCACCAAGGTGAAGGTAGCCACCGGAGCCGGAGCGAGCCACGGGAAGATCGCCGGGAATCAGAGGGAGGAAGCAAAAAATCTTACAGGCCCCCTCGCAGGTCCCCTTCACCACCACCCAGTGGCGGAGGCGGAGGCTAAGGCGGTGGCCGGAGATCTCGTTCTCGCTCAAAAACCCCGGGCGGCGGCCCACGCGATGCCCGAGAACGCCTCAATGAGTACAGATCTGATTACATCGGCCCAAAGTGCTTTGGCAGGATGATTCGAGAGGAACTAAAGCCAAGGATGAACCTCAAGCTACCCGGAAACCTGAAGAATTATGATGGCACGGAAAGGCCGGATACCTGGATCGAGGACTACTATAACGCAGTAACCTTCGCCGGAGGAACCCCTAATATTGCCTGCCGCATGCTTCAGTTGTACCTTGTAGGTCCAGCCCGGATCTGGCTCAGCGACCTCGAGAAGACTCCATCTTTTGCTGGTTTGACCTGAAGAACGCCTTCGAGAAACACTTCAGAGGCACCTACAAAAGACCTGCCACAACAAGCGACCTGCGAGGCATGTATTCGAAGAAGGGTGAAACATCGAGGAACTTCCTCACCCGATGGTTGCAAACCAGGAACGAGTGCGAGAACGTCGATAATCGCACAACAATGCACGCCTTTATTGGTGGCTTGCAGAGAGGAGGACTGCTGCGGCACAAGCTGACCTGCTTGGTCAATGCAAATAAACTGACTTTGGATGACATGATCACCATCGCCAGTGACCATACTGCCGCCGATGACGACGCAGGCGGAGATCTAGCAGGCACAACAATTCCCCTGCATCAGCAAAAGAAGAACCGTGATAACGGTAGCAGCAGAGGCACCAAGCGGAAAAATCCCCCTGATGACGAAAAGAGTGGCGGATCTAACTTGATCGCCATGGCCTTCCAGCGCGGAGGCCAAGGAGGTGGAAGAGGCCGCGGCCGCGGTGGCGGAGCTGGAAGGGGCCAGCAGTGTGGCGATGAGGTCACCGCTGCCGGAACCCGCGCCCCCCAAACCTATGAAGAGTACAGAGACATGCCTTGCCTGGCCCATCTGGATCCGGCTACAGGGAAGTCCACTCACACCAACCGCAACTGCAAGTGGGTCAATGATCTAAAATCTGACCCGGAAGCAGGATACAAGCGAGCCAGGAAGCACCGCCCACGCGGCAAAGGAGGCAAGGGCAAGAACAAGGACAAGGAGGAAGACAGTTCCGAGGCGATGGACGAGGATGACGCTTCGCCGGATCCCAAAGACGGATCCGTAGCTAAACCCAACCCCTTCGACAAAAAGAGTGCGGGCGCATACCACACTTTCCTCGGCACTCCAACAGTCCGTGCAAGCAAATCAGCTCTCCGGATCCTGAACGCCACAGTTCCCGCTGTGCCGCAGTATGTCAGGTGGTCGGAAACTCCGTGTACGTTTGATAGGAAGGATCATCCTACTGTCATTCCGAAAGAGTGCTATGCCTTGGTCGTAAGTCCCCGCATCGACGGGTATGACTTCTCCAAGTGCCTCATGGATGGCGGAGCCAGCCTGAACATCATGTACCTGGAAACTCTGGAGCGGATGAACCTTACCAAGGAGCAGCTAAAGCACAGCACCACTGAATTTCATGGTGTAGTTCCGGGTAAAAAGGCAAATTCCTTGGGCAGCATCAGACTTCCCGTGGCTTTCGGCGATGCGACTAACTTCCGCCAAGAGATAATCACGTTTGAGGTCGTGCCCTTCAAGAGCTCCTACCACGTCATCTTCGGCAGGCCCACCTACCACAAGTTTCATGCAAGAGCGTGCTACATCTACAACAAGCTCAAGATTCCGGGTCCAAAAGGTATGATTACCATATCCGGAGACTACAAGAAGGCTCATGAATGCGAGTTAGGCGAAGCCGCCTTCGCAGAGTCTGTGATATCTGGAGAGGAGCCGCAAGGCTACTGAGGCCGCGGTGGATCCGACTGAGATGCAGACCACCAAGAAGCAGATCTCCGAACAGAAGACCTCGTTCAAGGCCGCGATAGAAACCAAGAAGCACGACCTCATCGTCGGAGACGCCTCCAAATAGGTTTCAGTCGGAGCCAACATGGACTCCAAATAGGAAGACGCGCTCGTCGAGTTCCTCCGCGCTAACATGGATATGTTCGCATTGCAACCTTCTGACATGTCCGGAGTACCTAGGGAACTCGCCGAGCACTACCTCAACATAAATCCGGGGGCTAAACCGGTGAAGCAAGCTATGCGATGCTTTGGAGATAAGAAGCGCCGCGCCATAGGAATGGAACTAGCTAAGTTACTAGAGGCAGGTTTTGTAATAGAAGTTATCCATACTGATTGGGTCGCAAATCCTGTCCTTGTACCCAAAAAGAACACTGAAATACTAAGAATGTGCATCGATTACTCCGGCTTGAACAAGCATTGTCCGAAGGATCCGTTCCCCTTGCCGCGCATTGACCAAGTCATTGATTCGACGGCGGGGGCGGAACTTCTGTGTTTTCTTGACGCATATTCCGGGTATCATCAGATCCGGATGAAGGAGTCTGACCAAAAGGCGACTTCGTTCATCACCCCTTCAGCACTTACTGCTATGTCACCATGCCCTTTGGTTTGAAAAATGCAGGTGCCACCTACCAACGTACGATGCAGCGGTGCCTGAAGGACCAAATTGGCCGGAACGTGCACGCCTACGTCGACGACATCGTGGTCATGACCCGGAAAGGATCCGACTTGATCAGCGACCTCACAGAAACCTTCGAAAATCTCCGTCGGTACAAGATGATGTTGAATCCGCTGAAGTGCGTCTTTGGCGTGCCAGTCGGAAAACTCCTTGGCTTCATAGTCTCTCACAGAGGCATTGAGGTTAACCCGGAAAAAATCAAGGCAATCCTGTGTATCAAACGGCCAACTTGTCTCAAAGATGTGCAACGACTAGCTGGTTGCGTCGCAGCAATCGATAGGTTTGTCAGCCGTCTTGGCGAGAAGGCGCTACCTTTGTACAAGCTGCTGAAGAAAACAGACAAATTCATCTGGGACGACGCAGCTGATGCAGCACTTCAGGGGTTGAAGGAAATACTCACCTCCCCACCTATCTTGGCGGCCCCAGTAGAGTCAGAGCCAATGCTCCTTTACCTAGCAGCTACCAACAAAGTCATCAGTCTCGTCATCGTGGTGGAGCGAAAGGAAGAAGGTCATGAATATGACGTCCAAAGACCAATCTATTACATTAGCGAGGTACTGATGGAGTCAAAGCAAAGATACCCTCACTTTCAAAAGCTAGCCTACGGTGTGTTCCTAGGCAGTCGGAAGTTGAGACATTACTTCCAAGAGCACCCAGTAACAGTCGTGAGCAAGGCTCCGCTGTCGACGATTCTCAACAACGCTGACGCAACAGGACGCACATCAAAATGGGGCATCGAGTTATCCGCCTTCGACATCGCTTACAAGCCCAGGACTGCGGTTAAATCCCAAGTCTTGGCAGATTTCGTTGCGGATTGGACGGAAGCTCCGGATGCAAATCTGGAGCCGGAACCGAAAACATGGGTCATGCACTTCGATGGATCCAAGCAGCATCAAGGCTCGGGAGCCGAGTCACCCCGAAGTCCCCTACCGGGAGAAGAACTGCGATACGTTCGCGAGATCCACTTCGAAGCTACAAACAATATGGCGGAATACGAGGCTCTACTACATGGTCTGCGCATCGCTAAGGAAATTGGGATCAAGCACATCATATGCTTGCGGAGATTCCGACCTCGGTGGCACAACAAGTAGCCGGAACCTGGAACGCCAGAAACTCCGTCATGGCGGCTTACAGAGACGAAGTTGACGAGATCGCCAAGTGCTTCCTCGGATACAAAGTCAAGTACGTCAGGAGAGACGATAACGCAGCGGCAGACATGCTATCCAAGCTCGGATCCGACAGGAAACGAATTCCACCTGGCATTTTCCTGGAGCACCTACGGATACCCTCAGTTAAGGGCGCTAACCCGGAAAACCCAGAGGTGGCAGTATCTCCGGCAAAGGAAGTGATGGCTATCATTCCGGCTTGGACGCAGCCTTTCCTGGATTACCTCATTGATCAGAAGTTGCCGGAGGACGAGGTTCTCGCACGACAGATCATCAGACGAGCAAGATCCTACACAATCGTTGACGGACAGCTCTACAAACGAAGCGCAACGGGAGTATTCCTCAAATGCGTCTCCAATCAAGATGGCATTGAAATCCTCGAGAGAGATCCACGCAGGGGATTGCGGGCATCACGCCGCTCCCGGGTCCCTCGTTGCCAAAGCTTTCCGGCTTGGATTTTCTCGGCTCACAGCTAAAGAAGATGCTGACAAGTTGGTAAAAACCTGCCGAGGTTGCCAGTACTATGCTACTCAACCAAATGCTCCAGCCCAAGAGCTGAAGACCATCCCTATCACCTGGCCGTTTGCGGTCTGGGGGCTTGATATGGTTGGTAAGTTAAAGAAATCATCTCCTGGCGGTTTTGAGTACCTCCTGGTCGCTATTGATATATTTAGTAAATGGATCGAGGCAAAGCCAGTGAGAAAAGCCGATGGTGCTACGGCACTCAAATTTGTCTGCAGCCTCGTAACGAGATTCGGCATCCCGCACAGTATAATCACAGATAATGGCACAAACTTCGCCCAAGGAGAATTAAAGGATTACTGCCATGACGTTGGGATCCGACTAGACTTGGCATCAGTGGCTCATCCACAGTCCAATGGTCAGGTCGAAAGAGCCAATGGACTCCTCTTATCCGGAATAAAACCACGCCTTGAAGAACCGTTGCGCCGCGCAGCCGAAGCTTGGGCTGAGGAGTTAGACTCCGTCCTGTGGAGTTTACGAACTACCCCCAACAGGTCAACAGGATTCACTCCGTTCTTCCTGGTATACGGATCCGAAGCTGTGCTCCCCTCCGACATCATCCACGATTCACCGCGAGTCTCCGCCTATGATGAAGAAACTGCTGACGAGGCCAGACAACTCTCTGTGGACCTGATCGAAGAAGCTCGGAACTTAGCAGACCAACGCTCCACCATTTACCAGCAGAAACTCCGACGCTACCACAGTCGTCGAGTTCGGAATCGCTCGTTCATGGCCGGAGACTTGGTCCTCCGCCTTCTGATGTCTACGCCCCCTCCTTTTCCTGTAGACAGTGTTGGGCCTCCAAGAGCAGAGGTTTGTAGAACAGCAGCAAGTTTCCCTTAAGTGCATCACCCAAGGTTTATCGAACTCGGGGAGGAAGAGGTCAAAGATATCCCTCTCATGCAACCCTGCAACCACAAAGCAAGAAGTCTCTTGTGTCCCCAACACACCTAATAGGTGCACTAGTTCGGCGAAGAGATAGTGAAATACAGGTGGTATGAATATATATGAGCAGTAGCAATGGCACCAGAAAAGTGCTTTGCCCGGGATTGTAAACAAGCAGTAGTAACGCTAGCAGAGTAACGCGATAGAAACAAGTAAACAAGCAGCGATAGCGATATTTAGGAACAAGGCCTAGGGATCATACTTTCACTAGTGGACACTCTCAACATTGATCACATAACGGAATAGATAAATGCATACTCTACACTCTCTTGTTGGATGATGAACACCATTGCGTAGGATTACACGAACCCTCAATGCCGGAGTTAACAAGCTCCACAATTCAATGTTCATATTTAAATAACCTTAGAGTGCATGACAGATCAACACAACTAAACCAAGTACTAACGTAGCATGCACACTGTCACCTTCACGCTACGAAAGGAGGCATAGATCACATCAATACCATCATAGCAATAGTTAACTTCGCAATCTACAAGAGATCACAATCATAGCCTACGCCAAGTACTAACACGGATGCACACACTGTCACCATTACACCGTGCAGGAGGAATAAAACTACTTTAATAACATCACTAGAGTAGCACATAGATAAATTGTGATACAAAACACATTGCAATCATAAAGAGATATAAATAAGCACTTCACTATGCCATTCATAACAGTGAATAAGTATTCGTGAAATATAGCCTAAGAGACCCACACGGTGCACACACTGTCACCTTTACACACGTGGGACAAGGAGTCTCCGGAGATCACATAAGTAAAATTCACTTGACTAGCATAATGACATCTAGATTACAAGCATCATCATATGAATCTCAATCATGTAAGGCAGCTCATGAGATTATTGTATTGAAGTACATAGGAGAGAGATGAACCACATAGCTACCGGTACAGCCCTTAGCCTCGATGGAGAACTACTCCCTCCTCATGGGAGACAGCAGCGTTGATGGAGATGGCGGTGGTGTCGATGGAGGAGCCTTCCGGGGCACTTCCCGTCCCGGCGGCGTGCCGGAACGAGACTCCTGTCCCCCGGATCTTGGCTTCGCGATGGCGCCGGCTCTGGAAGGTTTCTCGTACCGTGGCTTTTCCGTCCCGAGGTTTTAGGTCCAGGGGCTTTATATAGGCGAAGAGGCGGCGTCAGAAGGTCAACGGGGCGACGACACTATAGGGGGGCGCGGGCCCCCCCTTGGCCGCGCCGGCCTAGGGTTTGGTGGGCCTGTGCCCCCTCTCTGGCGGTTCTCGTGTGTTCTGGATGCTTCCGGGCAAAATAGGAACCTGGGCGTTGATTTCGTCCAATTCCGAGAATATTTCTTTACTAGGATTTCTGAAACCAAAAACAGCGTAGAACAAAGAATCGGCACTTCGGCATCTTGTTAATAGGTTAGTTCCAGAAAATGCACGAATATGACATAAAGTGTACATAAAACATGTAGATATCATCAATAAGGTGGCATGGAACATAAGAAATTATCGATACGTCGGAGACGTATCAGCATCCCCAAGCTTAGTTTCTGCTCGTCCCGAGCAGGTAAACGATAAACAAAGATAATTTACGGAGTGACATGCCATCATAACCTTGATCATACTATTTGTAAAGCATATGTAGTGAATGCAGCGATCAAAACAATGTAAATGACATGAGTAAACAAGTGGATCATATAGCAAAGACTTTTCATGAATAGTACTTCAAGACAAGCATCAATGAGTCTTGCATAAGAGTTAACTCATAAAGCAATAATTCAAAGTAAAAGCATTGAAGCAACACAATGGAAGATTAAGTTTCAGCGGTTGCTTTCAACTTGTAACAAGTATATCTCATGGATAGTTGTCAACATAGAGTAATATAACAAATGCAATATGCAAGTATGTAGGAATCAATGCACGGTTCACACAAGTGTTTGCTTCTTGAGATGGAGAGAAATAGGTGAACTGACTCAACATAAAAGTAAAAGAATGGTCCTTCAAAGAGGAAAGCATCGATTGCTATATTTGTGCTAGATCTTTGATTTTGAAAACAAGAAACAATTTTGTCAATGGTAGTAATAAAGCATATGTATCATGTAAATTATATCTTACAAGTTGCAAGCCTCATGAATAGTATACTAATAGTGCCCGCACCTTGTCCTAATTAGCTTGAACTACCGGATCATCGCAATGCACATGTTTTAACCAAGTGTCACAATGGGGTACCTCTATGCCGCCTGTACAAAGGTCTAAGGAGAAAGCTCGCATTGGATTTCTCGCTATTGATTATTCTCAACTTAGACATCCATACCGGGACAACATAGACAACGAGATAATGGACTCCTCTTTTATGCATAAGCATGTGGCAACAATTATTTTTCTCATATGAGATTGAGGATATATGTCCAAAACTGAAACTTCCACCATGGATCATGGCTTTAGTTAGCGGCCCAATGTTCTTCTCTAACAATATGCATGCTCTAACCATAAGGTGGTAGATCGCCCTTACTTCAGACAAGACGAACATGCATAGCAACTCACATGATATTCAACAAAGAGTAGTTGATGGCGTCCCCGTAAACATGGTTATCGCACAACAAGCAACTTAATAAGAGATAAAGTGCATAAGTACATATTCAATACCACAATAGTTTTTAAGCTATTTGTCCCATGAGCTATATATTGTAAAGGCAAATGATGGAATTTAAAGGTAGCACTCAAGCAATTTACTTTGGAATGGCGGAGAAATACCATGTAGTAGGTAGGTATGGTGGACACAAATGGCATAGTGGTTGGCTCAAGGATTTTGGATGCATGAGAAGTATTCCCTCTCGATACAAGGTTAGGCTAGCAAGGTTATTTGAAACAAACACAAGGATGAACGGTGCAGCAAAACTCACATAAAAGACATATTGTAAACATTATAAGACTCTACACCGTCTTCCTTGTTGTTCAAAACTCAATACTAGAAATTATCTAGACTTTAGAGAGACCAAATATGCAAACCAAATTAGCAAGCTCTAGGTGTTTCTTCATTAATGGGTGCAAAGTATATGATGCAAGAGCTTAAACATGAGAACAACAATTGCCAAGTATAAAATTATTCAAGACATTTTAGAATTACTACATGTAGCATTTTCCAATTCCAACCATATAACAATTTAACGAAGAAGATTCAACCTTCGCCATGAATACTATGAGTAAAGCCTAAGGACATATTTGTCCATATGCAACAGCGGAGCGTGTCTCTCTCCCATACAGTGAATGCTAGGATCCATTTATTCAAACAAAAACAAAAAACAAAAACAAACCGACGCTCCAAGCAAAGCACATAAGATGTGACGGAATAAAAATATAGTTTCAGGGGAGGAACCTGATAATGTTGTCGATGAAGAAGGGGATGCCTTGGGCATCCCCAAGCTTAGACGGTTGAGTCTTCTTAGAATATGCAGGGGTGAACCACCGGGGCATCCCCAAGCTTAGAGCTTTCACTCTCCTTGATCATATAGCATCATACTCCTCTCTTGATCCTTGAAAACTTCCTCCACACCAAACTCGAAACAACTCATTAGAGGGTTAGTGCTCAATAAAAATTAACATGTTCAGAGGTGACACAATCATTCTTAACACTTCTGGACATTGCATAAAGCTACTTGGACATTAATGGATCAAAGAAATTCATCCAACATAGCAAAAGAGGCAATGCGAAATAAAAGGCAGAATCTGTCAAAACAGAACAGTCCGTAAAGATGGATTTTATTGGGGCACCAGACTTGCTCAAATGAAAATGCCCAAATTGAATGAAAGTTGCGTACATATCTGAGGATCACTCACGTAAATTGGCTTAATTTTCTGAGTTACCTACAGAGAATTAGGCCCAGATTCGTGACAGACAAAGAAATCTGTTTCACGCGCAGTAATCCAAATCTAGTATGAACCTTACTATCAACGACTTTACTTGGTACAACAAAACACTAAACTAAGATAAGGAGAGGTTGCTACAGTAGTAAACAACTTCCAAGACACAAATATAAAACAAAATACTGTAGAAAAATAACACATGGGTTATCTCCCAAGAAGTTCTTTCTTTATAGCCATTAAGATGGGCTCAGCAGTTTTAATGTTGCACTCGCAGGAAATAGTATTTGGAGCAAAAAGAGAGCATCAAGAAGCAAATCCAAAACACATTTAAGTCTAACATGCTTCCTATGAAAAGGAATCTTGTACACAAATGAATTCATGAAGAACAAAGTGACAAGCATAAGAGGATACAACAAGAGTAACTTCACAATTCTCAACATAAAGAGGGGGAACTTAACATTATTAAGATGCATACAACCATGTTTCCCTCTCTCATAATAACTTTCAGTAGTGTCATGAACAAATTCAACAATATAAGTATCACATAAAGCATTTTTATCATGAGTCTCATGCATAAAATTATTACTCTCCACATAGGCATAATCAATTTTATTAGTTGTAGTGGGAGCAAATTCAACAAAGTAGCTATCATTGTTATTCTCATCAAGTGTAGGAGTGTTGCGGTCAAAACCCACCGGCGGGCAGCGACGGGCAACACAGTTGAGCCGGGAACAACTTAGGGCTGCGGCTGGCCCTGGTCCCTCCGAGCGACGGCCCGCAAAGCCTCTGGTACACACGTCCGATGCTGATGCAGGGCGTGCCACCCGACCTATACCCGGTCGGGAAGGTGATGGAGATGCCGCGCTTAGTTTCCTGCATGGCATACACGTAAACATTAAATACGAGCCTCGATCGGCTCTCAGGTTGTCCTGTGAATCGGCTCAAAGAGCCGATCCAACCATGATTCGTACGAGGTGCACGAATATATGGTGGTCCTGCTTGATCAAGATAAAGCTAATGCGATCTACGACGATCTGGGGTTTTCACCGCATAATCGGATCATCCTACTCATGATTGGGCCTCGCGGCCACGCACGGTGATCGTAAGCCGATCCTAGATAGGGCCTAAAAACCAACACGAGGTTGATCCCCGGAACATCCTCGTCTAGGACTAGCAAACGACACCCTACGTGCCGCTGGATCCTCCAACCCTTTGTAAGGCCTAACTATTGCAGATATTAAACTAATCCTTGTAGAACAAGGAGCAACCGTAACGGATCGGATCTACTAAAGAAAGATCAAGCGGGGTGCCGCCCCCACACCTAAGATAGGTGTGAGGGCGGCTAGATATGCAAGGGTCGCACTACGATAGCATGTTATACGAAGAACTATGCTAACCCTGACACATCTATGATAACTACGTTGCTCGCCATCAAAAAGGCTTCAGTACGAGCAACGCTTGAACAACATAAAGCTTCTGCTGCCTAGATCGCAAGATGCGATCTAGGCAGCATGATGCTTACCGGTAGAAACCCTCGAGACGAAGGAGTTGGCGATGCGCCAGGATTGATTTGTTGGTTGAACGTTGGTTGTTGTCTATTTCATAAACCCTAGATACATATTTATAGTCCGTAGACTTTCTAACGTGGGAATAATCCCAACCGTGCACGAGACAAACTCTAACTAACCGACACGTATCCTAATATATTACAGATACACGGGCAAACTAGCCCAAACTTTGTATAACAGGCCGATTCACGTATCTTCTCTATATATATATTCTTCAAGTCCATCTTGATCGCGGCCCACCTCTGACTCAGTCAAATTCTGGTAATAACACATGCCCCCCTGGTTTTGGAATTGATAATTCCAAAATCACTCTGCTTCTTCTTCGTCGGGTCATGTCGTGGCAGAACCGCCGCAGTATCCTTCATCATGATGCCTTGCCTTCTCAACTTCTCCGCGTGACCTGGCAGTTTTTTTTTTTAGGCACCACTTCCTCGGAAACTGCTGCGGCATTAAATTTTCACTATATCCCCTTTTATTTAACCGCTCCGAACAGTTTACTTCCGCATCCCCTTCGCATTAGCACTCAAAAAGCCCTCCTGCGCCACCATGTCTTCTTCCTCCTCTGCCTCATCGGATCTCTCCACCCAGTCCTCTTCCTCTCGCGAGCCGACGCCGGAGCCGAACCCGGCGGAGGTCCACGCAGCCAATACCCGCCGCGCCATCGAGGCCGGGGAGGAGTCCAGCCATGACTTCTCCATCTGGTCGGAGGACGACAAGTCCCTGACCGACGGGGAAAGCGACCTCCGCTTCCTCGCCAATGGGGAAACGGAGGAGGAGAGCGATGACGATCGCTTCTCCTGCGACGACTTCACCTCTCCCGAGGAGGAGGAGGAGGAGAAGGAGGAGGAGGAGGAGGAGGATGACACCCCCTCCGACGAGCCGCCGGCCAAGCGCTTCTGCCCCTGGCCGGGGAACCTCAGCGACTTCGACAGCGATGACGACGATGCTGACGAGGAGGACGAGGACAACGAAGGCTCGGTCGGCGGCCGCTGGAGCGACGACGAGCCCGCCGGGAGTAGCGCCGACAGCGGCGACGACGGCGACGACGGGGGCAGCGACGGCCCGTAGATAGGACCTTTAGTCTAGGACCAGTAGTAGTAGATGGGGCAATGTATCCCCTAGTACTTCCTTTTGAGAGCAATCAGCTCTTTATGTAAGAAATCCTGCCTATCAATGAAGAACTTCCCCCAATTTGATTTTGCCGATTTCCTTTGAGCTTAATTTAGCCGATTTCCTCTCATACTGATCTTGCCGATTTGTCCTCTTAGCCAATGCGTAATGAGCCGATAGCAACGCATCGGTCCTTTTAAAATTCACCCTTCCATTCTTCAACCGATGATTTTGAGATCTGGTGGATAGTGTAGAGTCTTCAGGAAAGCCTTTAAATTCTTCCAACCAAACCTAATGGTCTTCTTCAAACACCCATCATTTTGTGAAGAAGGTTGCGACGAAAGATCAGCCGATGGTACCCCAATCGGCTCCTAAACAGAGCATTTACCAGGCCTGCTGCCCCCCGAGCCTTATTCGAGGCGAGAATGTCAGTGAGGATGCACCAAAGCCGATCACCTCTCTTCCTTCGAAAGCCGATATACCTCTTCTGTCAACACTGCTGAACTAGCACCAAGGGCAGAAAATCCTCGACAAGAAAATTCAGGAACCCGAATCGGCTCAAAGCAGCTGAAGAAGCTCTCACTGTTCTTCTTCCTCGAAGAAGCAGAAGGTCCCACAGCTGAACTGGACTTGGCGGAGAAACTTGGTGAAGATCCGGTAGACCTTGTATCATTGCACTAGAGTCGATGGCTGCGCATCGGCTTCGTTCCTTAGTTCTAAAGTCGATGCCCTCGCATCGGCTGTAAAAAAAAATTTTTTTACTGGCCGATTTTTCTTATCGGCCCCAATATTTTACTGCACACATGTTCTCCTGTGCATGTTCACATATTCATCGTGTTCAGGTGCCCCCCGAGCCGAATCCGCCGGGTGATCTGCAGATATCGGCTTCGTGGTTAGCCAAGGCACGGTATTTGCACGTCGGCTCCGCTAGGATTCGTGTTGACTCTCATCCGCCGACGTGACGGGTGCCCAATAGATCAACGTTGAACATAAGCGGAACTCGTGGTGAAGATAATTTTGGCCGATTGCTGAAAATCGGCCTCCATATTGATCGAAACACTCAATGAAGGTTACTGTAATGTCCCTTCATAAATTTTGGGGCCGATCACAAGGATCAGCCTCGCCATGTTTGCTCATTGGTCTGGCTCCAGCTACATGGTTAGGCCAGTGGATAAAACCAGCCCAACCTCTGACTTTATCATGTTGATGCGCTTGCTGTCGTCCACCTCGAGTGCATCGTGTAATCGTGGAGCACTAAGCTCCGTCGGAAGGACGAGCACTATGTTTGTGCTAGCCGATGTTTCATCATCGGCTTTCCTTTGCTTGGGGCGCCACTCCATTTTCCGTGGACGACCCTCTTCGTCCAGGGTTCGCTGAACTTTCGCAGCCAGATCAGGTCGTGCCTTCCTCAGCGTATGCAAGTACAACCTTTCGGCTTCCTCCAAGCCGCGCAAACGCTGAACCCTGCGCTTTTGGGAACGGCTGAGCCCATCAGGGCACCACCTTGGCCGGTGGTACCTGTCTTCTTCTTCTTCTCCCTCGTCTTCTGAATCTTCGAGATCCTCCAACCGAGGGGACTCAGCTCGTTTGCTTCGAGGCGGGAGAGGCCCTAGGCGTTTGAACACGGACACGTTGGCTGCCTCCTTCTTCTTCTGGTTGCATTCTGGGCAATTGCCGATTGTAGGCAATCGGCTCATTCCTGAATCCCAGCAGTGTCTGAAGAAGGGACAATCCCAGTGCATGTCCTCGTCGTCTCGCTCCCTTGCCTTTCCTTTGGCACGGCGCGTGCTCCTCCTCATCGCAATCATGCCGACGATGTCTTCTGGCTTCTCTAGCCAGACGATCTCTTTCATCATCATCGCTGGATCGTCGGTGTTGGTCATACTGACTCACATACTTGTTGAGGAGGTGATCAGAGAGGGTCGCTGATATCTTATGTTCTTCACTTCTCCCTCTGTGACGTAGCGCTTGCCATCATGATGGAGCCGATCGCGTGGAGCGGCCTCCTCTGTGTACTTGCTATGAGAGCAGCTGCCCTCGTCTCCATCCTTGCCAGCGTGGTTTCCAAGTCCTACCATGTTGATGCTGAACGAGGATCCTGGCTGGCAACCTTCAGGGTAAGTGCATTCCACCATGTTAACGGCGGGAAAAGGTTGGGTGTCGACCTTCATGGCGTACTGGTTGAAAATCAGACGTCCTTGTTCTATCGCCATTTGGATCTGCTGACGCCACACCCTGCAGTCATTGGTGGCATGGGAGAGCGAGTTGTGCCATTTGCAGTATGGCTTTCCGTTCAGCTCTTGTACCGTGGGGAATTTGAGACCTTCGGGTATCTTCAACTGCTTCTCTTTGAGCAGGAGGTCGAAGATTTGCTCAGTTTTGGTCACGTCAAAATCAAAACCCCTGGGCGGACCTGGTGGCTTAACCCATTTGCAGGACACGGGGGTTGCCCCCCGAGTCCATTCAGCCATTGCTACTTCTTGATCTCCCGCAGAAACTTCGTCTTCCTCCTGCCTCGACCAGGACTACTGCACGCTTGAATTTGTCCTGGTACAAGTCCGGGTGGCGCTGTTCATATGCCGACAGTTTCTGAACCATGTGCGCCAGTGAGGGGTAGTCTGCTTGGGAGGCCATGTCCTTGAGCGGCGCTGCAAGGCCCGCCACTGCCAACTCGACTGCTTCTTTTTCAGTCACACGAACCGAATAACATCGGTTCCTAAGATTCCTGAAGCGCTGGATGTATTCTGTCACAGTTTCTCCACGCTTCTGACGTATTTGTGCTAGATCGGCAAGGCCAGACTCGGAAGCCTCTGAGTGGTATTGTGTATGGAACTGTTCTTCCAACTGCTTCCAAGTCCGGATCGAGTCTGGTGGCAACGAGGTGTACCACCCGAAACCCGATCCCGTGAGGGACTGTGAGAAGAGCCTCACGCGTAGTGGATCCGACACTGAGGCCGTTCCTAGCTGTGCCAAATATCGGCTCACATGCTCGATGGAGCTGGAACCATCCGATCCACTGAATTTGGAGAAATCAGGGAGCCGATATTTAGGTGGTAGCGGGATCAACTCGTACTCGTCGGGGTACGGCTTGGAATAGCCTATTGCCCTCCTTTTCGGCACCATGCCGAACTGGTCTCTCAGTATAGCACTGATCTGATCCGCTGTGCTGGCTGCAGGAGTTGAACTCTGAAGATTCGTGATGTCTACGTTCCCCCTCCTTTCCTGTAGACAGTGTTGGGCCTCCAAGAGCAGAGGTTTGTAGAACAGCAGCAAGTTTTCCCTTAAGTGGATCACCCAAGGTTTATCGAACTCAGGGAGGAAGAGGTCAAAGATATCCCTCTCATGCAACCCCGCAACCACAAAGCAAGAAGTCTCTTGTGTCCCCAACACACCAAATAGGTGCACTAGTTCGGCGAAGAGATAGTGAAATACGGGTGGTATGAATAAGTATGAGCGAGTAGCAACGGTGCCGGAAAATAACTTGTCTGGCGTGTAGTTGATGGTGGTAGTATTGCAGCGAGTAGTAACGGTAAAGAAACGGTAAACAAGCAGCGATAGCGATATTTAGGAACAAGGCCTAGGGATTACACTTTCACTAGTGGACACTCTCAACATTGATCGCATAATAAATAACTCTTTCTCATATGTGCTACATACACTCTTTTGTTGGATGATGAACACATTGCGTAGGATTACACGAACCCTCAATGCCGGAGTTAACAAGCTCCACAATAATGTTCATATTTAAATAACCTTAGAGCATAATAGATCATTGCAAAATAAACCAAGAACTAACATAGTGCACACACTGTCCACATTACACTATGAAGGAGGAATAGATCACATCAATACTATCATAATGATAATTAACTCCACAATCTACAAGAGATCATGATCATAGCCTACGACAAGAACCACATGGTGCACACACTAGTCACCTTTACACCATGCAGGAGGAATAGACTACTTTAATAACATCACATGAGTAGCACACAACTAGTAGCGATACAAAGCTCATATGAATCTCAATCATGTAAAGCAGCTCATGAGATCATTGTATTGAAGTACATAGGAGAGAGATTAACCACATAGCTACCGGTACAGCCCACGAGCCTCGATGGAGAACTACTCCTCCTCATGGGAGCAGCAGCGGTGATGAAGATGGCGGTGGAGATGGCAGCGGTGTCGATGGAGAAGCCTTCCGGGGGCACTTCCCCGTTCCGGCGGCGTGCCGGAACAGAGACTCCTGTCCCCGGATCTTGGCTTCGCGATGGCGGCGGCTCTGGAAGGTTTCTGTGGGTTTCGTCGAACGCATCAGGGTTTTCGTGATGGAGGCTTTAAATAGGCGAAGAGGCGGCGCAGGAGGGCTTACGGGGGCCCACACCATAGGGCGGCGCGGCCGCCCCTCTGGCCGTGCCAGGGTGTGGTGTGGGGCCCCTAGGGCTCCCCTCTGGCGGCTCTCGGGTGTTCTAGATGGTTCCGGGAAAAATAGGAACCTGGGCGTTGATTTCGTCCAATTCCGAGAATATTTCGTTACTAGGATTTCTGAAACCAAAAACAGCAGAAAACAGGAACTGGCACTTCGGAGTCTTGTTAATAGGTTAGTTCCAGAAAATGCACGAATATGACATAAAGTGTGCATAAAACATGTAGATAACATCAATAATGTGGCATAGAACATAAGAAATTATCGATACGTCGGAGACGTATCAGCATCCCCAAGCTTAGTTCTGCTCGTCCCGAGCAGGTAAAACGATAACACAGATAATTTCTGGAGTGACATGCCATCATAACCTTGATCAAACTATTTGTAAAGCATATGTAATGAATGCAATGATCAAAACAATGGTAATGACATGAGTAAACAACTGAATCATAAAGCAAAGACTTTTCATGAATAGCACTTCAAGACAAGCATCAATAAGTCTTGCATAAGAGTTAACTCATAAAGCAATAATTCAAAGTAAAGGCATTGAAGCAACACAAGGGAAGATTAAGTTTCAGCGGTTGCTTTCAACTTATAACATGTATATCTCATGGATATTGTCAACATAGAGTAATATAAAGTGTTTGCTTCTTGAGGTGGAGAGAAATAGGTGAACTGACTCAACATTGAAAGTAAAAGAATGGTCCTCCAAGAGGAAAAGCATTGATTGCTATATTTGTGCTAGAGCTTTTATTTTGAAAACATAAAGAGAGCATAAAAATAAAGTTTTGAGAGGTGTATGTTGTTGTCAACGAATGGTAGCGGGTACTCTAACCCCCTTGCCAGACAAACCTTCAAAGAGCGGCTCCCATTTTATTTTATGTTTGGGTGGCACTCCTTCCAACCTTTCTTTCACAAACCATGGCTAACCGCATCCTCGGGTGCCTGCCAACAATCTCATACCATAAAGGAGTGCCTTTTTATTTTAGTTTTATTATGATGACACTCCTCCCAACCTTTGCTTACACAAGCCATGGCTAACCGAATCCTTCGGGTGCCGTCCAACAATCACATACCATGGAGGAGTGTCTATTTTTGTTAATTAATTTGGGACTGGGAATCCCATTGCCGGCTCTTTTTGCAAAATTATTGGATAAGCGGATGAAGCCACTAGTCCATTGGTGAAAGTTGCCCAACAAGATTGAAAGATAAACACCACATACTTCCTCGTGAGCTATAAAACATTGACACAAATCAGAGGTGATAAATTTTGAATTGTTTAAAGGTAGCACTCAAGCAATTTACTTTGGAATGGCGGAAAATACCATGTAGTAGGTAGGTATGGTGGACACAAATGGCATAGTGGTTGGCTCAAGTGTTTTGGATGCATGAGAAGTATTCCCTCTCGATACAAGGTTTAGGATAGCAAGGTTATTTGAAACAAACACAAGGATGAACCGGTGCAGCAAAACTCACATAAAAGACATATTGTAAACATTATAAGAATCTACACCGTCTTCCTTGTTGTTCAAACTCAATACTAGAAATTATCTAGACTTTAGAGAAACCAAATATGCAAACCAAATTTTAACATGCTCTATGTATTTCTTCATTAATGGGTGCAAAGCATATGATGCAAGAGCTTAAACATGAGCACAACAATTGCCAAGTATCACATTACCCAAGACATTTATAGCAATTACTACATGTATCATTTTCCAATTCCAACCATATAACAATTTAACGAAGAAGAAACTTCGCCATGAATACTATGAGTAGAAACTAAGGACATACTTGTCCATATGCTACAGCGGAGCGTGTCTCTCTCCCATAAAGTGAATGCTAGGATCCATTTTATTCAAACAAAAACAAAAACAAAAACAAACCGACGCTCCAAGCAAAGCACATAAGATGTGATGGAATAAAAATATAGTTTCGGGGGAGGAACCCGATAATGTTGTCGATGAAGAAGGGGATGCCTTGGGCATCCCCAAGCTTAGACGCTTGAGTCTTCTTGATATATGCAGGGGTGAACCACCGGGGCATCCCCAAGCTTAGACTTTTCACTCTTCTTGATCATAGTATATCATCCTCCTCTCTTGACCCTTGAAAACTTCCTCCACACCAAACTCGAAACAAACTCATTAGAGGGTTAGTGCATAATCAAAAATCCACATGTTCAGAGGTGACACAATCATTCTTAACACTTCTGGACATTGCCCAAAGCTACTGGAAGTCAATGGAACAAAGAAATCCATCCCACATAGCAAAAGAAGCAATGCGAAATAAAAGGCAGAATCTGTCAAAACAGAACAGTCCGTAAAGACGAATTTTAAAATGGCACCAGACTTGCTCAGATGAAAATTCTCTAATTGAATGAAAGTTGCGTACATATCTGAGGATCACTCACGTAAATTGGCATAATTTTCTGAGTTACCTACAGAGAATTAGGCCCAGATTCGTGACAGCAAGAAAACAGTTTCTGCGCAGTAATCCAAATCTAGTATTGACTTTACTATCAAAGACTTTACTTGGCACAACAAAACACAAAACTAAGATAAGGAGAGGTTGCTACAGTAGTAAACAACTTCCAAGACACAAAATAAAAACAAAGTACTGTAGCAAAATAACACATGGGTTATATCCCAAGAAGTTCTTTCTTTATAGCCGTTAAGATGGGCTCAGCGGTTTTAATGATGCACTCGCAAGAAATAGTATTTGAAGCAAAAGAGAGCATCAAGAGGCAAATTCAAAACACATTTAAGTCTAACATGCTTCCTATGAAAAGGAATCTTGTACACAAATGAATTCATGAAGAACAAAGTGACAAGCATAAGAGGATAAAACACGAGTAACTTCAAGATTCTCAACATAAAGAGGGGAAACTTAATATTATTAAGATGCATATAATCATGTTTCCCTCTCTCATAATAACTTTCAGAGGCATCATGAACAAACTCAACAATATAAGTATCACATAAATCATTCTTATTCACATGCATAAAAGTATCATTACTCTCCACATAAGCATAATCAATTTTATTAGTTGTAGTGGGAGCAAATTCAACAAAGTAGCTATCATTATTATTCTCATCAAGTGTTGGAGGCATAGTATAATCACAACAAAATTTACTCTCCATAGTAGGTGGCACCAAAAGACCACTATCATTATAATCATCATATATGGGAGGCAAAGTATCATCAAAGAAAATTTTCTCCTCAATGCTTGGGGGACTAAAAAGATCATGAAAACCAGCTTCCCCAAGTTTAGAACTTTCTATATTATTATCAACAATGGTGTTCAAAGCGTTCATACTAATATTACTACCAGCATGCAAATAAGATTCCATAGGTTTTTCAATTTTCGCATCAAACAATCCATGTTTTAAATCAGGAAATAGAATAAGAAGCTCATTCTTGTCCATTATGCCAAACTAGTGTAAACAAGAAACAAAAAGTTGCAATTGCAGGATCTAAAGGAAATAGCTTCGAGTACTTACAACGCCGGAAAATAGCTTAGTAGCCGAGATACGGAGTGTGAGTACCTTTTACCTTTCCTCCCCGGCAACGGCGCCTGGAAAAGTGCTTGATGTCTACGTTCCCCCTCCTTTCCCGTAGACGAGTGTTGGGCCTCCAAGAGCGAGAGGTTTGTAGAACAACGAGCAAGTTTTCCCTTAAGTGGATCACCCAAGGTTTATCGAACTCGGGGAGGAAGAGGTCAAAGATATCCCTCTCATGCAACCCCGCAACCACAAAGCAAGAAGTCTCTTGTGTCCCCAACACACCAAATAGGTGCACTAGTTCGGCGAAGAGATAGTGAAATACAGGTGGTATGAATAAGTATGAGCAAGTAGCAACGGTGCCGAGAAAATAACTTGTCGGCGTGTAGTTGATGGTGGTAGTATTGCAGCGAGTAGTAACGCGATGAAACGAGTAAACAAGCAGCGATAGCGATATTTAGGAACAAGGCCTAGGGATTACACTTTCACTAGTGGACACTCTCAACATTGATCGCATAATAAATAACTCTTTCTCATATGTGCTACATACACTCTTTTGTTGGATGATGAACACATTGCGTAGGATTACACGAACCCTCAATGCCGGAGTTAACAAGCTCCACAATAATGTTCATATTTAAATAACCTTAGAGCATAATAGATCATTGCAAAATAAACCAAGAACTAACATAGTGCACACACTCGTCCACATTACACTATGAAGGAGGAATAGATCACATCAATACTATCATAATGATAATTAACTCCACAATCTACAAGAGATCATGATCATAGCCTACGACAAGAACCACATGGTGCACACACTAGTCACCTTTACACCATGTAGGAGGAATAGACTACTTTAATAACATCACATGAGTAGCACACAACTAGTAGCGATACAAAGCTCATATGAATCTCAATCATGTAAAGCAGCTCATGAGATCATTGTATTGAAGTACATAGGAGAGAGATTAACCACATAGCTACCGGTACAGCCCCGAGCCTCGATGGAGAACTACTCCCTCCTCATGGGAGCAGCAGCGATGATGAAGATGGCGGTGGAGATGGCAGCGGTGTCGATGGAGAAGCCTTCCGGGGCACTTCCCCGTTCGGCGGCGTGCCGGAACGGAGACTCTGTCCCCGGATCTTGGCTTCGCGATGGCGGCGGCTCCGGAAGGTTTCGTGGGTTTCGTCGAACGCATCGGGGTTTTCACGACGGAGGCTTTAAATAGGCGAAGAGGCGGCGCGGAGAGGGCTTACGGGGGCCCACACCATAGGGCGGCGCGGCCCCCTCCGGCCGCGCCGGGGTGTGGTGTGGGGCCCCCGGGGCTCCCTCGGCGGCTCTCGGGTGTTCTGGATGGTTCCGGGAAAAATAGGAACCCGGGCGTTGATTTCGTCCAATTCCGAGAATATTTCGTTACTAGGATTTCGAAACCAAAAACAGCAGAAAACGAGGAACCGGCACTTCGGCATCTTGTTAATAGGTTAGTTCCAGAAAATGCACGAATATGACATAAAGTGTGCATAAAACATGTAGATAACATCAATAATGTGGCATAGAACATAAGAAATTATCGATACGTCGGAGACGTATCAATTCGCCGGGGTGGCGTACTTAGCCAGCCATGCTTGCTTTTCCAGCTCTGAGCCAACTGCAGGAGCTGAGCTCTGGAGGTTCATCGGGGTGGCATATTTAGTTAGCCACGTCCGCTTCTCGAGATCTGTTGCTGACGTTCCTCCTACTTTCCCGAAGTCCCCGATGTCGCGGCCTGGTTTGTGAGCGCCCGATTCACCGCAATCCGGCACATACGTGCACATGTACCCGTGAGGGATCTCCTTAGGCGCCTCTTGCAAGAACTGGCAGTCACTAGGGTCACCACCGATCTTGTAGACGACGAATGCCGGCGAATTCGGCACTTCTGGTGCTGCCCACGCAAATGGCAGTGGTGGACGGGACTCGGAGTGGCAACTCTCCTTGATGCGTCCCGAGAGCTGGTCCCGACGGCGAGTACCGGTGCCTCATGATCTCCTGGATCACGCGAAGAGCGACACGCTCCAACGTGTTTACTAGGTTCTCGTAGTGGCGGTGTAGCGAGTGAGCCACCAAGTAGTTGATCTCCTGCCGCGAGGGACTCGGTGCGTTCTTCCGACGGGCGCAGAGGTCTATCCCATCGAGTGCACCATCAGGTGTGAACCCCTTCCACCCGATGCCATGTGAACGGGTTCTCGTGGAAAGAGCCGATGAGGTCGGCTTCGAGGATTGCTTTGACCTCGTCATACTTCTTCTTGAGCTCGGTCGGTCAGATCCTCGTACGTGACTGGCGTGCCGTCCGCCATCTCAGATGTAGATGGCGATGTGGTTGATGTAGACGATTGTCCCACCGGCGTGCCAGAATGTGTTGCGGTCAAAACCCACCGGCGGGCAGCGACGGGCAACACAGTAGAGCCGGGAACAACTTAGGGCTGCGGCTGGCCCTGGTCCCTCCGAGCGACGGCCCGCAAAGCCTCCGGTACACACGTCCGATGCTGATGCAGGGCGTGCCACCTGACCTATACCTGGTCGGGAAGGTGATGGAGATGCCGCGCTTAGTTTCCTCGCATGGCATACACGTAAACATTAAATACGAGCCTCGATCGGCTCTCGGGTTGTCTCGTGAATCGGCTCAAAGAGCCGATCCAACCATGATTCGTACGAGGTGCACGAATATATGGTGGTCCTGCTTGATCAAGATAAAGCTAATGCGATCTACGACGATCTGGGGTTTTCACCGCATAATCGGATCATCCTACTCACGATTGGGCCTCGCGGCCACGCACGGTGATCGTAAGCCGATCCTAGATAGGGCCTAAAAACCAACACGAGGTTGATCCCGGAACATCCTGTCTAGGACTAGCAAACGACACCCTACGTGCCGCTGGATCCTCCAACCCTTTGTAAGGCCTAACTATTGCAGATATTAAACTAATCCTTGTAGAACAAGGAGCAACCGTAACGGATCGGATCTACTAAAGAAAGATCAAGCGGGGTGCCGCCCCACACCTAAGATAGGTGTGAGGGCGGCTAGATATGCAAGGGTCGCACTACGATAGCATGTTATATGAAGAACTATGCTAACCCCGACACATCTATGATAACTACGTTGCTCGCCATCAAAAGGCTTCGATACGAGCAACGCTTGAACAACATAAAGCTTCTGCTGCCTAGATCGCAAGATGCGATCTAGGCAGCATGATGCTTACCGGTAGAAACCCTCGAGACGAAGGAGTTGGCGATGCGCCAGGATTGATTTGTTGGTTGAACGTTGGTTGTTGTCTATTTCATAAACCCTAGATACATATTTATAGTCCGTAGACTTTCTAACGTGGGAATAATCCCAACCGTGCACGAGACAAACTCTAACTAACCGACACGTATCCTAATATATTACAGATACACGGGCAAACTAGCCCAAACTTTGTATAATAGGCCGATTCACGTATCTTCTCTATATATATATTCTTCAAGTCCATCTTGATCGCGGCCCACCTCTGACTCAGTCAAATTCTGGTGATAACAAGGAGGCATAGTATTATCATCATAAAAATTACTCTCCATAGTAGGCGGCACTAAAAGACCAATATCATTATAATCATTATAAACAGGAGGCAAAGTATCGTTAAAGTAAATTTTCTCCTCAATGCTTGGGGGACTAAAAATGTCATGCTCATCAAAGCCAGCTTCCCCAAGCTTAGAATTTTCCATATCATTAGCAACAATGGTGTTCAAAGCGTTCATACTAATATGTTCCATAGGTTTTTTAATTTTCGCATCAAACCATCCATGTCTTAAATCAGGAAATAGAATAAGAAGCTCATTGTTGTCCATTATGCCAAACTAGTGTAAACAAGAAACAAAAAGATGCAATTGCAGGATCTAAAGGAAATAGCTTCGAGCACTCACACAACGGCAACAGAAAAGTACTTTACCTGGGACCGGAGTATGAGTGCCTTTTACCTTTCCTCCCCGGCAACGGCGCCAGAAAATAGCTTGATGTCTACGCCCCCTCCTTTTCCTGTAGACAGTGTTGGGCCTCCAAGAGCAGAGGTTTGTAGAACAGCAGCAAGTTTCCCTTAAGTGTATCACCCAAGGTTTATCGAACTCGGGGAGGAAGAGGTCAAAGATATCCCTCTCATGCAACCCCGCAACCACAAAGCAAGAAGTCTCTTGTGTCCCCAACACACCTAATAGGTGCACTAGTTCGGCGAAGAGATAGTGAAATACAGGTGGTATGAATATATATGAGCAGTAGCAATGGCACCAGAAAAGTGCTTTGCCCAGGACTGTAAACAAGCAGTAGTAACGCAGCAGTAGTAACGCAGTAAAACAGTAAACAAGCAGCGATAGCAGTACTTAGGAACAAGGCCTAGGGATCATACTTTCACTAGTGGACACTCTCAACATTGATCACATAACGTAATAGATAAATGCATACTCTACACTCTCTTGTTGGATGATGAACACCATTGCGTAGGATTACACGAACCCTCAATGCCGGAGTTAACAAGCTCCACAATTCAATGTTCATATTTAAATAACCTTAGAGTGCATGACAGATCAACACAACTAAACCAAGTACTAACGTAGCATGCACACTGTCACCTTCACGCTACGAAAGGAGGCATAGATCACATCAATACCGTCATAGCAATAGTTAACTTCGCAATCTACAAGAGATCACAATCATAGCCTACGCCAAGTACTAACACGGATGCACACACTGTCACCATTACTCCGTGCAGGAGGAATAAAACTACTTTAATAACATCACTAGAGTAGCACATAGATAAATTGTGATACAAAACACATTGCAATCATAAAGAGATATAAATAAGCACTTCACTATGCCATTCATAACAGTGAATAAGTATTCTGTGAAATATAGCCTAAGAGACCCACACGGTGCACACACTGTCACCTTTACACACGTGGGACAAGGAGTCTCCGGAGATCACATAAGTAAAATTCACTTGACTAGCATAATGACATCTAGATTACAAGCATCATCATATGAATCTCAATCATGTAAGGCAGCTCATGAGATTATTGTATTGAAGTACATAGGAGAGAGATGAACCACATAGCTACCGGTACAGCCCTTAGCCTCGATGGAGAACTACTCCCTCCTCATGGGAGACAGCAGCGTTGATGGAGATGGCGGTGGTGTCGATGGAGGAGCCTTCCGGGGGCACTTCCCCGTCCCGGCGGTGTGCCGGAACAGAGACTCCTGTCCCCCAGATCTTGGCTTCGCGATGGCGGCGGCTCTGGAAGGTTTCTCGTACCGTGGCTTTTCCGTCCCGAGGTTTTAGGTCCAGGGGCTTTATATAGGCGAAGAGGCGGCGTCAGAAGGTCAACGGGGCGACGACACTATAGGGGGGCGCGGCCCCCCCCTTGGCCGCGCCGGCCTAGGGTTTGGTGGGCCTGTGCCCCCTCTCTGGCGGTTCTCGTGTGTTCTGGATGCTTCCGGGCAAAATAGGAACCTGGGTGTTGATTTCGTCCAATTCCGAGAATATTTCTTTACTAGGATTTCGAAACCAAAAACAGCGTAAAACAAAGAATCGGCACTTCGGCATCTTGTTAATAGGTTAGTTCCAGAAAATGCACGAATATGACATAAAGTGTGCATAAAACATGTAGATATCATCAATAAGGTGGCATGGAACATAAGAAATTATCGATACGTCGGAGACGTATCACCTTCGCTAGGTGAAAGATCACAAGTTGCAATCTCCATGGGAAGGACCCTTCGTCGTTAGCAAAGTGCTTCATAACGGATCGTACTATCTTGTCGATTTCCGAGAGCTAAAGGATAGACCTGCCAATTGGCGCCGGAAACGCAAGAGGGAGGATCTGGATGACATCTACGATGAAACAGAGCGTCCTTGGAACATTGCACAGCTACGTCCTTTCCACACTTAGCATAGAGTTACATACTTTGTAACAGTTATACATGATCAATGAAATAAAGCTTTTGGTTCACTCTTTGAGTCTTTTACCTCCTTTACTTGTTCATTTTAGATCGTGTATGTTTTCCGACTAAACCGCAGAGCTGGATATTTCCGCCTAGGCGTGTATGACAGTTGTGATTTTCAAAATCGTCCATTAGGACGTAAGCTTAAGTCTTCTGACGGAAATATTTTCTGTTGTGAATTCGTGGATTCCTAGTAGCGACTTCCGGCACCTTGGCTGGGGGCTTGTTTCCGCGGTTATTGACGGATTGCCATTAGGCTCCGTCACCGCTGGCGAGCGTTTCCGGCTAAAGGTCTTCCGGCTCGCGGAAGGTCAAGCGAGTAAGCCGGAAAACATAGAAATCAGCACTTGCTTTCCAACAAAACGAAACATGCAAATAATATTAAACGGATAGTAGGATAAGTATTTTCCTCCCATGCATAATTGTTTCGTCCCTAGCTACTTAAGAATTTAAGTTATATTACAAACCCTCTCGGGGCCAAAATGATGCATTGTTTTTTCCCATCTTCCCGCAGGAACAAGTTTCTTACTTCTCCTTCGCCGGAGAAGTTTCCGCGTCCATATCAGTTGCAGGGGCATCTGTTTCTTCACCCTTGGCCGGAGAGGAGACGTCTTCATCATCTTCTTCCTCATCTGTGGCCGGAGATGCTGCGCCACCTTGATCCTTGGAGCTTGTCCAGGTATACTGGCTTCCGGATTGAGCGGGTTTTGCCTCCGCCTCGCGCTCCTTGAGAAGCTCAGCTTCGAGGGGCTCGTCGGCTGGAAGAACCACCTTGTCGTAAAATTCGTTGTGGCGAATTCTCCGGGCGATGCGAGTGTCGTAGCCGCTAACTGCATCCAGCAGCGCACCAACGTCCGCATCTGCAGGCACGCTAGTAGTCACCTTGTCGACGTCCAGATCCGGGTTGTGCCCAAAGCACATGGCCAGGGACATAGCAGCTGCGCCTCGAGCTGAAGACGCTTGCAGATCCACCACCAACTCCGGAAGCATGTCCATCCTGGTGATAAGATCGTGAACTTCACAGCTTCGGCTTTTCTTGATATTCAGGTTGTGGCAAATCTTTCGGGAGGCGGATATGAGATCCTTGCAGTCATCGCCAGCAAGCTGGATCAGATCGTCCCGGGGGAATTGGCTCCGACGCTCCTCGTCATATCCAAGAGGATCTGGGGACAGCAATACCAAAATTAGCACAACAGGTTAAAGGCTTGGCACATACGCTGCTATATAACGGAATCTTACCAAGGACACCGGAGATAAGCCAGTCCCACGACGCCTCCGCTGTCTCCATATATTTCCGGAGCCCACCAAGCTCTTTCTGTTGTTTCTTAATGGTGTCGCGGTCAGTGTTTCTCTTCAACTGAAACTCTCCTTCTTTTTGGATGAGCTCCGAGTTCTTCTCCACCTCTGCAAGTTGCGTCTCAAGAGTTTTCTGGGAGGTGCGCAGAGTTTCCAGTTCGGAGGAGGCTGCAGCGAGGGACGAGGAGGCACCTACTCAAAGTTACGTAAAGCATCAAGTATGAAAAATACGGAACATAATCCACAAGCATCAGATAGTCGGAAACCAACCTTGGGCTTCTGATAGCTGTTTCTTCAACTCCGCGTTCTCCGTTCGGAAACGCTGGATCGTCTCCGCCTAGCTGATGGTCACGCGACGCTGAAGCGCAATGTTCTTGTGCAGCTCATAATGCAGAGCCTTTTGTTCCTGCGAACACAGTCAGAGCCGGAGTGAGTTCCACAAGTATTATATGGTTTAAGTCTCTCTAAAGCATTGTTGCTGGAAAAATTTCCGCAATAATGCTTGGGGGCTACCACGACATTTAAATCTTCCTTCAGTTTGATTTTTTTCTAAGTATTCAGACGCTAACTACATTAGTTTCCGCCTAAATACTTGGGGGCTACTGGGGAGTTACCTTTTGCTTGCAAACAAGCTTGTCGAAGAACTGGCCAACATCCTTTTTGAAATCCTGGATCTCCGACGTCTCGACGTCTGGTTTACCCCAGGCATTGTTCAGCATAGAGTTGAGCAGATCTTGCTCTAATTCCCACTTTTCCGCCTCAGTTAGTTTGTTAAAAAACTTGGTGGCATAAGCTTTTGGGACGGAGGTAAGATCGGCCGGATCTCCAAAGTTCTTTGGGAAAACGACCATATCACCAGTGGCGGCTTCAGCTTTGCCGGAGGAAGTGACTTATGCTTCCTCATGGTCTTGTCCCTCGGTTTCGTCTTGAACGGGGCCCTTGCCGCCGGAACTTTCTCCGCCCGCTCTGTCGCTGCTAACCGGAATTACTTCCGGTGGAGTAGGAGCATCAGGAGCAGGAGATTGATCAGCGGGAGGAGGAGATGGTTGTGGGGTAGCTTGGGGAGCGCTTGGCGGAGCTGGCGTTGAGGGGCCAACGGCAGGAGACTTCTTATGCATATACTTTGTTATATGCTCCTGAACGTTGGTCCGCGCCGTGGTTGGGGTCGGATTCCTGCGAGCGAGCGAAGGAAAAATATAAGTAACATAGTTTACCAAGATAAAAGACGCATCATACTCGGAAACTTACGCTGCGCCCGGAATGATGGGGCGTGAGATTTTTCCTGCTGTCGACAGCAGCTTAAGGCGCTCGCGCTCCGCTTTCTTGGAGTTGAGCGGAGGCGGCTTGGTCACCTTGGGCTTTTTAGCGGAAGCCTCGCCGCTGGCTCCGGCTTTAGAGCCGGAAGCTTTGGCGCGGGGACGATTTGAAGGTCGAGGGGCAGCCTTTCTAGGCACTCGCTCTTCTTCCTCCTCAGGGTCCTCCGGATCCTCTTCCGCCGATTCGCCGCTAACAGGGACTCGGAGTATGTTGCGCATATTCTCCTCCGCCATAGTATCGAGCTGCGAGGAAGGTCAGCAAAACAAGTTAAAACATGTTGAAGATATGAGAAGTTGAAAAACGGTGAAGAGGCATATGCTTACCGGAGGACACTTGTCGTGCGTAAAGATATCCTTGATCAGTTCCGGGATTGGTTGTCCCCGACCTATCTTCACCAGCGTCTTGAATCTCCTTTTGAGAGAATCAGCCGGAAGATCGTGACGTGTTACCCGGAGAGGATCATCCGCCCCAGTATACGCGCACATCAGACGTGCGTTGTAGCGCAGAGGCTGGATTCTTTGGGAGAACCAGCTAAGAGTCAGCTGAGCTCCGGTTAGTCCATCGTGAACCAACCAGGAAATTCTCCGGGCTGCCTTCTCCAGTATCGGAGTCTGGGCAAGCGAAGGGATAAAGCTCCAGCTAGCCAGTTCTTCTGGGGGCTTGTTGTTGAAGGAAAGAAGCCCGTCATGGACCTTCGGAACTGAAGCATTCTTCACGTAAAACCATCCGGCATTCCAATACCGGACGGACTCGTGGGAATCGTGAGGCGGATACATACGGCCGGAGCGGAGCATAAATGTCATACTCCCGCAGTTCAACATGGCTTTGTCCTTTGTCTCTTTCTTCACTCGGAAGAAAAACTGCCATAACGTGACGCTTGGTCGGATCCCCAGATGCCCTTCGCAGAGAGTTGCGAAGTTGGAAAGCAGGAGGTATGAGTTTGGGCAGATGTTGTGGGGTTGAAGCCCGTACGTGTCGAGGATGGAGAGGAAGAATTCCGAACAAGGGAGCGACAGGCCGCGCTCAACCCATGTCTTGGTCATGACTCGTTCGTCCGGCTCGGGTTTGGGGACGTCGGAGTCGCGCATGAAGCTCCAGTACTCGGAGACCATGCCCTCGTTCTGGAGCTCTCTAAGCTCCGCGTCAGTGGTTTCGCAGGGCCACCATTGGCCTCTCACGCCTTCGCGGATCCGGGCCTTGGACGCCTTCTTATTCTCCGACTCCTGGACCTTGGCTGCCATTCTAGCTTGGCCTTGGAGTTCTTCTTCGAGCTCTTGAGCGGTTGGAATCCGGCCTAATAGGGTACTGGAAGAGGCGGAGAATGGTTGAGCAAGCCTAATGTCGGAAATGTATGGTGGCAGGTATGAAATGGGATCCGGACAGATGGGTTCAACAGTGCTGGGTTCCGGGCTACTCGGAGAACTACCAGTACAGTGTGAATCATGCGGCATGCTTTCGGCTGCACCCATGCAAACTAAGCTGAGTAACCGGAAAACTACGCTAGTCTACTTCTTCGTCTACAAGTCCGATGCACGTACCGTTAATGGCGCGGCGGTCCGGCGAGGCTCCGGTGGGATGGAGGTCGCCAAACTTGAAGCAAATCTCGCACTTTGACCACCAATCGGCGGCGGGAGGAAATTCCCGATCAACCGTGGGAATCTTGGTGCGGGAGGAGGCTTGGAGCGGCGGCGAGAGAAGTTTCCCGCGGAGAGAGCTCACCGGAGTCGAGATCTGACGGGCGGCGTGGCGCGAGGAGGAAGACGAAGTGGTGAGGAGGTGAAAAGAATGCGAAGTTACCACACGCGGGGGTATTTATAGACCTCGCGCGGAGATTCGTGATCCGGATCTGACGGTAGGAACGGAACGGTCACGCCGTCAGATGGTCGACACGTGTCTTAGGTCAAAAAACGGTAAAATGACGTGGAGGTAACTTAACTGTGCGCTCCCGAAATTTCCGGCTAGAAGATTCGCATCTCCGAAAATTTAACGCGGGAAAAAAGGAAGTTGCGCGCGGGAGAAGTGGAATCTCCGTTACATTACCGATCCAGAAGAAAGGAAGTTTTTCCGAATAGATGATACCGGAAACAAGTAAAAGTTTTGAAGCTCTTCAAGATTCTTTTCGGATCCGAGCTGAATGAAGTCGGAGGAATGATGAATCTCGGAGAACTTCAGGGGCTACTGTTGTGGGTATACTTTATGGGTATATCAACGGCATGGCCTAGATCCGGCAAGCCCGGGTGGCCCACAGATGGTGATGTGGCATGTGGCCCATGGGGCGGCCCAGTTGCTGTAGATCCTAAAGGATGAAATCCAGTCCAGGAGTAGGAAGCCGGATCTCAACCGACCTACAAAGGAGGTCGGATCCGTGAAGGCCCATGAAGTATCCGGATCCAGCACGTTCTCGAAGGAAGGTGGATCCTTGACGTACACGGCAAGATATTGTACCGTAGTTAGGCAACTTGTATTCCGGCTAGGACTCTCCGTGTAAACCCTAGATCCGTGCGCCTTTATAAGCCGGATCCCGGGAGCCCTAGAGGCACAACCACAACTCATTGTAACAACGCGAAAGCGCCCAGATAATTCCAGACAAGCAGCAGTAGGCCCTGTCCTCGTGCAGGTGTTCCGAAGCTGGGTAAATCGCGTACCACCGTCCCGAGTGCACTCCGCCCTATGGCCCCTACTTCTTCTCCCTCTCGTGAGAATCCCTCCTCCGAGGTACCGTCGAATAGGGAACGACAGTTAGGATGCCCGATGCCCGTACTCAGGTCATGCATGCGACTCCGAAGCAGTAATGCAGAGGCCACAGCCTAGCCTACACACGTGTAAATGTGTAATAAATGTCTATTTCCGTCATGTTTGAAACAACATTTTTTTTTGCATCATGTTCGAACAACATTGTTTTTTTTCATCACGTTTGGAACAACATTCTCTGACAATTGTAGTTCGTATAAAGAGAGGCAGCCATGGGCGGACCTGGAATTCAAAATATGACTACCGTATCAACATCTAGGCATCATCCTCACAAATAGCCCATAGAATGAACCTGCACTTTCCCTGTCGTCCTACATTCATTCTACACCCCTCGTGGCGGGAATGTGATTGAGCGCAGACAACTCCACTCCGGATCCTACGCTCCTCGGTCGCCCCGCGTGGCCCTGGGGCGGAACGCTAGATCTTGCCTCTCCCCACCTCCACTCTCCTCTCCCCTCCAGCCGCCGCCGGGCAAAGCCCGCGCGGTGCTGGCGGGCCTTCCTCTACCCATCGCGAGGGGAGCTATGCGGGGCGGCGTCCTCCTTGGCGGCGGTGGGTTTCGGTGGAGGTCGGCGGGGCCTGGCATGGCAGCGACCGGCAAGTTGCGCCAGGGGCGGCCTTGCGCACGTCGAGGTGGCGGCGGGAGATGCCTGTGGCTGCTGCAAGCCTGCCTGGGTGGAAGCGACGACGAGTGTCTCCCTGCGTGTGGTGTGCGTGTGTTCTGCCCAGGGGGGTGGTTGCTGGTCGGCCTGGTCGTGGCGCCGGCAGAGGCGCGTGGTCGACGGCGGATCTGGCGGCTCCGTCCGGGAGCTGGAGAGGCCACCTTGGCGTGCGCAGATGGTCAGATCTGGGGCCGATGGGAGGTAGGTTCGGCCGACTTGGACCAGCGGTGCTGTTGTGGTGGGTTCATGTGAGATCCGGTGGCGTGGCTATCTTCCGGGTGCGCTGGCTAGGGAGGGTTTGGGAAGAAGGCCAATATGAGTTGGTCTACAAGGAGCCAGACTTGTCCGGAGGAGTTGAAGGCATGGATATGAGATAGTCTACGGAGCCGATGACACGGAGACGAAGGAGTAGAGACATACCGTAGACATACTAGAGCCGAGCAACGTAGTGACTTACCTAAATAAGTTGCTGAGCTCTCATTATGTCTACTTTCTAGTTCAAGTTGTAATGATACCTTAAATAAGTAAGCTCGTGGGGTGTTCTCATCAGACCTGTAAGAATACCAAGTGGTTGAGAACTTTGTTTTGTAATAATAATTTGAAGTGCTTATGACCTGCAATGTTTCTATTGTACCACTCTGAGTGATGTGATATTTGTGAAGAAGCTCCTTCATAAGTATCATATCAACGATTTGTATACTATAAAATGCAATGGTATGCTTGATCGCCGCATCTGGCCACCGCAAGCAGGATTATGTTTTAGATTCCAAATACTTCACTGGTTCTTGGAAGGCTACGGGAAGTAATACCAAAATATTCTCCCGAGAAATAATAACAGGGTTGTTGATTACAACTTTTCTTCTTCAATCAAGGTACTTCGTGGCATTTCGAGTTAGTACTCCACATGATTAGTTTTTTTTTTGAGGACAATACTGCCAGGCTTTATTAAGTGATCATAATATTTACAGGAATGGTAAAGCAATACATGAGGAAATTTTTCAAAGCCCTCTGTCCACTCACGGCTTCATCAACTCATATCTTGAAGAATTAAAGACTTTGGCTCCGCCGCGGATATCAAATTCTGGTCAAAGCCCAAACGCGAGACAGGCAAGATGGATCCCACCGCCTAGTCCTGTGCCAAAAATCAATGTTGATGCTGCTGTTGCCAAGACAGAAGGTCGAGGGGTTGCTGCCGCGTTTTGCCGTGATAGCAATGGTGATTACTTGGGGTCATCTGCTGTTGTCTTCGAGGGAATTACTGACCCGGCAGTACTGGAAGCTCTGGCAGCGCAGGAGGCTCTGGCGCTGGCAGAGGATCTCTCCCTGACACATACATACATTGTCTCAGATTGCCAGGCCGTCGTAACAGATATAAGGGATGGATCTATGGGTAAATATGACTCTGTCATCACAGAAATTCGGCACCGCTCCAACAATTTCAGCAGCTGCACATTCGCCCATGAAAATCGAGCTTCAAATTTTGAAGCACACAATCTTGCTAGGCATATGATTAATTCAGGGATAGGACGCCACCTGTGGCTAGATACTCCTTATTCTGACTCCACATGATTAGTGCTGGAGTACAAAAACGGTGTGGCCATTGGATCAAGGGAAATGGGCTGCTCATAATAATTTCAAGGTACAGTAAAAGTCCTCACTTTATTACATTCAAACAAATAACAAAGTTTACATAACATTGCCATGCATGAAATATGAACGAGCATAGTCCATAATTTAACAAATAAAATGAGATGAAAGTGACTATTCTTCATTCTCTTCGTGGCCTACCAATACCCATATGTGATCAATCAAATATGTACGATTGCATATGTGGCTGTGAGAGACCTCAATTTTTTATGCAGAAACTCCTCTCATGTTCCTGCTCCAGGCTGTGGCTGAACCAAGCCATCCGGAAATTCCCATCCTTGATCAATTAGGATGCTTTGTCTCAACAATTATGGTGTGCATGTTCACACAACAAGTCATCACGTCATGCTTGGTGTTCAAATACCATGTTCTAGCTGGATGATGAACAACATACCCGAGCTTGGATCACATAAAATGCCCGCTTCACATCTTTCCCGCAAGCCTCCTACCTCTGTGTAAACCTCTTGGTTTTCTCTATATCAGGTTTGCGACTGTCTTCACAAGTGTTGCCCAGTCAGGGTAGATGCCATCAACAAGATAGTATGGTTTGTCGTACATTGTCATTGATCTCATAGCTCACCACATGAGCAGTGCCTTTTAGAAGTCGGCCAAACACCGGAGAGTGGTGGAGCACATTAATATTATTATGGGAACATGCCATGCCAAAGAAAGAGTACCAAATCCACAAATCATGCGATGCCACTGCCTAAAGAATGACAGTGCATCCCTCGGTATCCCTGTTGTACAGACCTTGCCATACAAATTGAGAGTTCTTCAACTCCTAGTGCATAAAATATATGCTACCGATCAACCATGGGAACCCTCTTGCCTCGTTGATAGATAACAGTTGTGTTGTGTTCTCAGTTGTTGGCTCTCTCAAGTAAAGTTTGCCGAACACCGCAATCACGGCTCGGCAAAATTTGTACATGGATTCGAGGAAGAGGTGCTCTCACTCATTCGTAGGTACTCATCGAAGATATCACTAGACACTTCTGGTAGGAGTTGAACCGAGTTTACCAGTGGCATCAGGCTTGCATCGTAAGTATGGTTCGTATTTCAGAATTCTTTTTGGGTACAAGGACGGGATTTGTGACCCAATCAGTACGGATAACTTCTACTACAAATCCTGCCTATGGTAACTTTGCTAATTCCATTCCTATGGCGCGGCGCTTCTTATCTCCAAAGCGTCGCATAGCTTGCTTCACCGGTTTTGCATCCGGATTTATATTGAGGTAGTTCTCGGCGAGTTCCCTTGGTACTCCAGACATGTCAGAAGATTTCCATGCGAAGATATCCATGTTAGCTCGCAGGAACTCGACGAGCGCGTCTTTCTATTTGGGGTCCAGGCAAGTTCCGACAGACACTTGCTTGGTGACGTCACCTTTCTTGAGGTCAACCTTCTTGATGTCTATCGCGAGGTCTTCTAGTCCTTCTTGGTGGTATGAATCTCATTTGGATCCACCGCGGCCCTGTAGCCTTGCAGCTCCGAACCGGAAATCACTGACTCCGCGAAGGGTGCTTCGCCCTCTTCGCAGTCCTGAGCTTTCTTGTAGTCTCCGGATATGGTAATCATACATTTAGGACCCGGAATCTTCAGCTTATTGTAGATGTAGCACGACCTTGCGTGGAACTTGTGGTAGGTGGGCCTACCGAAAATTACATGGTAGGAGGGCATAACCTCGAACATGATCATCTTTTCGCGGAAATTGTTAACGTCGCCGAAGGTCACGGGAAGTTTGATGCTACCCAGGGAGTTTGCCTTTTTACCCGAAACCACACCATGGAACTCTGTGGTGCTGTGCTTGAGATGTTCCTTGGTAAGGTTCATCCTCTCCAGAGTCTCCAGGTACATGATGTTTAGGCTAGCTCCGCCGTCCAAGAGGCACTTAGAGAAGTCATACCCGTCGATACGGGGACTAACAACCAAAGCATATCACTCCTTAGGGATGCCGGCCGGATGATCGGCTCTGTCAAAGGTGCAGAGAGTTTCCGACCACCTGACGTACTACAGCAAAGCCGGAAGCGTAGCGTTCAAGGTCCGGAGGGCGGATTTCTTTGCCCAAACTGTTGGAGTTCCGAGGAAGGTGTGGTATGCACCAACGCTTTTCTTCACAAATGGGTTGGAAATGTTAGCTGCGGCAACATCTTTTGGTTCTGGCGAAGCTCCATCCTCATCCATTGCTTCGGAGCTATCCTCGTCCTTGTCCTTCTTGCTCTTTCCTCCTTTGCCGCGCGGGCGGTGCTTCCTGGCACACTTGTATCCTGCTTCCGGGTCTGTCTTGAGATCATTGACCCATTTGCAGTTACGATTGGTGTGGGAGGACTTGCCTGTAGCCGGATGAATATGGGCTAGACATGGATGTCCCTTTACTCTTCGTAGGTTTGGGGAGCGCGGAACCTAGCTGTTGTGACCTCATCAGCGCGCTGCTGGCCCCTGCCGGCTCCGCCACCACGGCCGCGGCCTCTTCCGCCTCCTTGACTACCGCGTTGGAACTCCATGGAAACCATGTCGGATCCGCCGCTCTTCTGGTCCTCGGGGGATTCCCCCGCTTGTTGTTTTTGTTGCCATCACGTTTCTTCTTTTGGCTGTGCGAGGGTAGGGCTGTGGCCGCCAGTTCTCCGCCTGCGTCGTCATCGGCGGCAGTGTGAGTGCTAGCGATGAAAATCATTTTGTCCAGTGTCAGCTCTTGGTGATTGTATAGACACGTTAGCTTGTGCCGGAGTAAACCTCCCCTCTGTAAGCCACCCATGAAGGCTAGCATAACTGTGCGACTGTCTACGTTCTCGCACTCATTTCTAGTTTTTAACCACCGAGTAAGGTATACTCGAGAGGTTTTATTCTTGCTCTTGATACAAGCTTGTAGATCACTGGCCGTGGAAGGTCTCTTGTAGGAGCCCCTGAAGTGTCCCTTGACGGCAATCTTCAGATCAAACCAGCAAAAGATGGAGTTCTCCGGAAGATCGCTGAGCCAAGTCCGGGCTAGGTTTCCGGGGTCAGTTTGGGGTCCCTCCGTCAAAGCTGAATGCGTTGAAGTAGTCATCGATCCAGGTATCGGGCCTCTCACTGCCATCATAGTGCTTCAAGTTTCCGGGTAGCTTGAGGTTCAAGCCTTTTGGCGTTTTCTCCTCTCGGATCCTCCTTCCAAAAAACTTTGGGCCAATATACTCAATCCTGTATTCGTTGAGACGTTCCGCGCGTCGCGTGAGTTCCGCCTGTATCCGGGGGAGTCTGATCGGGAGCGTGATCTCCGGACTCCTCTGCCGCCTCCTCCTCCTCCACTAGATGGTGGTGTCGGAGATCCGCGTGGGGGCCGATGGGATTTCTTGCTTCCGCCATCAGATTCTCCGCTTCCTTCTTGATGCTGGCTCCGACTGCGGTGGCTGCCTTCGCCACCATGGCGGCTGCCTCCATCATTCCGGCTCCTGCGGAGCTCAGGAACATGTTCCTCATTCCGGCTCCTTCGGGGTTCAGGTGCATGCTCCTCGTTCCGGTTCCTCTGGGGCTCAGGCGTGTGTTCCTTATTCCGGGTCCACTGAGGCTCGACATTGTCGCGGATGTTGATTCCAACAAGCCCATGGGGTCTGGGGTTTCCGACGGGACTTCGTCGACGAGGTGGCAGAGGAGGGCGATTATTCCGGGGCGGAGGAGATGGGTTTCGTTACTTGTCGCTGCCAGTACAGATCGGATCCTTTCCTTTATTGTTCCCTGCCAGAGGGGTATCCGAAGATATGGGGATTGGATTTGGATGTTCTCTGGTTGGCCTTCTGCACTCCGTCGATCCGGTGTGCGATTGTTCGTCATGACGTTCCCTCCCTGAAGCGTTCTTCTGCGCAGTGGATATGCATATTTCCGGGTTGGATTCCAACCTGCGCGAAGTATCCGCCTTACTCTGTTGCTGCATTGCTGTACCGACGAGTGTGCGGAGGTGGCCGATGTCGATTTCTTCATCATTCTTGGCCAGGAGCTCCACGGCCTTCTTCATGTTATCCTTTGGGGTCACGAGTGGCGGACAGTGGGACTGGCAAAGTTGATCTTCCGAGGGCGAATAGCTTCCTGGCAGAGCTTTTCCGCATCCTCTTTAGCGTCCTTGACTATCTTCCTCCACTTATCCCGGAGCTTTGTGGCCTTATCCAGATATTGCGTGGT
The DNA here is from genome assembly GCF_022539505.1 of Lolium rigidum. Classification (NCBI taxonomy): domain Eukaryota; kingdom Viridiplantae; phylum Streptophyta; class Magnoliopsida; order Poales; family Poaceae; genus Lolium; species Lolium rigidum. The sequence goes on along the minus strand of NC_061508.1, from coordinate 214,766,627 downwards.
CTTGCGCTCTTGTTCGTCGACCACTTGCATCATTTCATTGGTCTCTATCTTGTCCGCAAGCACTGTTGCTGCAACCTTGATGACCTTTTGAACTTCAGCCAGCAGTTGATTCCTCTTAGCTTCTAGAGCTTCCGGATCTGCGACTTCTACTGTTGTTATTGGCGTGGTGAGAACTTTCGCGTAAGTGATGTTCTCGCCGTTCTTGCCTGCTATCCTGGTGAGTTCCTCTATTGAGACTCCTTCGAGGTCATGCCCTTGGTTGGACGAGCCCGGAATTGCAGCATTGGGGGGAGTCTTTCTGAGCCGGAGTCCTCATCCAAACCCCTTACGGTCGCAAGGACCTGCTTGGGTGGCGCAGATTCGACTTCAGTTTTTTCCTGATCTTCCATCTCTTTCATCAGACGGTTGTACTCTTCCGAGTCCATGGAAGATGCATCGCCGGATAGTGGGCTCAAATTCTCGAGTATCGAGTCTTCTTTGTCTCCGGCATCCTCTTGCAGATCCGGAGCATTATTGTCTTTGGCAGCCTCGACCTGCATGGGTCCAGCTCCATCCTGAGGAGGGGCGATTCCTGTTGTGTGTGCGAGGAAGTGCACAAAGTGACACCTTTACTTTTCTAACACCTGAGAGACCCAGGCGGATCTACATTGGTCTTCCACCGTAATTTCATGCTCAAGAGCGGATTGGGTGGGCTTTGAATTTTTTTAGATCTAAGGCGGAATCTTCCTTAGAAAGTTCTTCCGACTCAGATCGGATCTTCGCGACTGCGTCCTGCTCAGCGGTGGTCGCGTCAGCGTTACTTAACATAGCGTTTCCGTCAGAATCGACGGTCTCGCCGATGAAGATGTGTATGCCGCCGATTGGGACGATGGAGAGCTTGACGGGGCCGGTCTTAGCCGGAATCCAGCACCCGTCCTAAGGGACGGTCGGAAAGTTCCCGGCGTAAAGAACACGACCCACTGCGATGGAGTCGTTGAAGCTTCCCATGGCGGAACCCTCCTGGTTCCGGCCTCCAGACGCCGCTGGCCCCACGGTGGGCGCCAACTGTCATTTCCTACTTGACGGTACCCCGGAGGAGGGATCCTCACGAAGGGGGGAAGAAGTAGGTGCCAAAGGGCGGAGAGGAGTCGGGATGGTGGTACGCAATTTACCCAGCTTCAGAACACCTGCTCGAGGACATGCCCTACTGCTGCTTGTCTAGAATTATCTGGACGCTTTCGCATTGTTACAATGAGTTGTGGTTGTGCCTCTAGGGCTCCCAGGATCTAGGGTTTCTACGGAGACTCCTAGCCGGAATGCAATCTTGCCTAACTATGGAACATTACATTGTCGTGCACGTCAAAGATCCGCCTATGCCGTACTGGATCCGGCTACCCCTGATGGGCCAGGCCGGATCCGGCTGCCAGAGAAGGTGGTGGATCCGGCTCCTTGTTCCTGGGCTGGACTTCCTTGATCCTGATCAACAACAACTTGGTCACCCGATGGGCCGTATGCCACCATCACCATCTACGGGTCAGCCGGGTTCGCCTGATCTAGCCACTGTCGATGGTACACCTATGAAGTATACCACAACAAATATCTTCCTGTAATCGACGTAAAGCTCTTGCAAACTTTCTTTGTCAGCTTAAAACCGCTCATGCTATACAGAGGAATTACTGTAATAAAATCTCGACGACGGGAAGATCTGAAGCAAACTGTATCTTTAAACACATTTATGACGGACACACAATAGTAGTTATACAAAACCTTTTGGTTTTTTCTTGTTCTGATAAATACCCAAATACATGTAGAGATCAACGAATGCAACACCATCGTCATCTTACGTTCTGAAAAGCTCTCTACTAATGTAAATCTGGACCATGGAGGAGAAAACTGGTTGGTTACTAGTTACAACGCTGGAGCAATTCCTGTCTCGATGCATGATGTGCAATAGAGAATGTTGGTTCAATTCTACGATTTGTGGGCGCCGAAAGATATCTAAATTACTACTACCAGAAGAATTTCTGATCAAACAACTGATGCAGGTATGGCGATGGTCTGTTTAGTACGCGCGCGACGCCATAATCTGCATCTCGTAGAAGGCGGCGCCTGTGTTGTAAGCGCGGGACTGCGAGCTTCACCTGCGCGGCTACGGAACAACCGAGTTGACCGACGGTCCGACGTCAGTCAGAAGCTTGAGGACCGCCGCGTAAGCTTGTCTCAGCTCTGTGGCGTCTCCGTCGACCCCATGGGTGTGATTTTATATTATACATACATACACTATATAAAAGTTGTTCAGTTTAGCGTTCTTTGTATTCACCAGAGCACTGTAGATATACACACTATATAAAAGTTGTTCAGTTTAGCGTTCTTTGTATTCACAGATGTGTAATTTTTCATGGATTGTGTTCTTCCCTTGAGCGACACGTGGTCTTTTATTTTTCTTTGCCTGCTATGGTTAATTTTCTTAGCTTTATTTTCGGAGGTGGGGTGACCGGTTACCGGCAGCGATGGATTTATGATGTGCATTGTTAGCGATCTCTTTCCGGTTTGCTTTTGCTCATGTTTTAATTCGGTCAAAGCGGTGCTAAGACCCACCACCGAATAATCGAGACGTACCTCCTCCAGATATGCCTTTGGACTCTTCCCAACTGTCTCCACATAAAGTTGGTTTTCCCCGAGAGCTTTTCTCTCTGCCCTAGATCCTTCCCATGGCCGCCTCAACGGCGCTGGTCGCTCGATGCGCGCCGCGCTCCGTCGCCTGCCAGGGGCTTCCGCACGAGCTCCGCCCTGCGCGTTGGCCAGCCGGCTGCCCGTGCGCATGGCCTGTCCCGCATGGGTTGTGGGGCAGACCACGGTGGCGGGAGGCAGCGACGGAGCTGCGGGCGGTGGCAGCGGCCTCCTCTAGGTGGAGGCGGCGGGGGAAGCTTTCTGCTGTTTTATCTCTTATTGCTGGTAGGGTCGGCGACCTCCTCGACAGTGGAGGCGGCGGGGAAGGCTGCTGCTGCTTCTTCATCGAAGGTAGGAGCGCTAAGGGATCCCGCGGTATATTCTCCTTAGTGATCTCCTTTTGATTATTACCTTTACCTCTGTGTGTGATATTGTTGATCTGATTGTTGTGTTTGAACCATGGCATAGAGCACCACTTCCATAATAGTAGACGTCATGCCTTAGAAAAGAGGCTTAATCGTTATCTTAATTTGGAAATAGCAAATCTGGAGATAACTAAATTTTTCGTTTGTGTTTTAGCTAACCGTAGTTGTCATCAAGAACACATCAAGAACACCAACACGAGATGGAAGCTCACTTCCATCAAACTATAGATGGGAGTTTACAATCGTCAATGAAAGAGGCCGGCTCTAATTGTCCGTGCACTGTGCCATTGAGCTCTTCAAGTTACCCGCCTTATTGAAAATTGCAGAATGAGTGTTAGTAAGACTTCTGTTGGGAAGGTGAGTACAGAATGATAGATTGTGTTTTAATTTTCTAATCTATTAGCTTTCCCCAGACTCTTATTGAGTAAAGATTGGATTCATTAGTTCTTTCTACTTTCCTAAATGATTGATACCCATAAATTTTTATTTCAGCAAAAGATTATCCCCTTTGGTGACCATTTGGGTTGCTTGACAGAACATGGTGACCTTAGTTTACTCTCAGGAACATGGTTAATAGAAAAGGCAGGTAAAATTCTCTGATTTTCATAACAACGCATGAGAATATGTTGAATGTAATTGGCAAAAGAATAAAAAAGTAACCGAGTAGAAATATTTGCTGAAGGTTTATAATTTGTTAATGTCATCAATGTTTACAGTAGCCTCATACAGTTTTGATTCTATTAGTTTCCCTTTATGGGTGATCTTTGGGTTTTTCTTGGCCGTTTGGAAAAAATTGTTGAAAGAATCGAGAGTTAATTTTTTGCAACATGCGTATCACATATAGTTCAGGTTTTCGCATGCTTTTTGGAGTATAGATGTAATATCTCTTCAAGTGGATACTTGAGGTCCTGGTTCAGTCCCGATGTTAGTTAATTAATGGAGATCCTTTTCATGTTAGCAATTCTTATGGAGATCCTTTTCATGATAGCAATTCTTATGGAGGGTTCAGCCAGTAAACTAAAATGTCTGGTTAACGATTTCAGGTGTCCTGAGCCAGCGAATGTTCTTCAGGCGACAGAACCTGCTGATATTTCCAGCAACATTGCTATGTCATGCAGTTTTCAGTACTATGACCACTGTGTCGACTCCCATAATGCACATACTCACTCATCTTTCTCTCAAGGGTTTTCGATTTATGCGCATCCAACCATTTATTTCTATCCATGCAAGTTTTGGTTAGCAGACAATAATCTCTATTCAATCTGCTGATAAGAAGACATCTAGCTTATTTGTGCACTTCACATATTGTGAAGTTCATCAAAATGGGAGGACATGCGCTTCCTTTTTCAGTACAAGTTAATATTCATAGTTACAGTTTTTCACAGTAATGGATATTTACAAACGTAGTGTCTCATTCTGAGATTGAAAAGCTTATCCCAATTCCCAAGTTGCACTCATCAACTGGGTAACAAGATGTTCCATTCTTCATATTTGGAATATTGGCTTATCTTTTTTTTCCAGGTTAGAGGTGCAAATCTGAAACAAGTGAACCAAAGGTATTGTATTGTGTTTGTGCTGCTGACTTTATTTACTTCAGGATGAAGCCAAGACCTTACTTTCGGATATACATGTACACAAATTGAAGCTCTAACCATGTCTTAGTTCAGGTACATGTTCTTATATGTTCAAGGTACATGCTGTTTTTTACATTTACAAGGGAGAATCTGAAGCTATTATGGCTTACCGTTGGTGCAAACGAAGAAAATAATCCTGCTGCAAGTTCTTGAGTAATTCTTATATTCCTTTACTAAATGGACAATTGTGCAACATTTACCACGTCTTTATGCATCCATGTTAGCATTTTATTTTGGAGTTGTTATTTATATCTTGCATCCCATCTAAAATGGGCAGTTAGTGGAAATTCCAATATTAATACCCGGTTGCTAATATGGCCGTAGCTTGATCCAGAGCTCACAGTGCCGCCTCCACCACCGCCCATGCAGTAGCTGTAAGGACAGTGTCATGGATAATCCATGGAAGCTGCGAGCAGTGCACAACTGCACATGACAGCATATATATGGAATATTGGATAATCGGCAGCTCAGGTATGATGTAATCGTTTAGATTTTTTTATCTCTTTCACTAATGGTTGGCATCGCTTCATGTGATACATTCTGAACTTTCTCAGAAAGAGAGAAAGAGAGAGAGAGAGAGAAGTTCAGGCCATCATTTCAGGCAGAGATTGATATCGAGTTACAGTTCCTTATGTTGTGCAGCAGTAGTAGATGTTGGATTTGTATAATTTCCTTCTGGCAAGTTTCACATAACTACTAAGCACTTGCCAAGTCTGTCCGCGGTTTTATGTAAAATAGAAGTAATTTAGTATTTCTTTTCACTCTGCTGTGTACTCCTACATGAGCTGCAATGTCAGACTTGATTAACCTCGCAGCGTGCTACCAGTTATCCTCTTAGCAAAGCCTAACACCGCAAAACTAAGGCACGTACATACCAGAATGCCTATCTATATATGTTTCCTCACACAGACCTCTACAAATATGTGCAGCCCGATAAATTTTGCTTTCGGTAATATGATCTTGAAAACAATGATATATAATAACAGTACTACATCAATATCCTTCCAATGGTGCGGCTTGCCGCTGGCCTTCATCCTCTCATCGGACGAGCAGGACAACAGACCAGACCAGGGTACTGAAGAGCTCAGGCTCAACAAGAAGTTGCAGCAACTACACCAGCGTACCTCTGATTTTGTGTAGAATTAGCAGTGTGTCGCAGAGTCCCTGAGCTCTCATATGTAGTGCAGACCCGTCCTCTACATCCCTATGTAGTGCAGATACGTCCTCTACGTCTGATTGTGATTGGATTAGTGTATGTACATGTACCGTCTGCCTCACGTATGAAGTAGTCCAGTGCAACAATACGCCAGTACCATCTGGCTCTTTCCAGTGTTAAAATGTGTCGACGCCGGCTATCTCCGGTATATATTTGGAGGTACGTAGACATGGTATCCTGCCTGCTGCTTCTTCTACTGTCTGGTTAAATCAGTCTTCAGCAACCACTCACGTCAAAGCCTCCATAGTCCATAGAAAGAAAGGAAACTGCTCTACGGCACATCTTCCACTGTCATTCTTCGGATAAAACAATCTACACCTACCAAAATCACGGTCCAAGCTAAAATACTAGATAACTCTAAACTAAAATAGATAATTTAAACACTCACGCAAAATTGGTTAACACCACAGGAGCGGCGTGTCGCCCCGCGCCCATGCTTCCTAGTCTTTTTCAATTAAAAACAGAATTAAAGGAGACAAAGGAGAGCCACTGGACTGAAGTGAACGACAGATTTAAAGAGCTACATCATCTATGCAGTTAAATCATTCTCTATTGCACATCAAGGCTTCGCGCGGTTGAATAAAGGGTTAAGTGTTTAAATAATTTTTATCACATCAAAATACCATAAACATGACAACTTTTTATTGATATTTTGTCTTTGAGATTCTGCTGAAATAAGCATAAAAGTTGTGCGCAAGGACAATCCTATTGCTACACAAGGATATCTATGCAAAATAAAGAGTGAAAAGACTCCAAAAAATGCAACATCAGTGCGGTTTCGGTCTGCTAGACTCGTTGTCCCTGGCGGGTGGGACCGGCTAGGTCATGTGAGATATTCACGCAGTGTCCGCGCGGACGCATTCGTGTCCCAAATTTGAGTCGGGGATGCGTTTCGGCGGACATCCCCGTCACTATGCGTTGGGCTGTTGGGTTGTGGGAAAACCTAAAATTTGACACCACGGAGGCAAATTATCCGTTTGCGCCGGGCCGTTAGAGATGCCCTTAGGTTAGATCCAAGTAGACAACATATGCAAACTATGACACAACCATAAATCAGATGTATACCCACAAGGGTGACACTACTTGGCCCCAATGAACGAGACTCCCAGATGCGGCGGAGGTGGAGCTAAGAGGGAACTTGAGGGCACCTGCTGGGCTCTTGGCCACGCAATGGGCTCCCACCAGGGCCTCCCATAGGCACCCGACACATTTCGGAGCTCAGCCCCTACCCACAAGGACCGGGATGGGGGGGGGGGGCACTCCGCATCTTGTTAGAGGGCCTGGTTGGCAGCTACTGTCATAACTTGTTGCCTAGTCGGGTCAAACACGCGTCAATGGCGACAATATCGAATTCCAAGATGGCAGAGTAATGACGCAACGGCCGACCTACCAACCATGAACAACCTCCTGATTTATATCCCCTGGCACCGCTACATCATCCAGTCTGCCCCTATCGCCATGCATAGGCGTTGGCTGGACTGGCACGAGGTCATCGAGCTCACCAAATACGGCATCCTCGTGCCAGCAAAAGCTAGGATGCCAAGGGGCTGGACCATCATCTTGGGTGGGGTGCCCATGCCGCTCCAACATCTACCACCGGAGAAGAACATCGCCTAGCGGAGGCGGTTCATTTCAATGCCTGGTCGTACAATCCATGATGTCATCGTTGGCGCCCGAGACGAAGCCTTCTTGCTGTCGGCTACCGAGGACAACATCGTCGACTCCGAGGAGGAAAAATGGAGATTAGTTTAAATTATTGTTCTAAATTTGTCAGACTTTTAAATTTTGAATGAAATTCATCGGTTTTTTGGTTAAATTTTATAGGGGCCGCCGGTGTGGGCAGCCCTCCCAATACGCGGGGGAGGGGAGAGGGGGGAACGAGTCCCCATGCCCCTATAGTGTGTGCCTATACTGTTGCCAGTCACAATATAGGGGTTGGCGGTGTAGATACCCTTAGTTCTAGACTATCTAAAGAATATCTATTTGCAAATCTTGAATAATAGGAAGTATCCATTAATATATTATAAATTATGGCCAATAAATAAGGAAGGTTATGGATCTAATTTAGTACGTACTAAAGAATATATATTTGCAAATCTTGAATAATAGGAAGTATCCATTAATACAATAACTTCTGGCCATTTATATGATTTTTCTCCTCTATATAAACAACCGCAAAGGACAGATCCTAATGCAAACTAAACACACAACAAAAACACAATTGATCGATCTCCTTATCATCATGGCACTCAAGAACAATGCGGCAAGCATGGGTGTGGTTCTCCTGGCTCTTATGGTCATGTCTATCATCATGTCATCATCCTCTGTTTACGCACATACAAGTAATAATTCTCTCCCTCTAAGTTATTTCCATCTGCTCTTTTCGTTGATGCAAAGAAAAACAGTTCATTCTACATGTTTCATGTACAAAAAATTGGCACTATTTGACAACATACATCAGACTTCTTGTATATGTGCGCTAGTTAATTGATTAACTCATGTTGGCTTGCAGATGAATCGCCGGTTGACCTTGTAGCTGATGAAGGAGAATGCTTCCATCAGGAAAGCTGTGCTGCCCGTTGCGGGACCGTATGCAGTGTCAGCGGCAAGCCTTCGGCTAACGCCTACTGCAAGGAAGATCAATGTTGCTGCGCCTAGTTTTATGCTTATGTTCTTGCTTGAGCAATATTGATGTAACTGTTTCTTGCAAACACAATATTATTGTTCACGCAAAAATTATTATCAATCCGATTATGACATGGGATCCATCTTTCCTTAATTCTTTGGTGAATTTGGTGAATCTTGGGAATATTTCCATCACCTGTCCGCTATTTTCACAAGCTAGCTTGGTTACCTTGTACTGAGAGCCAACAACTCTCGGTTAAAGCAGTCTTTGTACCTAATCCGCTCATAGTTCACGGTAGCCAGTCGGTTGCCATGACATGATGGGACTACCTCTAACGAGAGATAGATTTGCTAAAATCTGTGACCACGTGACATGAAATCTGTTTTGAATTTACATTTTTTGTTGACTCTGGTACGGTGAAAGGATGATATTTCATTAATGTGTTTGTTTTCATACTAGATAGTATGTGCATTACAACTTTATGAGCGAGCATCAATGTCCCAACAAACTGACCAGGGCCTCAGGTATACGTTCTCTGAACAAAGCAAAAAAAAGAACAGCTTCAGTTTGCACTAATAAAAACTCGACGACGGAGGAGGGGAGGATCTTCAAACATAGTTATGATGGATACACAGTACTCTAGTATTTATACAAACCTTTCGGTTTTTTCTTGTTTTGATGAATACCCAACAATACATGTAAAGATCAACGAATGCAACAATCCTATATTCCTATATACACAACACGAGAACCAAGCTCCAAACTGAGTGCCACGCCAACTGACGAAATATGCTTCTAGGGCCCTATCAACTCTTTTACAAACCGCAAACCAAACCAAACTAAAGCTAATCTAGGCATCCTCTCATGGTAAATTAACTACATCCATGAGAAGATCAATTATTTTTCTGATGGATGGATCATGGATGTCATAGGCCTCTTGCAAGCATGGCCTGGAATTCCTCGGCCGACCTCTGGCTCTGAAGCCTCATCTCCTCCCTGAACTTCCTGATGAACATCTCCGCCCTCACATCCACCTCCCCCATCCCACAACCTCCCCTGCCCGGGCTCAGCAACAAACCCCTCACGCCGGCGCTCCTACCCCCAGCACGCGCCTTGCTGCCACCACCAGTAGTGGTAGCGGCCGCGGCGCCGGCGCCATGCACGGGTGCCTTGCTGACGACGCCGGCGGTACGGTCGGTGTCACGTGCGAGCTTGCTGGTGCTGACCTGGGGCACCTCCTCGCGCACGACGCTGAGGCCCTTGGGCTGGCTGTAGAGCTCGTCGACGTAGACCGGCGCGAAGCTCCGGTGGTGTCCGCGCTGCACGGACGGCAGGGGCGGGGCCGGTGAGCGATGGTGACGGTGGCCGCCAAGCCGACCAGGGCCTGACCACCGGACGCGTACGACGGTGCGGCGGAGCCTGGCGTGCGCGGCGGCGGCGAGGCCGGCGCACCTGCGCAACCACCGCCACGGCTGCTGCCTGCCGCCCCTGACCCTGGACGACGACGAGCTGCGCATGGCGAAGCAGGACATATGGTGCGTCTGCCTAGCTAGTGCGAACTGCGAACTGATCTTTGTGATGATGATGATGATGATCTAGGGAGAGAGACGAGCTGAAGAGTGTGTGTAGGAGGAACGCAATGGGAAAGATGATCCGATCTTTTGTAGAGTGGGCTGGAGTGATGGGGAAAGGGCTTAGCTTTCGGCGGTTGTGGCGGGTAAGACTCACGCTATGTGGTTGACTCCACCTCGCTTTGTTGGGTTCGGCTGCGGGGGTTGGCTGGCTGGGGCGCACCATCATGGCTTTGCTTTGCTTCGCTTGCTTGCGTCTTCACTGCTTCCTCTTTTCCTTAACGGCGGGGGTTGCGATGCCAGTGCGCCAGAATCAACTAGATTCTGATGTGGTTTTGTTTCTTGTGAGCGAGTATTTGTAAACAATCTCTCCGTTTCAAACTATTGTTAGGAAAAGTTATGTGGTATGAAATTATTGTCATTAGATTCGCATTCGAAAGTAAGGCTTATATTTCGGAACGGAGGTTATACTTCTCCGTGGTCGTCATTTTATATCGTAGAAAGAAGTAGGGCTGGAATTCGTGTCCTTCCACAATTCCACGGAGGCAAACATCAATGAAAATGAATAGTAGCTCTATACCATTGCAATGTGCAAAAAACATTGGCAGTTTCTTTGCTTTTGCACCTATCTATGAAAATTTTCATACTGTACTTGAATGAGTTTAGCGATCTAAACGACTAGCTCGTTGCTTGGCTAACTTAAATTGTTCAAGAAATGAATTCAAATCCAAAACTCGGCTAGACTCATTTGACATCGAGTTCGAGTTGGTCGTTTATCTCTCGAGTTTCAATTTTTAATTCCAGCCTTACATAGAAGTGGCATATTGATAGGACGGAGTAGAAATTGTTTTTTGCTATGTTCTATTTCTGGATGAATGCTCGTCATGATTTCGTGCGGGGCCTTGCGCCATTGTGCTTGTTGCTGTCTAGTTTGACGACCACTAGTGTTAGCGGTGTCGGTTTGAGAGGACAACCTGATGTGATCACTGGGCTTTGTGCTTCTTCGAAGTGTTTTTGTGACAAGCCGGATAACATTACTCTCTTCCTTACGGAACTTAGCAAAGCTATCTAGTTACTTGCGTAATTTTACAAGTTCTCGGAAGTACGGATTCGCATAGCCAAGTAGCAATCCTGTGAGGATCTGTGCTAGCTGTCTCTGTTCATGTGGACAGAGCGGCAGAGACTAAGGCGAGTGCAAGACACTCAAAGCGATTCACACAAACCTCCACGAAAAAGCCAAGGCGGCCACTAGATCAGAGCAAGCAAAGACCACCGGCCTCCCATGGAAACAGAATCCTGAAATTCCTCCCGGGCTAAGTTTCTCAGCATGCGCCCTGTGGCTGGCGCGATCTTGCAGAGGCTGCAAGGTTGTCAAAGTCAGGCACACGCATTGTAAATTGCTTAAAAATGTGGAGATTCCTCGGCTGTAAAGCTACGACGAAGAATTGTTGCATCTCTTTTACTAGTAGCTATTTCGTTATCATCACAGAGCTGATCAGCACTTGCCCGGGAAAGAAGAGAGAATCTCAGGTGATCAGGGAGGAAACTTCTCTGCATTTCCTTGAGAACTGATTCCGTTCCCCTCCCAACTTGCAGCGAAAGGTTGGATTCCGTCTTGCTGGTTGCTTGAAAGCCAAGAGAATGATACGAGAAAAGATAATCCGTCGCTTCCAACGCGTTAGCAATTAGCAAATTCACATAGGTAATTAATCCTCCAAGTATCGTGGTACTACGATATTCCTTGCCCCGGCAATTTGTGAGTTGTTTTGTCCATGAACAACAGTTGGAATTGTGGCACCGAGTTGTACTTACGCAAGTAGATTCTCGAAATCTATTTCTAGCTAGGCGTAGAATCTACGCCGATGTAGTATACCTCGGTGACGGGGTCACAAAAGAATGTTAACTAATCGGAGCCACACATACCAACACGGTCCAATACATCGGAGATTCATATAGGTTAGAGCATCTCTAGCAGAGCCCTATTTTTCCGAACCGAAAAAACTGAGTTCAGTCTGCTGAAAAACCAAAAGCGATCGATTTTTTGCGTGGCGCAGAACAACACCCGTATTCAGAACCGAAAAACATCGATTTCAAAAATTGCCGGCAAAGTGATCATCGCAAACAAGCAGTAGAACTGAAATTCAAACATATTTAAGCATAGTTCGGGTTGCTACTATCGATAGATACATTGCATTTGAGGTGGTCGTCGGCGACCACCTCCAAAACTAACTAATTTCGCCGGCGGCGAGCTACTATACACGCCGCGGCAGACTACGCCGTCGGCGGCCTACTCGGAGTCGAGGTCGACGACCTCCTGCTTCACGCGGTGGACGGCCGCCTCCTTCTGCGCGGCCTCGTACTCCCGCACGGCACGGATGGCTTCCGCTTCCTCGCGGCGGAAGCGCGCGCGCCTCGGCGGCGGAGATGACGGACACCTGCTGCACCGCCGTCGCCTCCTCCTCGTCGTTGAGGACGAAGTCCCCGGACTGCAGCTGGAGGGTGCACACCGGAGGCACCTCCTCCTCCTCCTCCTCGTCGTCGCTGCTGTCGGAGGCGGGCGGCCACAGCGCACGGCCGGACGCGGCCGAGGATGACCCCTCGCCGCTATTTGCATAGGGCGCGAGCTTCCCCGGCGGCGTCAGACCCCAGTTGGTCCAACGCCGCGCGCTCCGCTTCCGAGCGCCTTCGCTACGGTTCCATTTGCGCCGCTCGGCCTCCGACTGGAAGACGTGGGGGGGGGGGCGGAGAGTTGCTCCCGCCAATCCGCCCGCGTCCCCTGCCTCCGCTGTTCGCCCCGGCCATGCGGCCGCGGTGGTGGTGGAAAGAGAGGAGAAGCGGCGGCGGCGGCTCCGCGATTGCTCGCCGGAATTCCAACCGTGCGCGCGGCGGAGGGGGCTTTGGCGGCGGAGGGAGTAGGGTTTTGGAACGCAACTCCCCTCCGTGGCCTGTATATATACGGGTCGACGGTCCAGTTTCTCAGGCCCCCGAACTCCCGATACGGGCCAGCCCACCGATTCGGGTGCTGTTCTGCGCCACTTTCGGCCCGAACCCGTAAATCCGATGGAAAAATTCAGTTCCGGCGGGATTTACGGGCTCTGTTAGAGATGCTCTTAATAGAGTAGAAAAAACAGTTGAAGCTATAAAGCATGATGGAGCCACTCTGATAGTGCTACTGGAGACTGTTGGTGTGTTAAAAACCTCAATTGAAACTAAGTAATCGTATCTTCAGTTCCTGACTACTACATGTGATTCTAAAAAAACAGTTGAAGTTATAAAAACTAAACGCATATATATTAATCTTGACGAGCACGAATTTAGGTTCCTATTTCTCTTGTTTTTATGCTCTAGGGTTTATGTATAGCCAAGAATAGAATCCTAACACTTGTACTATTTATCCTCTAATACTAGCCTTCACTACAGGAAACAACATCTTCGCTGAGTACCAAAAAGGCACGGTAAAGGCCAAAAAATACACGGTGCAATGTACAACACTCGGCAAAGCCGACACGACAAACATTATCTCGGCAAAAAATCTTTGCCGTGCGGGTACTCGGCAAAGTATCTTTGTCGCGTGTCAACGGCTGGTACAAGCTTGTTGTGTAAATAAGGATTGAAAAACTTATTTCCAAAAAGAAGATTGAAAATTCTGATATTCATGTTTTAAATGCCAGGTGCCACTACAGGAATGGGGCTATATGCCGAGGGCCGGGAACCCTCGGCGTAGCATGCTTTGGCCCTCGGCGTAGGCTATGCCGAGGGCCGCCCTCGGCATAGCTCCTCGGCGTGTAAGTCCCTCGGCAAAGGCACTATCGCCGTCGGCGTAGCCCGGCCCTCGGCGTAGCACGCTACGCCGACGGCAAAACCCTCGGCATAGACTTTTAAAAAATTCAAATTTCCCGTTTCCAAAAAAATTCCAAAAAAAAAAATTCGAAATTTTTTTTTCTATATGCCGACGGCAAAACCCTAGGCATAGACTTTTAAAATTTTTAAAATTTTAATTTCTTTTACACAATTTTTTTCCTTTTTTTTCTTTTTTTTTACTTGTTTATCTTTCACCCAATACACTTTTAACTCTAACTACACTTAATCTTATGTCAAATTACAATCATGGTTAAACTTCCCGGCCGGTCACCCATCCTCACACTACTCCAGCCTCAGCACGCTTAACTTCTTGGTTCCATTCGGATGAGGTTCCATTATAGAATTGACACCTCTTGCTGATAATAATAGCATATCAACCCTATTAACCCTTGAACCGTGATGCACACTTCTTTATTTTTGAATTCCAAACAATTACTTAAGTAGACAACAATGAATATATATAAGTAATAATAATATTGAATTCAAATAAAAATAAAATGATTTTATTTTTTGGTCTTTTTCTATTTAATATTGAATAATTAATATCTTTAAATCGGAAAATCAAAATTCCACAAATAATATGTCTAAATCGATCAGAAAAATGAGAGGAATCTAAATATAACATACATATCATCATTTGAACCTAAAAATTAGAGGAATCCAAATATGACACCCAATTTGCCATGTGGCCAAAACAGCCCCCTCGCGAGATGCGAAATGGCCGTATCGGGCGGGCTGGTGCACCGTTTGCCAACACGCTAAACGGACAAAAATTAGCACATAAAGTGATGTGTTATAGACATAAAAATATTTTTTGCGGAATTTATTGAGCGACGGAAAGTGTACCCCTAGTTCAAATCCGGTCAGTTTCCAGCGGATTCGGCGGGACACCGCGAGAAGCCGCATGGATTCCCAGATAGCTAGCGCGCACATATGACATGTGATATGTGGTGCGAAGGCGGTGTCCTACCACTACGCGGAGGTCTCTCGCAATACTAAAATGCGCCCCATGTAGCTGCTTCACAAAATAAACCCGTTTTGGCACCCCGAAAATGAAAAAACCATCGCCCATCGGTCGGATTGGAAATCCGCTCCCGGGGCCTTGCTTCCCATCCCAGGGACCACGCACATGCCAAATATGGCCTCGTTCCGACAAACTATGCGGTGTCACGGGCCGTTTCCTACTCATTTGGCCTAAAAGCCATAGAACTCCAGACGTGATAGCCCTGTTTGTGAAGGGTTTTCCAAAATAATTGCCGTATCCTAATTCCGACTTTTGGAGTGGTTACTAGAACACATAAAATGACGCCATGCGGCTCCGCGGGATTTTCTGACTTTGTTTAAATTGTCATTTGGCCAAAACGGGCCCCCACGGAGATGCGGTATGTCCGTACCGGCGCGCTTGGTGCACCCGTTTACCATCGCGCTAAACGGACAAAAATTGGCACATAAATTGATATGTCATAGATCTAAAAACATTTTTTGCGGAATTTATTGAGCGACGGAAAGTGTAGCCCTAGTTCAAATCCGGTCACTTTCCGGCGGATTCGGCGGGACACCGCGAGGAAGACGCATGGATTCCCAGATAGCTAGCGCGCACATATGGCATGTGATATGTGGTGCGAAGGCGGTGTCCTACCACTACGCAGAGGTCTCGCGCAATACTAAAATGCGACTTATGTAGTTCCTTCACAAAAAAAACCCGTTTTGGCACCCCGAAAATGAAAAAACCATCGCCCATGGGTCGGATTGGAAATCCGCTCCTGGGGCCTTGCTTCCCATCCCAGGGACCACGCACGTGCCAAATATGGCCTCGTTCCGACAAACTATGCGGTGTCACGGGCCGTTTCCTACTCATTTGACCTAAAAGTCATAGAACTCCGGACGTGATAGCCCTGTTTGTGAAGGGTTTTCCAAAATAATTGCCGTATCCTAATTCCGACTTTTGGAGTGGTTACTAGGACACATAAAATGACGCCATGCGGCTCCGCGGGATTTTCTGACTTTGTTTAAATTGTCATTTGGCCAAAAGGGGCCCCCACGGAGATGCGGTATGGCCGTACCAGGCGCGCTGGTGCACCCGTTTACCTTCGCGCTAAACGGACAAAAATTAGCACATAAACTGATATGTCATAGACCTAAAAACAATTTTTGCGGAATTTATTGAGCGACGGAAAGTGTAGCCCTAGTTCAAATCCGGTCACTTTCCAGCGGATTCGGCGGGACACCGCAGGAAGCCGCATGGATTCCCAGATAGCTAGCGCGCACATATGGCATGTGATATGGGGTGCGAAGGCGGTGTCCTACCACTACGCGGAGGTCTCGCGCAATACTAAAATGCGCCCCATGTAGTTCCTTCACAAAAAACCTCGTTTTGGCACCCCGAAAATGAAAAAACCATCGCCCATGGGTTGGATTGGAAATGCGCTCCCGGGGCATTGCTTCCCATCCCGGGGACCACGCACGTGCCAAATATGGTCTCGTTCCGACAAACTATGCGGTGTCACGGGCCGTTTCCTACTCATTGCCCTAAAAGCCATAGAAATCCGGACTTGATAGCCCTGTTCGTGAAGGGTTTTCCAAAATAATTGTCGTATCCCAATTCCATCTTTTGGAGTGGTTACTAGGACACATAAAATGATGTCAAGCGGCTCCGCCAGATTTTCTGACTTCGTTTAAATTGCCATCTGGCTAAAACGGGAAACTGAGAACATATCAGAAAGTGATTGAATTGTTTCTATGTTAACATGTTATTCTACATGATTCAAATATGCATGATTTTGACATAAACGGATAGAGGATGTTTTTCTGAACATTTTGATACCTCATACGCATTTTTCTGACATCATATGAATTAGTTATGATTTTTACAAAATTAGACAAATTTGAAAAATAGCCTACGCCGAGGGTGGCCGTCGGCGTAGCCCTCGTCTACGCCTAGGGCCAAAGATATGCCGAGGGCTGCCCTCGGCGTAGAGGTCGCTACGCCGACGGCCACGTTTCGCCGAGTGTTGAAAGGGCAGGCTGGCCTGGCCGGGCCATACGCCGACGGCCCCGACTTTTGGCCGTCGGCGTATAGCCTGGCCCTCGGCATAGCCTCCCATTCCTGTAGTGTGCATCCCTAGCTTGCTCGGAGGTCCCAAGAACTAAAATTCTCTCATAAATTTAAATAGTTGCTTGCATATATTATGCAGACTAGTGGAAAGCCCATGCTTCGCCACGTCTACCTACCTTTTATCTAGTGTCACACATGTTAACATGTAAACAATGCGAATAAATATTTAAGTACAAAAAAAAAACACATAATAAAAATATTGTTAAATGCCGGTGTGTTGCCACGGCCGCCTCAGATTTCTCTCGGTGCATATGTTAACATAATATACATGAAATTATGTGTATAGCCCATAGGTTGTAACCGGGTCAATATGGTCTTTAGTTTCCGTAGGAATTAGATTTTCCTTTATCCAGAGGCATTGTTGTGCCAGTCTTCAGTTTTCTTATAAATCGGTGGCATGTCGCAGCCTTCCACGAGTATGTTTTTTTTATCTCGCCCGGACCAATCCGCCCTTAGATGGACAATCTGGTATTTTCGTATTTCTTATCTCACATGGCGACATCCATTTGTATTTAGGCGGTTTTTTTTATCCCAACTGGTCCGATTATAAGCGTTTTGAAATTATTTTCACCGTTGTATTTTGCACAATCTCTATTACATGCAAGCATGGAAAAATTATGGACCCATGATTTTCAGATAATTAAATACCAACCCGTGTCTTAGTGTCCTAATACATGTACCTTACATGCATTAATTTTCCGAAGACATTTTATTTGCATGCATATATATGGATTGATCGATGGCCGTGATTATGTATGGTTTTTGGTATGTGCATAGCTTAACCCGATCTAGAGCCGGAGAGTGGAGACCATTGGAATGTGAGTTCTCTTTGCAGCATTTCATCCCTTGCAAGCTGCATCATTTATAAGGCTTCGGTAGGATCTGTTCGTTCCCAATCCTCGCAGAACAATGTGAAACTAAGGTAAGACATGTCATTGAGCAAGATTGTATTTGTCCTAGCTAGGTTTCCTATGCACATTCTGGGTTCTCTTTTAGAGTTTTGTTTTTTTTATAGATTTACATACTTTAGTTTATATTTAGTCTACTTTTAGAGTTTTGTTTATATTTAGAGTTTTGTTTATATTTAGAGTTTTGTTTTTTATCACTCTGATAAAAAAAAGTGTACTTGGGATTTGATCTTCCGTGGGCTGGCCAATACCCTGCTAACCATCCAACCATAGTAGAAAATTATGGTAAGTTCGTATCCAAACCTAGGTTTTTTAACCGCCAAAATGCAAATCTCAAGATCGCTCCTCCATCAGGCATATTATCTATGAAATCAAACTACTAGCTAATGGTACTAGAAATGTATCCTTTATACTAAGAGTGGATGGTTCGTAGAATAGGGTTAGCCACTATCTTGCAAATTTTGCAAAAACATAATCTATAACTATGGTTTGGATGGATTCTAGACCTGACTGTTTGGCTCAGGCTTTGGTTCACGATCAAGATGTAATCCCTGCTGCTTAATATAGCCTCTTTTACCCGCCAAAAAAAGAGAAAATGCAACCCGCACTCCTATAATTTCTTCCAATCCCTTTAAAAGATAAATGCAAAAGAGTATGGGCTCTCAAAAGAGTATGGGCTATTCATAACTGGGCCGTATGTAGAACAGCGTTAGTGTAAATCTTTACTCCTCGGGTGCCTTCGCCGCTGGAAGCGAAACCTCCTTTCCACCAATCGATTTCTCCAGATCCGCTGTCTGTCGGCGGCCATGGCGGAAGCGGCCGGCGGCGCGCCCCAGCTCCCCGAGGACCTCATCATCTGGTAGATCCTGACGCGCCTGCCCGTGAAGCCCGTTCTCCGGTGCCGCGCCGTCTGCCGCTCCTGGCGCCGCTGCCTCACCTCCGATGCCAAGTTCCTCCGCGCCCACCACAGCCGCCAGCCCTCGCTCCCGCTCGTCACCACCCAAGAAGGCCAGGAGAAAAGGATCGACGCCATGGACCACCGCGCCGGCGAGCGTCGCCCCGTCGCGCGAACCACCACCACCACCGCCGCCGCCGAGGACCTAGACGTGCTCGCCTCCTGCGACGGCCTCCTCGTCCTCATCGCCCATGGCGGCCTCTACATCTGCAACCCAGCGACTCGCCAGCTCGCGCCCCTCCCGCTGCTCTCCCGCGTCAACTGCATCGCCGGGCTGTACCCTCACCGCCCGTCCGGGTCGTACAGAGTGCTCTGCTGCGTGGAGACTGACGGCCGCGCCGTCTACCACGTGCACGCCCTCGGGTCCTGCGAGCTCAGGTGCGTCGGGGAGCCGCCGGAGCCGTGGGCGTCCGGGGACGTGGTGACGATGATGCCCATGATGGAGTTCCTTAACCCGCACGTCCTGGCGGGCGGCAGGCTTTACTGGCACCCGCTGAAGCTTCCTGTTAAAGGCAGCGGCAAGGTCAACAACATGCTGGTGTTGGACACCATCGCCGAGTCCTTCCGGCACGTCATGTCGCCTGTCGATGGCGCTTGTATCGAGCTGTTTGAGACAACTAATGCTACTCTCGGATTGTACGACTACAACGGCGCCACGGCTGATCTCTGGGTGCTGCAGGATTACGAGCGATGGGTCTGGTCGCTCAAGCACCGGATCAAATTGCAGATGATGCCCTTCTTTCTGCTACCAGACACCAACAGTGATATGATCGTGCTTTCTGAGAAGGGGGAAAACACAGGACTTCGATGGCAATACCTGCAGAACATTTCTGGTATAGACGGCAGCTCGCTGACACGGTACGAGTGGAACGTTTTCCTCAAGCTTGAGAAGCTTAGGTTCAAACAGAGTCTTGTTCGGCATCCCTTCTTTTCCATGGAAGACAACAATGATGGTGCCGTGGATGAAAAACCTTTGTTCGAGGGGTTGTCAACTGTGACGGTTGATCTTGATGATGATTATGAACCCCACACTGAGGAATCCATGGTGCCCAAGTCTGCTGCAGGAGCGAGTCACCCGTGATGATTTCGAATTTTCAATAATGTTTAGTGCTACTTGTTTTCTATGCATGTTGTAGTAGGGCCCAAATTATTGTTCAGTAAGCAATAAAAGTATAGGTTATGCAAGCGGAAACCATGTCTCAAGTTTTAGGTGTTTGTTTTCGCACTTCATATCGGTCATGAACAGATGATGCTGAATAAAGTGAATGTGTTATGCCTTTTTTTAGCTCTGTCTGTTTTGTTTGTAAATAGTATGTATCTTTGGCGATCAATTGATGCTACATGGAAATTTACATAAGCTGACACCTCTTTGTCTAATCATCATACTTTCAGTGTAAACTAGTTGTATTTCTTTCCGTAGGCATCTCTGTGCCCTTACACACATTTTTTATTTTGTATTTCTTTGCTATGCAGGTGTGGGTAGGCTGTAGAAGTATCAAGTAAGCAACAGAAATATAAGGAACAACCACATCTCAAGTTTCTGAAGATTTTTCCCACTCTTCACTTCAGTAATGAAGATAAGCTCAGCATTCCGAATAAGTGGTTCTGTTATTGTCTCTCTCTCTCTTTTTTTGGCTTTGTGGTCTTGGAGTTGTATCTGATAAATATATCTGGTAATCTATTGTTGCTGGATAAGAAACAGTTGCTGCATGGAGATTTGGATAAGCAACAGTTGCTACATGGATATTTAGATAAGCAACAGTTGCTGATACTTCCAGTGTAAAATTCTCCACTTGGCTTTCTTACTACATGCCTATTCCCTACCTGTACTCTTACTGTTTAGCACATATTTTGATCTATGTAAAAAACACGTACTAGTGCTGAAAGCTTGCACGCATTGTGTGACCTGGGGAAGAATTTTCTATCTGTGTATCTTATGTAATTTCAATTATGCTGCTCAATTCCTGTTCTTGGCTTTATTTCTTTCAGTAAGCCTTTTTATTTTTTACTGTAAAACCTTATGCATATGGTTTGAAAATCTTTGAGCTAACAAATTGTGGTGCAAGTAAATTTTTGTACCTGCTTGCGAATTTCATCCCGTGAATAAGTAACCTGCCACACTAATAGGATCACGTGGTCTATCACTCATCTAACTGAAGAGTGGTACCCTGGGTCCATTTCACTCAGCTGTCTCAAAATGAACGGTAGCAGTTACATGACCAGGGCAACATTGCTGCTTGTTTTGGTGATCTTGATGCAATTATCTTACCTATCTTAGTTCTTGTTTTTTTGTTTTTTCCTTCTTTACTGTAGCTTTATAATTTGATTGTGTTCTTTTCATATACTTTGGCCGCAATGGATTTGCTTCATATGTTTCTTTATTTTCAGTGACTGGTTGAACGGCGCAAATTGAACTACTGGAAATACCATTACCTTATGTATGATTGCCAGTAGTCTCTTAGCTGGATTTTCCTTTGGTAGGTGTAATTTGGAAAAAGAACTTTACCCCAACAAGTGTCGGTTGTTCCTTTGGCTGCCTTTGCCACAGCCAAAGTTCACAAATGACACAACATTCCATAGGCGGCATGAGTTCCTCTGATGCATGTCCGTTCTGGTAGGAGTCTGAAACTACATCGCACCTGTTCCTTCAGTGCTCCTATTAGGCCACTTTGGGATGCCATCCCATCTCTTCTTCCTGCCTCTGTATTCAAGAACTCTGGACTACCTATAAAGAGGACCTGGTCATTACTACACAGTTATCATTGCCATGCTTTGGAGCATATGGAAACGTCATAACACTAGGATCTTCATGAATGAGGACAAACCTCTCCATGTTTTGATTCATTGGGCCACAACTGATATGATTCTCTGGTCTTTCTTTTTTTTCGAACCATGCAGGATTACTGCACTACAGATCAATCCATGGTTCTCAGGCGGAGGACATTAAGGTGATGCTAATGTTTTTCAGCGACACTGAAGTTAAGCATGTGCGTGATCGGCCAATGGAGTGGCGCACCGCTTTGCAAGGGATGAATGCGAAAATAAATTGTCTACGAATTGGATCAGAGTACCCCGTTGTATTCTATGAACCTGATGGCATCTGAGTGTGCTGGTATCTAATAAAATCGCATCTTTTAATCTAAAAAAAGATAGAAGAAAAAAAAGTGGGTCAAAACCCAGCAGAGAGTAGCAGAACAACGAGTACAGGCTTCAGACTCAAGATGGCGGTTTTCCCCGTGGGGACGGGTATCCGCGGGTATCTCGCCCGTTAGTGGCGGGGATGGGGGTCATTTTCTCCCCGCGGGGATGGCGGGGCGGGTACCCGTTAGGTGGTGGGTACGGGGATGGGGACCAATTTGGCCCCGTGGATACCCGACGGGTACCCGGTAAGCACCTGACATGTGGGCCATTACGTATAGAAACCCTAAAATCTACTCATCCATCCAATTATCCCCACCTCCGGCCGCCACAATCCCAACCTCTCTCTCCCGAAGCCCCTTCCTGGCCTCTCGCGCTTCCCCTGCACGCTGCACAGCAGCAGATCTTCTTCTTCTCCGCCGGTCGGTCAAGCAGCAGGCTGCACTGCTGCAGGTCGCAGGCGGCAAAGGGGCAGTCGCATAGAGTCCTTCTTCCGCGTGCCCTTGATCTCCACCGCCAAGAGCAAGAGTAGCAGTTGTGGAGTCCCCGTGGATAGTCAACCTCCCCCGCGCCCTTGATCTCGACGGCCTGGAGCAAGACACCGGCAGCAAGGAGCAAGCGACTGGGACTCCAGGAAGCGCCGCTGCGTCACAGGGAAGGAGGAGACGCCGCCAGGTGAGATCCCCGTGGAATCCCCGGCGGGGATCGGGTACCCGCTGAAGTCGGGGATGGGGGCCATTTACCCCCCGCGAAGCTTCACGGGGATGGCGGGTATGGGGACTGCCGGGGATCGGGGCGGGGACGGCGGACTCATCCCCGGCCATCCCCGTCCCCGTCGCCACCTTGACTTCAGACCAGCGAAGCCAAAAAAGGACAGGTTACAGATGAGGCTTTGAAGAATTATCTTTATTATTATATTCGAATTGGTACGTCGTCAAACATGTTTGATGTCAAAGATTGAAGACATCTTGACCATCCAATATTACTAAACATCTCCCGCTTGCCATCCAGCCATCCGTTATATACTTACCAAAACGAACGACAAAATCAGATCGGAAATCCTCACGGGAATCAATTTAACGGGAATCAATCACAGTAAATTTATTTACAACAGACGGAAATCCTCACGGGAATCCATCACGGGAATCCATCACATAAATTGCCATACATCACAGGAATGCATTCACATAAATTGCCATACATCACGGGAATTAATCACAGAAAATCAATCAAATTTTTTTTCCCATACATCACGGGAATCAATCACAGAAAATCAATCACAAAAAATCAATCACAAAAAGTTGCCATACAACGAAATTTGCCATCGAAGCATGCAAACGCAGCCTTCGGCATCGCAGCCTGGTCGTAAACCATACAACGAAATTTGCCATCGGAGGACTGCAACTGGTCGTAAACCGCTTCACGTTCTTCTCTCCAGCGCCGACGGCGCGCTCCAGTTCTTCTTTTCAGCGTCCACGGCGCGCTCCAGTTCTTCTCAGTTCTGATTTTCAGCGTCGACAGCGCGCTCCAGTTCTTCTCTTCAGCGTCGACGGCGCGCTCCAGTCGTCGTCTGCCGGTGGTAATCAAACAAAGCTGCAATGTATTATGTATTAAGCTGGTATTATGGTACAGTTCTCTTCATAGGTAGAATGGTACAGTTCTGGTATTTTTTTACGACCATGTATTCAAAACATAAATTAAGCTGCAAGGAATAACCTTCGTCTGATTCTTATAGGTTACTGGTTAGGATAAACATCTTGCTGATTGTAGCTCGTTGCCTTTTTCGCAGCTGGCGGTGTTTTCTGTTCTTAGCATTAGCATTAGGTCTCAAGGGTCAAGTTTCTTCTCTTCTACTTTTGAGTTTTAACGAGGGCCAACAGAAATGGATCACATTAATATTGCAGAAGAGAATAATATGATGGAAATAGCTGGCGTTGTTATGTACCCAGATATGTCATGGTTTTGAACAATTGCAATGCTTAATCTAATTGTTTGATTCTTCAGATAACTATGGTTTTACTGATCAAGCCAACACGCCTGAAATCAACAGGCTTTTGCATAGACCTAACATGTTTCAGACGTTTAGTTAATAGGGAATGGTATTAGCTAGCTGTGCATGAAATGGAGCGAATAAAACTGAAAGAATGAATAGGGTGAGTATTAGGTTGACCTATTCACATAAGAATCAGGCCACCTTTATCAGTGAAAGTATTATGCATAAAATTTGTCTTTTTAAAGGTAAATATATTCACTTATCCAACGGTGTCACATTACATGTGTTTCTAATTAATGGTTGTCTTTTTGAAGGTTTTTCTTCCTTATGCATCCGCGGGTCACTTTAACTTGTTCTCCATCGATAAGCATACATGTACTGTGTCTGTTATTGATCCTTGGTCCATGCCGCCATCGTCGGAGGGTAAAATGGTTCGGTCGCATAAGATGAAATTGATCTTACAAAGAATTGCAATCTACCTAACCGACGCACTTCCATTAGCACAACCTGGTTGGGATGCCGATATATTTTTCTGGCCACGCACGTCGCCAACTGATATTCCGCAAAGTTCAAGCATGTGAGTATCTCTAGAATAAAACACATATGTTTTAATTTCTTCGGTAATTAAGATAATAACGAGTCATTTATCTACAGAAAGCGTCTAGTTATTTCATTTTTTATATTATGTTCTCATGGAATGGTAAAAAGTTGGTTCATCCAATATGCACGGTGGGTACTTTACGCTGCACTTTCTATTTTTTTCACTAAAACTATACATGCTAATGACAAGTATTGTTGTGCAGAATGTTATCGACCTGAGGAAGAATTTTTTGGTACGCTTGCTCAAGTACCATCAAAATGAAGCACTCGAAAATATTCCATACATTGTACGACATACTCTAAGGAGTATCGAGGAGGACATTTTTTAAATATAAAATAGTTAATTAGTGGAGTACTTATTGCATATTCAAACGATGTCAATTATATGGTTGTTAAATATATTTCAGACTGGTTAGAATCTTATAAGTTTTTCTAAATATCTTGTGATTTTGATACACGTGATTTTTTGCAACTATTGTATTGACATAATGTGAGAAAAAAAGAAGCCGTAGCAACGCACGAGCATTCAACTAGTTCTTTTTGATTACGGAGCTTTAAGAAGGCTAATTCATGTTTGCTAGAGATAACTTGATATGATATATATGTAGGACATGACCCAACATACTTCTTTCTTAATGCTTTTCTTATTGCACAAGGCCTTAGCTTTTCACTAGCCAATGGTTTCAATATGTAGCCTTCTAATCCCAGCCTGGCAGTCCAATACCCACTTGCTATTCATCTTGCTGATCATTCACCTTCTGCAAAACTTGATGGGGTCTTTATATCCCATGGTAAAAACTTTATTGACTTGGTTTACAGAGGTTGTTATACTTCCATGGTAAAAAGCTTTGTGTTTCGATGCATTGGAAAGGGCGATGAGTGGCAGAGTGGCCACTAGACCGCCATCTTGTTATACTTCCTGGAAAAAATAGGTTAGCGGTCTGAAGATATGGCATCCAAGCACTATTCCTTACTTGCATTACCTGGTTAAATTTGACATGTTTCACCATGTAATCATGTGTGCTTGTGCAGGCTATACTCAAGCTATAGTAAAACTTCCGTGTGTCTCTCCCCTTCTCTCCCTGCAGAAAAGGCGACCAGGAGAGCGACCATCTTTTCCGGCGGCGGATCCGGTGACTTCTCTCCCCCATGGGCTTCGTGCTCGTCGGGCGGAGGAGAGTTGCCGGATCTGCCGCACGGATCTGTATAGCTGTAGTCTAGTACTAGTCTACTTAGCTAGGGTTTGGCCCACCTTTGCTTCGTCTCCAATGGCAGAGGTGGTGGTCTCCAATAAATTGGCTCCAGTTCCTTCGCCGGCGCGGCGATCTCTTCCGTGGCCGGCGACTGACCTGCGGGCTTCTTCTTTCGGTCGAGTACGACGCGGCGGCGGTGGTGTCCTCGTCTCGGAATTTTGTTCTCCAGCTTCGCCGTCGCGGTGGCGCGTGCTCCGGCGCTGCTGTGAAGCTGCGGAGATTGTACAAGAGCTGGTTCAGGCCGGCGTTGCCGGCGGAGGACCGGAGGACAGCGAGACCTGCTCTGGTTTGCTTGGTTCGAGGCCGACGGATGTGGTTCTTCTCCTCGACATCGTCGATGGAGAGCTCTGGATCCGGAGCTCGATGCAGTGCTTGGGGCAAGGCCCCGACCGACGAGCCCCAACGACAAAGGTGTCGTCTTTGACGACCCACCTTCGAGGTTCAGAAAGCTGTGCGCAGCAATGGAGCCGCACCGAGCTCGGGCTGTTGGTTTCCACCCTCTTCTTTGGCGAACGCGGCGGCGGCGCCGGAGAAGGACGGCAGACGGCGGTTCTAATGCAAGGACCTTCAGGGGCTTCAATGTATTTTTCTTTGTTTGGAGGTCCTTTTTGCATTTTTGTGGGTCCACGTTCTGGTCCCTTCTGTTGTATGCGTACGTGTCCTGTATCCCAGCCGTATGAATGAATGGTACACATATTTTCTAAAAAAAAAAGGATGTTCTGGAAACTTTTCTCCCAGATGATCTGCACTTCAGGTGCAACAGAAGGATCCGTGGTAAGCTTCAGATTATGTAAGTGTCCCATCTCTATACTCCCTGTGTGCATTTTTTCCCTTGCTTCCCCACAAGTAACTTAGCTTGGTCATTTTAAGGAAACTAATAATATTCTCATACAGTTGCTATTACTCAGTAGTCCTGGAGGCCATAGGGGCTTACTGGTTAGACTACCCACAATGGGAGTATCATAGGTAGTATCATGCATTTCATGCATGCAAAATGCTGATGTGGCAGTGCAATTAAGGATGAGAGAGAGGGTACTAGTATCATAGGTAGATACTGTATCATAGCACATACTACTAGAAAAATTAATGTAAAGTAAATCTTGTACATATATATGCATTGAGATTCTACAAAATAATTAATATACGGAGACTATGATACTAGTATATGATACTATGCATTGTAGAGATAGTAACATTAGTAGTATCATACGCATGATATTTCTATATGATACTATGCATTGTGACTAGTCTTAACCAATTTGACTTCAGAGAAGATGTGATTAATGCAGTTATTACATCCTCTTTATGTCTCCCACTTCTGCTTCTGTAACAGTATATCTGCAACTTTTTTTTTCTATACCTGCAACATTATTGTGATTACAAGCATTATTAGTGTCCTGCATGCTAAAATTTTGCAACATTATTGTGATTACAAGCATTATTACAGGATGAAGGGACCTCTGCTACCATTTGATGATTTGCCATTCAAAATGATTCTGCTATTCAAAATGATTCTGCTACATGTGCCTGCAATGACAATGTGGTTCTTTGCATATACATTCTTAAGTACTTGCATATCCATTCTTAAGTGCACTTGCTTATGAATGTGCTCTGTTTGAGCACATGTAGCATTTGTCAGTGTCGGAGACGGAGTAGAGACTACAGCTTAGTAAACCTACTTCTCCTGATATATCCAAGTAACCATGGACGCCATCCTAACAAAAATAAGATAACTATCAATTCAATAATGCATGTCAGCAACAGCATCTAGTGCGAAACTGCAATTCTCCATAACATAAATTTCAGCTACGCAGGATGGTTCAGTTGCTATTACTCAGTAGTCATGGAGGCCATAGGGGCTTACTGGTTAACCAATTTGACTTCAGAGAAGATGTGATTAATGCAGTTATTACATCCTCTTTATGTCTCCCACTTCTGCTTCTGTAACAGTATATCTGCAACTTTTTTTTCCTGTACCTGCAACATTATTGTGATTACAAGCATTATTAGTGTCACTTGCTTATGAATGTGCTCTGTTTGAGCACATGTAGCATTTGTCAGTGTCGGAGATGGAGTAGAGACTACAGCTTAGTAAACCTACTTCTCCTGATATATCCAAGTAACCATGGACGCCATCCAAACTAAAATAGGATAACTAGCAATTAAATAATGCACGTCAGCAACAGCATCTAGTGCGAAACTGCAATTCTCCATAACATAAATTTCAGCTACGCAGGATGGAACTGAATCCAAGAGCACAGTAAAATGCCCAGACGAGTCAAGCTAGTCACAGCACACCAAGAGCATCTCCAGTCTCGTCCCCCAAAGCTATTTGGGGCGCGCCGGATAAAAAACGCTTCCAGCCACGTCCCTTAAACCCGTTTTTTGTCCGGCGCACCCCGATACGGTGTCCGGTGCCCCGAGGCCGTCCCCGCCCCACAGGGGACGCACCGGGAACGCCGGACACAACAAAAAGTGAGGCGGGCTCCCACATGTCGGCGAGTATTTGCATAAACCGTTGATTCACGCCTTTTTTTCTCGTCGCTCATTCCTTCCCGCGCCTCCCACCCCTCCGCCGCCGCTGGATTTGCCGGCCGTTTGGGCTGTTGATCTCTTCTAAGAGTTGGGACCGTCGCCATGGCTGGCGCTCCCGCCGGTCATTCCGCCGGCGCCGCTTCGCCATCGCGTCCCAGAACGCGGCGTTAAATCCGCCCCCCTCCGCGCACACAAGGTGCTCGATGACTTGCCAGGTAGGCGCGGTTGGCCGCTGTTCGTTGCGCCGTCTGCCTCGGCGCAATTTAACCATTGATTTTGCTTTAGATATGGATAGCGACGATGAGATGGTTGCCCTGCTGCTGGAGGACGAGCAAGCCTTCGATGACGACCTCCGGGACCATTTGATGATCATCGCGTCCCTCCAGGACATGGTTGACGCCGAGGCGGAGAAGAGGAAGAGGCCGCACCGTGGAGGACCAAGGCCGGGGAGAAAGAAGTCCAAGCCCCGACAGAGGATGGAGGGGCATGCCATGCTGCACAACGACTACTTCGCCGATGATGCAACACATGCCGACAATTTTCGGTGCCGGTATAGGATGAGCAAGGGTCTGTTCATGAATATCCTCCACGGCGTTCGAGAGTTCGACCCCTACTTCAAGCTCAAGCTCGACGTTGTAGGAGTTGTCAGGTTCTCGTCGATTCAGAAGTGCACCGCCACCATGAGAATGCTTGCATACGGAGCACCTGCCGATACACAGGACGACTACCTTTGCATGAGTGAGTCTACTGCCATTGAGTGCATGTACAAGTTTTGCCGAGTTGTGGTGGGAAAATTTGGCAAATACTACTTGAGAGGGCCAACTGAGGAAGAGACTGCAAGGATCATGGCACAAAATGCTGCCAGAGGATTTCCTGGAATGCTTGGAAGCATCGATTGCATGCACTGGGCATGGAAGAACTGCCCGTTTGCTTGGCAAGGTATATACAAAGGGCGTCATGGATATTGCAGTGTGGTGCTTGAAGCTGTGGCAGATTATGACCTCTGGATTTGGTATTCTTTCTTTGGCATGGTGGGATCACACAATGACATCAACGTGTTGCAGCAGTCTCCGGTGTTCAGCAGACTAGTGGAAGGGCATGCTCCACCATGCAACTATGAGGTCAATGGCCACCAATATATCAAAGGCTATTATCTAGCCGATGGTATATATCCAAAATGGGCCACTTTTGTCAAAACAATCTCGAATCCATCAGGTCTGAATAATTCCCACTTTGCTACGCGACAGGCTTGCAGGAAGGATGTCGAGCGGGCATTTGGTGTGCTTCAAGCACAATTTGCCATTGTCCGGTGCCCTGCTCTAAGCTGGTCTCACGACCAAATGTGGGAGGTGATACAGGCTTGTGTGATCATGCACAACATGATCATCGAGGATGACCGCAAGAATCATGCCAGGACACATGTTGGTCCCTATGAGTGTGAGGGCCCTCTTGTGGAGGTTGATCATGAGTTGCTTGCAGATTTTTCTGATTTCCTGACCATGCACGCAGAGATCCGTGAAAACAATGTTCATGATCAACTTCAAGCTGATCTCGTTGAGCATTTGTGGAGGATTAAAGAAAATGCCGCGGCACCTTGATCTAGCCCTATATATACATTTGTTTAGTTGTTTTATTGTTTGTTGTATTTTAATTTGAAAAGTATCTCCGCAAACATATTTATTCCTATGTTATATTTGATAAATGATTATGTGTTAAAAAACCAAAAAAAAGTATTTTTAATGTTTGGGGCGGCGTTTGGGGGATGCGGCTGGGGAGCGACATCCCCCAAATGCGGCACGAACAAAACACGTCCCCCAAACGCTCAATCCGGTGCGGTTTGGGGGACGCT
Source organism: Lolium rigidum (assembly GCF_022539505.1). Lineage (NCBI taxonomy): Eukaryota > Viridiplantae > Streptophyta > Magnoliopsida > Poales > Poaceae > Lolium > Lolium rigidum. Next base: position 214,736,299 of record NC_061508.1, on the reverse strand, counting down.
TTGAGGAACGCGGCTGGAGATGCTCCAACATTACATAACTTATTTATCTCAACTGCCGAACCTAGACCTAGCACGACATCCGCTCGGGTCGTCCCCTCCAGGGCGACTCGGGGCGGAACCCTAACCCCCCGTCGCCGCCTTCCCTTCCCCCTCCTCCTCCCTCCTCGCCGTCCCCTGAGGCTGCCGCCAGCGATGGTCCCCTGGGGCGGCGGGGATCCGCGCATGGGGGCGGCGGCGGGGATCCGCGCATGGTCCCCTGGGGCGGCGGTAGGAGGCACGCCTCCGCGTAGGGGGGATGATCCCGGAACCCGACGGTTGATGGCGGCGCGGCCATCTCATCACGTCTTCGCCGCGGCCTCGCCGGGCGGGCGATGATGGGGGCGGCGGCGCGGCCATGGAACCATGGAGGCGCGGCTCTCTCCTCCGTTCCTCGCCGCGGACTCACCGGGCAGGCGGTTTGGGGGCGGCGGCGCGGCCCTGGATCCTAGCGGCGCGATCCTCTCCATCCTTCCTCGCCTCGGCATCGCCGGGCGGGTGGTGATGCAGGCGGATCTCGTGCTGCTCCTCCTCAAGGTCTGGATCACGGCACAAAGGGCGGCGACCCTGGATGGCGGTGACGGCGTCGACCTGGTGGCAGGTGGCGGGAGTCAGGTGCGTTGGAGGTGCTTGGAAGCCGGCGATGGTGTCACCGGTGGAGGGTTGGGTTGGCCAGCCCGGGATGGTCGCCGACGTGGGGGTCCGACCTGAATAAAGGCGGCGGTCCTAGGGCCTCTCTTGCGTGAAGAGGAGGACCTACCGGAGGCCTGGACTCGTGATCTGGCCGGAGGGTTGAGTTCCGGAAGGCTCCGCCGGCGAATGTAATAGCGCTTTGCCTGGAGTTTGCTGGATCGGAGGTATTCGGTCGTGCGCACCCATACGTTTATTCCGACCGTTTGGTTCTGGAGGGAGCAGCGCGAAGCTCTTTTTCTGTGTTGACATCAAGTGACTATGGATCCATGATGGAAGTCGGAAGAAGAGAATTTCTTAAAGGCCGGAGGGGAGGACTAGCTAAGGGAGGTTCAAGTCTCCGCGCCGTTGAGGGGCTTGCTTGGTGTCCCGGCTTCACAGCAGCGGTTTGGAAGTGGGGGCGGCAACACGAGTGAAGCGCAGAGTCCTACCTTTCAGGGTGAAAACCCAAGGTCTGGCCTTAACTGGTTGTGCCTGGCAGTGATCTTGGTGGAGGCATTGTTTTGAGAGCGGGGACTATCTTCAGGGTGAAAACCTAAGATCTTTGATCGGGCGACGACGGTGTTTGAGCACTGTTCCCTTCTTGAAGGCGTCATTTTTTTAGAGAGTCTGTAATTCAGGTGTTGTCATGGTGGTGATTGTATTGCTGTTGTTAGGCCCGAGATACTGTAGAGGTACTTTTGTTTCTTAGTTTTCTTTTCTTTTTTTGGCTGCGTGCATCCGTAGTGCCATTAGGGTGGTGCGTTGTTGCAGAGACTGGGTGTAATTGGTATCTTCTTGATATTAATATATTTCCTTTATCGAAAAAAAAAACTTATTTATCTCAACTCAAGTGAGATATATACATCACCAAACATATACGAGCTGGCACTCCAACAATATATAGATGTTTTGGAACAAGGTTTTAAGCGTACAGAGGTGCTGAAATTTTGCCTTCACAAGACAACTTATGTATCCATGTTAACAGCAGTAACATAACACAGCAATTTGCATCCGACAAACACTAGACTAGATGACCACCAAATTATATTCCGGTACCGTAAGTGTAGCGTATTTCTATATTAATATCAAGAAGATACCAATTACACCCAGCAATATATAGATGTTTTGGAACAAGGTTTTAAGCGTACAGAGGTGCTGAAATTTTGCCTTCGCAAGACAACTTATGTATCCATGTTAACTGCAGTAAAATAACACAGCAATTTGCATCCGACAAACACTAGACTAGATGACCACCAAATTATATTCCGGTACCGTAAGTGTAGCGTATTTCTGGGGCCAGTGTTCATATTAAGCGGGGGTAGTTCGATGAGTCTGAATGGATTTTACTCTTCTAGCAACAACAGACCTTCCCCATTAGCATGCGCGTCCCCTTCCATTCTCTCTCTTTCTCACTCGATTGAACGATGACAAGCAAGCTAGCACGACCCGGACACCTCCCCTCGTCTTGTCTCCCATGTCTGCCCACACACCACATAATCGAGCGGCCATCGGCAACCTCTGCCTCACCGACTCACCGTGCTCCTTTTTTTTCCAGATCGGAAGCGGCGCGGTGTGGCAGAACAACGTGACGACGCGGATATAAACCTTGTTAGGGTAGGAATCAAGATTCGCAACATTTTGAGAATAAAAAGATTTCTCAACATGTATTTATAGAAAAAGAAGTACTCCAGTTGATTACCCTAGTGCCATAGCCAGGCTCTACAATTGAGGCTTGCCAGCCTTCTGCATCAGACCAAGCAGACCGCAACATTTGTTTGTATCTGTCGTCGTTCCCGTGCGATTTGCATACTAGGTATGTGATGTAGCCCCGCTCACCGACGACGCTACACCAAGACCAACAAGTCCCCCAAGTGGACCGATGACACGAGCTCAAGTTAAAGCGCTACATGACGAGGTGAACTCGCTCCTCACCACCCTTGATCTCGGTACCTCTTTGGATGGAATGCTACCTCATGCCGATGTGCTTTGTGTCATTAGGTACAAGGCGCATCAAGACCCCGGAGAGGAGGACACACCATGGCCAAGGGAAGGAGAGGAGCAGCGGGACATGGAGATGATCACGAAGCTGGACCCGACGTCGCTAGAAGCACTCAAAGGAAGAGAAGAAGGCTGGCCGGCCCAGGACCCGGTCGAACCGGCCCCACGACCGGACCATCCGGTCCCAGGCCCGGTCAACCGAGCGCCCAACCGGATTTCCCCGGTCCTGACCTGCATCGTACCGGGGACCAACCGGACGGAGACTTGCGAGCTTTCCGGTTGGTGCCCGGTCGACCGGTCCCACGACCGGACCACCCGGTCACAGGCCCGGTCTGACCGGCCCCAAGATCGGATCCGACGGGATTGACTCACCAAACTGCCTAAGTTATCCACTTGCGTACCTTTTCGCCTTGCTGGTCTTGTATGCCTATATAAGTAGCCTGGACCCCTCCTTTACCCCTTAGACTTGAATTGAGTTTAAACACTACTTTGAGCTTTGTCTCCCTAGGGTTAGCATCCCTTTGTAATCAAGGCATCCTGGTTGTTGATTTGGATATTGTTGAGTGAGATTCTAGTACAAGCTACTATCTCTCCCTCACCAATCTCTTCTTCTCCAACCCCAATCTCTCACCGGGAATTCTGCCGCGTGCCTCTTCCGGGTGATTCTATTGGCATGGTCCATCGAGCCACGGGGGTAAGTATCGGGTGTATCGGGTTGGTGTGCGTGCGTGAGTACCGGCGTTCTTCATGTTCTTCGTGTTCCTCGCGTTCTCCCACCTCTTCCCTTGGTTTTCGGAGTCAAATCGCGAGATCGGGCCAATCCCTAGATCTCAGATCTCATCATATGGTATCAGCAGCTTTTGGTTACCGCGATTTTGACCCTCCACCCACCCGATTTCGTTCCTAGAAAATTTTCCACAAAATCCCCAAAAATAGCCCCAAATTGCCTTTGGACCGATCTGTGATTTGGTTGCGTTTTGAGTGGTTTTGGTCCGTGGATTCGGTGTTGTTGTGCTTGATCTACTATTTCCCCAACTTTTAGTCTCCAATTCCGTCGATTCACGTCGATTTGCTCTTTTGGTTTTGGTTTGGGGAAGAAAAGGAGAGAGAAACCGCGAAACCCGGTTGAGAAACCCGGTTGACCGGCCCCCAGACCGGACCAGCCGGCCCAGCACCCGGCCGACCGGGCGCCAACCGGACCAGCTGGTCCAGAGTCCGGTCCAACCGGCCCCCAGACCAGGCGCAGCTACGCGCCCTCCTCCGAGCTCGATTTCGGCTACCACCACCACCACCACCACCATCATCGCAGGTATAACTTGCAGTTTTCCCTTGTAACCCTCTTCCTTTTGCGATCTATCCTATCGAGCATTGCTTGTTTAGTGTTGCGAGATATTGCACGTGGCCCCGATTGTGAGGTGTGTGTGTCGTGTGGAGTAAAGCATACAAGCAAACACTCGTGTGGCAAGATAGCAAAAGCGAGGCTAACGCTAACATAGTGCGTGGAAAAAGCCCCAAAAACACAAAAAGAGTGCGAGTAGCACCATACATCCATACATACAAAAGAGTGCAAGTGCCACCAAAGATACAAAAGAGTGAAAGTGCCACCGTGTACAAAAGAGTCATAAGCTTTTAAGCAAACGAGAGAAGAGAAGAGAGGCCGCGTGTGAATCTTGTTGTCTCTTCCTTTGCAACCAAAGCTTTGGCTCTCTTTGTGTTAGTGTGACACCGAGCACCTTTACATACACTTTTCCGCTCACTTTTGGTTGCACTAACCCCGCTTATCCCGTGTGTGTGTTCCACAACTTTTCCGTGTTTATAGTGATCTTCACATTGACATTTGGATTTTTGGACCTCACCCACTTTTAACAACATACTCGATCTTGGATTTTGTCTTTTGGCTTTCTACAATACTCACCTACCACCATATTTGCTAGCTTTTGCGTGTGGTTTTGCGTGTGTCCCCGATACACTTGATCTTGCTTTTGGTTTGGTTGATTGCCTCAATACTATCTTACCTTGGTAAGAGTGCGAGGTAGTCTCCTTCCACTAACATACACAACATAGTTCTTGTCTTTCCACCATGGATAGGAACGGAGATGACCCAAGGGATGGAGAAGTCCTCCGCAACACCGAGAGGTTGGCTACTCAACACAACCTATGGACACAACGCCAAGAGTTCAAGGAGCAACTCACCCTCTTCGAGACGCGCATCGATGAGCAATACGATGAAGTGGCACACAACTTCTCCGCCGTGAACCAAGACTTGGCTCTCCTTTGTGAAGCTACGGACAACTTGAATGGCCAAATGGCGGCCAATGATGCAAACATGGAGAGGCGCATGGATAGCCTCGAGCGCGCCATCACCAACTTGGGTCGCCATCGCCGACACCGCTCTACTTCATCATCCTCAAGCTCGCCACAAGATTACTACTCCCATGGTGGCCTTTCGTCCTCAAGCTCCTCCTCAAGGCATGAAGACCATCATCGACCTCATCGACCACATGTTCGTCATGAAGACTCTCGCTCCAACACTAGGCGAGGAGAAATCCATCGCCATGCTCGTCCACATGAACATCCTCCACAAGATCAAGTCCTCCAACAAGATCGTCACCAAGCGGATCGCCATGCCCACCATGGGCGTGACGACCAACCCCAAGACCAAGGTTCTCAAGATCAACCTCGGTGAGATCTCCGACGTCACCCTCGCCATGACCAACGTGGAAGAGGATATCCACCACACGATCAAGATGAGAGGGCCAACAATGAGCATCGTCAACAACCTCGACAAGATCTTCAACAACATCATCACCGTGAACCAAGTGAAGCTAGTGTCCACCTTCAACGCCAACCCAATGCTATGGTTGGCCGTGGAAGACCTCCTATTCCACCTCAAGCCGCAAGAGATGAAGGCATCCGTCCTCGCCGAAGAAACTTGGAGGATGAAGAGAACATGTTTGGAAGGCTCAAGTTCACCATGCCGAAGTTAAAGGGTGAAGAGGATGCCGAAGCCTACCTCTCATGGGCACTCAAGGTTGACAAGATATTCCGCATCCACAAATACTCCGGTGCCAAGAAAGTGGCTATGGCGTCTCTTGAGTTTTTAGGATTATGCCAACACTTGGTGGGAGCAAGTCCTCACCCTAAGGGAAGAAAAGGGTGAACCTCCAATTGACACTTGGGAAGAGATGAAGGAAGAGATGCACGCTCGCTTTGTCCCAACACACTACATGACCGACCTCTTCAACAAGCTCCAAAAGTTGAAGCAAGGCACCAAGACCGTTGAGGAGTTATTCAAGGAGATGGAGTTAACTATGATGCGAGCCAACAACCAAGAATCCGAGAGCCAAACCATTGCTCGTTTCTTCAATGGCCTCAACTACCCCATCAAGAGGATTGTGGAGTTCCAACCATACTCCAACATGGTTGAGTTGGTCCACCAAGCATCGAAGGCCGAGCGCCAAGTGATTGAGGACATCAAGTACTCCAAGTCCAAGTCATACTTCGCCTCCAAGCTCGCTACATCAACTCCTCCACCAAGTGTCAAGCCCGCCGTGTCCTCTACACCATCCAAGCAAACGACTACCCAAAGTCGCATGAAGCAAACGGTGTCCTCCACCGCCTCCTCTAAGCCATCTACAGGACCCTCTAATGTCACTTGTTTCAAGTGTGGCACCCAAGGCCACAAATCGTTTGAGTGCAAGAACACCAAGGTTATGATCACTATGGAGAACGGCGACATTGAGACGCTAAGTGAGGATGAATATGAAGCCCTTGTGCAAGCCGCCGTGGCAAATGAAGAAGCTTATGAGGAAGAAAGTGGAGAAGACCCTCTCTTATGTGAGCATGACCCAAGCCCCTCACTTGTGGTCACAAGGGTGCTAACAACTCAACCTCAAGCTATGGAAGACCAACGGTGCAACATCTTCCAAACCCGTGCCGGTATTGGTGGCAAGTCGATCAAGGTTATCATCGATGGAGGAAGTTGCCATAACCTTGCTAGCACCGAATTGTGTGAGAAGCTCAACCTCACCCTCCGCAAGCATCCTCATCCATACCATATCCAATGGTTGAGTGACAAGGGCAACGTCAAGATACAACATACCGTCACCAGTCAACTTCAAGATTGGACCTTATGAGGACACTATTGAGTGTGACGTGGTGCCCATGACGGTGTGCCACATGTTGCTTGGCCGCCCTTGGCAATATGACAAGAAGGCTATACATGATGGACACTCCAATGCATACACCTTCAAGGTCAAGGACAAGAAGATTGAGTTACGCCCGATGACACCTAGCCAAATCATCGCGGATAATGCGAAGGCTTTAGCAAGGGCACAACTCCGCACCCACCATAGTGAGATGAGAGGAGAGGGAGCGACCCACCAAAAAGATAGTGAGCGCCACAAGCCATATATGAGCGAGACAAAGAGTGTTCTTCTAGCCACCAAGAGTGAGTGGAGAGAGGTCCAAGAGAACCCATCCACCATATTGCACTATGTGCTCATTTGCAAGGGACCATCGTCGGCGACTAACGACTTAACCAACATTACTTCGTCTTTGTTGTCTCTTTTGAAGGAGTTTCAAGACATCTTCCCCGACGAGCTCCCTCATGGACTCCCACCACTTCGAGGCATAGAACACCGCATCGACCTCATACCCGGCGCTCCGCTTCCAAACCGTGCCGCCTACCGCACCAACCCCGAAGACATAAAGGAGATCCAACGACAATACAAGATCTCCTCGCCAAAGGGTATGTCCGCGAAAGCCTTAGCCCTTGTGCGGTTCCCGTGATTCTTGTGCCTAAACCGGATGAGACGCAACGAATGTGTATGGATTGTCGCCCCATCAATGACATTACCGTTCGTTACCGCCATCCCATTCCGCGTTTAGATGACATGCTTGATGAGTTAAGTGGTGCCACGATTTTCTCTAAAGTCGATTTGCGTAGTGGCTACCACCAAATTCGCATGGCAATTGGTGATGAATGGAAAACGGCATTCAAGACCAAGCTTGGTCTCTATGAATGGCTCGTTATGCCTTTTGGTCTCTCCAATGCTCCATCCACTTTTATGCGGCTTATGAATCACACCTTGCATCCTCTCATTGGCAAGAGTGTGGTTATCTATTTTGATGATATTCTCATTTATAGCAAAAATCTCGAGGAACATGTGCAACATGTGAGAGAGGTCTTATGCATCTTGCGTCTTGAGAAGCTTTATGCCAACCTCCCTAAGTGCACCTTTGCTCAAAACAAGTTGGTTTTCCTTGGATTTGTGGTTTTCGCTAATGGGATTGAAGTTGATTCTTCCAAGGTGGAGGCCATCCACAATTGGCCTACCCCTACAAATGTTGGTCAAGTCCGAAGTTTTCATGGACTTGCCGGGCCGCTTTGTGAAAGATTTTAGCACCATTTCTTGCCCTTTGAATGAACTTACCAAAAAGAATGTTCCGTTTGTTTGGGGCAAGGCCCAACAAAATGCTTTTGATGAGTTGAAGAAACGCCTTACCGAAGCTCCCCTTCTTGTGCTTCCAAACTTTGCAAAAACTTTTGAGATTGAGTGTGATGCGAGTGGACTTTGTATTGGTGGCGTTCTTATGCAAGAGGGCAAACCCGTGGCATATTATAGTGAGAAGTTGGATGGCGCACGCCTCAACTATCCTATTTATGACAAGGAGCTCTATGCTTTGGTTCGTGTCCTTGAAGTTTGGCAACACTATCTTTGGCCAAAAGAGTTTATCATTCATTCCGACCATGAGTCCTTAAAATATTTGAAGAGCCAACACAACTTGAACAAACGACATGCAAAATGGGTCGAGTTCATTGAGTCCTTCCCATATGTAATCAAATACAAGAAGGGCAAGGACAATGTTGTGGCGGATGCTCTTTCCCGCAAAAACACCATTTTGCTTGGATTTTCATGTTTTGGGATTTGAAGAGATCAAAGAACTCTATCCTTCCGATTCTTTCTTTGCACCGATATTTGAGAAGTGTTCCGTTGAACGAGGAGTGGATGATTTCTATTTGCATGATGGCTACTTGTTTAAAGTTAACAAGATTTGCATTCCCGAGTCTTCTCTTCGAAAGTTGCTTTTGCAAGAGTCACATGGAGGTGGTCTTATGGGACACTTTGGACATGACAAGACACTCGCGATGTTATCCACTCATTACTATTGGCCAAAGATGAAGCGGGATGTGGAGCGTCTATGCAACCGTTGCACTACATGCCTTCAAGCTAAGTCCACCACCAACCCTTATGGTCTTTACACACCATTGCATATTCCGTATGCACCATGGACCGATATTAGCATGGATTTCATCTTAGGATTGCCTCGCACCAAGCATGGTCATGATTCTATATTTGTGGTAGTGGATAGATTCTCTAAGATGGCTCATTTCATACCTTGCCATAAGAGCGATGATGCTTCACACATTGCTTCATTGTTTTTCAGGGAAATTGTTCGCCTACACGGAATACCGGCAAGCATTGTGTCGGATCGAGACGTCAAGTTCATGAGCTATCTATGGAAGTCGCTCATGGCAAAGTTTGGCGTGAAGCTCTTGTTCTCATCATCCTCCCACCCGCAAAGGACGGACAAACGGAAGTGGTCAATAGAAGCCTCTCAACTCTCCTACGCATCCTCGTGAAGAAAAACTTGAAGTCATGGGAAGGGTGTCTTCCGCACGCGGAGTTCGCCTACAACCGAGCCAAGCACAAGACAACATCACGGAGCCCCTTCATGATCGTCTACGTCTTCGAACCTTCCATGGCACTCGACATACTACCACTCCCCCTTCATGAGAGGACGAACATGGACTTCGACAAGCGCACCGCCGCCATGAAGAAACTACATGAAGAAACAAGAGCGACCATACAAGAACATGTGCTTCGTCAAGCCAACCGCCTCAACGCCAAGAAGAAGGAAAGAATATTTCAAGAAGGAGACCTCGTTTGGATCCACCTCCGGAAGGAAAGATTCCCTCATGAGCGCAACTCAAAGCTCAAGCCAAGAGGTGATGGCCCCTTCAAGGTCCTCAAGCGCATCAACAACAACGCCTACGTCATCGACATTCCGACCTCCAAGTACTTGGTGAGCAACACGTTCATGGAGATGGGGAGGAGCACGAGTCGAGGACGACTCTTTCCCAAGGTGGGGGGGGGGAGATGATGTAGCCCCGCTCATCGACGACGCTACACCAAGACCAACATGTCCCCCAAGTGGACCGATGACACGAGCTCGAGTTAAAGCGCTACATGACGAGGTGAACTCGCTCCTCACCACCCTTGATCTCGGTACCTCTTTGGATGGAATGCTACCTCATGCCGATGTGCTTTGTGTCATTAGGTACAAGGCGCATCAAGACCCCGGAGAGGAGGACACACCATGGCCAAGGGAAGGAGAGGAGCAGCGGGACATGGAGATGATCACGAAGCTGGACCCGACGTCGCTAGAAGCACTCAAAGGAAGAGAAGAAGGCTGGCCGGCCCAGGACCCGGTCGAACCGGCCCCACGACCGGACCATCCGGTCCCAGGCCCGGTCAACCGGGCCCAACCGGATTTCCCCGGTCCTGACTTGCATCGTACCGGGGACCAACCGGACGGAGACTTGCGAGGTTTCCGGTTGGCGCCCGGTCGACCGGCCCCACGACCGGACCACCCGGTCACAGGCCCGGTCTGACCGGCCCCAGGACCGGATCCGACAGGATTTCTCACCAAACTGCCTAAGTTATCCACTTGCGTACCTTTTCGCTTTGCTGACCCTGTATGCCTATATAAGTAGCCTGGACCCCTCCTTTACCCCTTAGACTTGAATTGAGCTTAAACACTACTTTGAGCTTTGTCTCCCTAGGGTTAGCATCACTTTGTAATCAGGGCATCCTGGTTGTTGATTTGGATATTGTTGAGTGAGATTCTAGTACAAGCTACTCTCTCTCCCTCACCAATCTCTTCTTCTCCAACCCCAATCTCTCACCGGGAATTCTGCCGCGTGCCTCTTCCGGGTGATTCTATTGGCGTGGTCCATCGACCCACGGGGGTAAGTATCGGGTGTATCGGGTTGGTGTGCGTGCGTGAGTACCAGCGTTCTTCGTGTTCCTCGTGTTTTCCCACCTCTTCCCTTGGTTTTCGGAGTCAAATCGCGAGATCGGGTCAATCCCTAGATCTCAGATCTCATCAGTACGTGAACTATGCTGCAATTTGCACACTGGATTATCTTTTTCCAAGTAGAATTCCCGTAAGCCCATCCGTAGAATTCCCGTCAGCCAAACCGTGCACACTAATGAGAAGACGGTGGTAATGGAGAAAGTTTCTGCAGCGTGTGCATACCGTGCACACTAATGATCTAGTAGAACGGTTAGGTCTCTTGGTTTGCCATTTGGTTTCTTAGCAAGGCCTTCAGTTTTAGATGATGTGTAGGTGTGAGGTCTGGGCACACGACCCGATCATGACCACCCCCATTATCAAGATTGTAAGTATACATCAACTTTTATCACTAGAAAGGTTTTGGTTGGATCGATGTATTCGATTTGTTAGGCTTTGTTCAATAATATAATGAAAAGGGATATGCGTATCATTTTGATGGAGAGACCAGGGGTTTCAACCTCTTTATTTTTAGCAAGACTGCTTTGGGGACATATCGGCCTCAAAACCACTCAAACCTACTCCCTTTGTTCTGATTTACTCTACATTCTACAAAAAAAAATGAGACAAACTGTATTACATTTATTAGTACTACTTAGATATCTGAACAACCAATCCAAACTACATTGAAAATAACAATAACCAATAAAGAGAGCAAAACCACTTCGTTTTTAGTGTTGTTGTTGACTAAAAGGTAAAATGTAGAGTATTTCAGAACAAATTTTAGAGCTAGAATGTAGACTATTTCAAAACGGAGGGAGTAGACAATATATATTTGTTCTTAACAAGACACATAAACCGTCAAACCTAGGGTTCTATCACTTGTATGCTTTGGGGACGTCCACCGCAAAAACCATCAAACCAATGCTTGGTCAAGTCAAATTAATAGATATGAGAGGATTTGAAATAACGGTGTGGATATGGCATCGGCTAGGACAGCGTGTAATATTTCTCGATATTTCTAGATACACTCCTTGTAGAGTCACATATCCGCTACATCTCCTTCAAATGTATTATCCGCCCCATTGCCATAATTGCTCGTGCATTTCCTTATGTTCCTAGTTATTTCGCAATGTATGAAAATATTTATGTTGAGAAAGGACATAACATTGGCTTGTTTAAGTACTATCAAAATTATTATAGGATTTCATACCGGTCAAAGTTGGATGTTTGAAGAATGGATGGACTTGGGACCTCTTTGGTTCACATGATTTAAGATATGTAGGAGTTAAGACAGCGGATGTTTTTGCCCCTGTGGCGTCTGACCCTGTGTCGCCTCTCTCCTTGATCTCCCTTCCAGACCTCATCGCCGGCCCCTCTCCCCCCTGTTGCCGGCGGCCATGGTGGCCGGCGACGAGTGGGAGGGGGGTCTGGCTCCTTGTAGTTGTAGGTTTTCTCTCCTTTGGCTCTTCCCCGGCAAATAAACAGGCGGTCGGATCTGGATCCACCACTGTCCTTCTTGCTCCTCTCCCTCAAACTCGTGTCGATGGCAGCGTGGCGGCGAGGTGGAGTAGAGTGGGTGGTGTGTCCTATGCCGGCACCTCTCAGCCGGATCCATGGCGGCGCACTGCTTCGGCTGTGGTCGCTCCCACAACCCTGCCCCCTTTCTTTTTCTTCAATAATTCCATGGCTCTGACTAAGGATTCCCTCCTGCTCGAGTTTGATTTGAGGGATAAGGAGCTGAATCAGTTGTTATGGTGTTGCTTGAAGAACTTTACTTCGAAGATGCAGCAGATCAAGATTGGGGCAGTCATGTGCCTTCCCAACTATGCCATGGGCTGTAGCTGCGGGCGATCTGTCCGTGCCTTCGCTTCTGTAGTTGACAAGGTGATGAGCATGTTGTTGCAGATGAGGAGCCTGCACACGAGGAAAGGGCATGTCCCAACTCCTTGTTTTTCTGCTCACTTTGCTGCGGCTAATCAAGAAGCAGTCTGGCGTGGAGGTGCTGATTTTGCCCAAAAGTTGTTCGTCAGGTTGGAAGCTCTGGTCTCCAAATGTTGGTATGCTAAGCTCAAACTCCATAATGTTCTTCCATTGGAGATGAATGATTCATGCTTCTGGCCTATTGCTTTTGCTGCTCATTGCCGGAAATATCAGAATTGGAATAGTCTGCTTACTGTGAACCTGTGGAAACAAGTTAATACAACTGCTGCAGTTTTACTGGACAATTATGTTCACATGCATGAGATTCTGGAATTATACTTCCGGCCTATGGTTGTTGCGGCCCACAGTTTGCAATGCCTGAATTGGAATAATTTTCTTAGTGTGAGCTTATGGAGACAAGACAATATAATAGCCACTCTTTTGGATGATCAGCTATGCTCACACACAACAAATGATATACATGGGCAGCAGAGATCTTGGAACTACACATATGCTTATATGACAATTAACAGTGGCGGCACCACACAATATTATGAGCAGGATTATGTCTTGGTGACTTCAAAATGCATGCAGTTTTTCTTGCCGGATGGTCACCTTGTAGAAGATGCTGTCCTTCCGCTGTTCGGGCTGTGTCACCAAAGATGGACGACAACATCTTTGTCGTTGATCCCCAGATTCAATGGCGGGGACCCACTCGGATTGAGCTCGGTGATGGTTCATCAAAATCTTCAGCTCAATCCTCCTCAGCCTCGAGTGCATACGCCAGATAGACCGTCGGGAGAGCCACCCGCGGGGCATCAACTGGTATGGAGTACATTGGAGGCCCTTGAAGGTTGCATATGCAGCAATATCGAGTCCGTGTTGTCGGCGAATGAACGATCGTTGTTTGGCTTCATAGACAATCTTTGGTATCAACTACAAGGTTCTAGGTCATCTTTATTTCTTGTTGTGCATGTAGGCACATTTGATCCCTGCTCGACGCTTTGTCGCCGAGATGTTGTAGTACCCTGAGCTATAATGTTAATATATTTCCATGTTCAAAAAAAAAAGATATGTAGAAGTTGGTGTCAAGCAAGTGTTGAATCATACATAATTTTAAATTCAATAGAAGTTGTTTCTCTGTGATAGAAAAATATAAGTTTTTTTCTTTTAAAAGATTAGGTGCAGGTAATAGTTGGCATTGAAACAGAGTAATTACATGCAAAGGCATACCTTATGTACTTATGGACACAAAAAACAAATTACCTTCAATTTCATCTGCCACACTCAAAGCATATGCAACTATATTTGCTTCCTCAATCAACCTCCTGGGCGGTATAGGATTCGAAAGCAAGATAAGGGCATCTCCAACGGGGCCTGACCCATTTTAGACACTAAAAGTGTTCGTTTTGGTCCGTTTGTGCCGGACCGCGGGCACGAAACTGGCTGTCTAACTATTCTTGTCCGTATGGGTAGGGTGCAGACCCAGCGGCGGGACACATAATTTCTTTCAAAAATAGTAATATATAATAAAACAAAATTTACATGGGAGATTAAAGCCATAAAACATTAATTAAAATAAACTAAACCTTAACTAACTAGGGTTTGCACCATTGCCGCCTACCCTCGTCGATAGGTCGATGAAGACGGCCGGCTCCCACGGCCACGACCACGACCAGCATAACACTGGAGGACCTACTGTTGGTGTGGACGGAGCGTTGGTACCAGTGACATGACAGGTCTTCCCTTCGCCAACATGGATTCCCGCAGCTGGACGGAAAGCCCCTCCCATTTGGTCAGATCCTCAAGCTCGGTCTGGGTGATGAACAACTGGAGGGCCTCCTCCTCACTCAGATCGGGCGGCAGGACCTCCTGCTTCACGGTAGTCGCGGCATTGATGGCGACGCTGGCTTTCACGCCGCCAGCCAACACTGACACATAGAAGGCGAATCGGGGTGGCATTGAAGCCGTCGCAGAAGCCCACATCATCGCCGCCCACCAACACTTGCACATAGAAGATGAAGCAGCCCCACACGTTGTGAGGGGGGCTGAGACAGTAGAGGAAGGACACACGCGCGGTCTGTGGCACATCCACGCCGATGCACTTGTAGCACAAATCGGTCTGTTTGGCTGAGTTTTCCTGTCCTTCTGTTTGCGCAGTCCAAAACAGGCTGCGTCGGTCTTGCTTACAGGGCATTGCATTACAGGATGATGGTAAGGGATGAGATAAACTAAAATGCAACATATGCAATGTTCACCACTCCCTCGGTGTATTTCATTTTTTTTCCAACGGTAATAACCCGTATCTCTCGTTTTCAGACATGTCTTATTCAGATAAACCTTGCTTGTGCTGCTCTGCTAGAGTACTTGTTTTGAATAGGTTAAGGCATGGTCAGTTCTATGCTCTACTAGTATACAAGTGCTAACTTAGTGATTGTATGATTATTTATATAGTCCAGAGCGCCCAACATATTTCTCTTCTCGAACAGGTCTTCAGTGTGCGCATCGTCGGTACATGAGCCATTAGACCTGATGCTATTTGGTGTGGTATGCGAGCTGCTTGGAAGGCCGATGCTTTGGAGGAGAATGTCGGGACATCGATCATCATATTCCACACAGATAGTGACGCAGGTTGCGACATTGTCTTGTAGATAGACTTGTGTGTAGGTGGCCAACATCTTCGTTGTTCCCAAGTGTTTGTGAGCCAAAAGAGAGACATGGTCTAACAGGTCAGCAGTGACTGCCAGTTTGCCAGGGAGTGCAATAGTTAAGGTCTTCTATAAATCTATAATGATCTTCCCATTGACTCTGATAGACTATATTTTATTTACCCATACCCTCGTTGGCATTTTCCATTGAATACCTTCTATCTCTGAAGTATGAACGCCAAGAAAGCATTGGCCTAATAACCAAAGCCTTGCAAAAAAAGTCTAGCATGAAGAGACCAACTTATCAGTGATAGTGCATATCATGGTCATATACTCATACACACAAAAAGCTTTTAGGTACATGAAATAAAAGGATAAGGTAAAAAGATACAAATCCAAACTTCTAAATAAGTTACATCTTATGAGCAGCAATAATTCGTGTAAGTACATATAAAATCGACTTACTGAACATTGTTATAGGTAAAGGAACACTACCCCTATTAATCCAAGGTCGTATAATTGGACATCCTTAAAAAACTCAAAATAGGATATTTGCAATATAGTTACCATGAGCCGGCAGATATATATAGATGTCAGATGAAATATTTTTAGGAATTCAAATGGTCCCCGCTTGCCTAGAGTTGATTCACAAACTATATCTGGTGCCCCTCCATTTCAAGTTTTCAAGTTAATTGACACAGTTTTTTTAAATGAGCGAACCTACACACTAAAACGCTTAAATTTAACCAAACTTACCCCAAATAATTTGGAACGGAGAAACTAGCATACATGCTAAAGTTTCTACACAAAAGCAAGTTCCACTTTGGATGCTGGGCTCTAGCTAGCTACCAGTACAGCTGTGTGGTTGTCTTCCCAATGTTTCAAATCAAATCCACGTTAAGCGGGACAAAAAGTACAAAATGCATTGTAGTTGAGCACCAGATGATAGCTGAATCTTTATAGACAGGACACGTATGAGACTAGCCACAATGAAAGTATCATAAGTAGTATCATGCATGCCATGTTGGCAAAAATCTGATGTGGCACACTAATTAATGAGGTGAGGGATGAGAGTGGTATCATAATATGATACCGTATCATAGCACGTAAAACTAGAAAACTTAATGGCAAACACATCATGTACACACATTTGCATTGAGATTCCACAAAACATTAAATATGATGATAGTATGATACTATCTTATGATACTATGCATTGTGGGGTTGGTATCATAAACTAGTATCATGTGCATGATACTAGTGTATGATACTTCCCATTGTGACTAATCTGAACCAAATTCTCATGGTACCATGACATACTCTCTCTGTACTCAGATAAGTGTACGTTTGGATATGTATGAAGTCAAAATTTATTAGTTTTGATCAACTTGTTAGAAAAAAGTAGCAGTATTTACGACACTATATTAATATTGTCAGATTTATCTTGACATGTAGTTCAATAATATAATAATTTGATACATATGTTGCTATTTTATATAAAAAAAATCAAATTTGAAAACATTTGATTTTCAAACAAAACAAATATAAACTTATTCGTGGATCGGAGAGAGTACATGCATTACGCCTATTCAGATTGTTCGCTACTCTGTAGGAATTTTGGCCTTTTGGGTGACCTTGAACATCTGTGCTTTGCTTATGTCACAGTTTGCCAGTACACAATCAATTGAACCAGAATGATGGCGATCCAAGGGTGGGAAACAATTGACCGAGACTTAACAAGCCGTCTAGCTTGCGGCACTGGGTGCAATAGTAAGCTGCACCCTCCTGGCGGACCGTGGCGACACGAGGCCGGACTTGCTAGTTTCCAACGGGAATGGGCGTCGTTGTCCATGCTGACACATACCAAAAGAGCATGTCGGCTTTCCGTAGGTAAAAAGGAAGTACCGAAACGTGATGCATCACGGCTGGGGCGCAGCTCATGCCCTTTTTTTTTTCCTTCTTTTATTGATTCTACTTTTCATTTCTGATCAGCTAGCTGTGAGTGCACCATGCATGCATGCATCATGCATTCATGCATGTCCCGCGAAAACTCCCTCCAACGCCTTGGCACTTAGTGGAGATTAGTGGCTAATCATCTAAAATATTGGGTGAAATTCATACCTTCATCCAATTCCCAGAAAATTACATCTCAATTCATTAGGTACAGATAGAGTATTGGGGATTGAAAAAAATGCACCAAGATTTGAGAAAAAGTGAGGATAAAAAGGGATTAAACTCGCTCCATACTCCACTGCCAAATATGGTCTTGAAAATAAGGAAGGATTTGGGATTTAATGGGAATTATCTCCACTAATTCTTACTAAAACTATAATATTTATCTTTATCTTTCTACATGTAAAACCAACTCGGCTGACACTACATCCAACCAAGTATCGCTAGTACAGAAGGTGTATTTCATGGCATACGGAAGGCCGTTTCTATGTGTAGTGTGCAATACCGATACCCAATAATTTGAACCATACTTGTACTTACGGTCCAGGTATTTCTCGGCGCGAATACAATGCACACAAAAATGCTTTCGGGGCCTTAACAGGAAATTCGCACACGGCCGAGCCCAAAATAAGCGCCAGCTTATACGCCCTCTATCACAAACGATTGCCGGGTTTTTCATCGTGTGTAAACATTTTGTGATATTTTCTTGAATGAGCTCGTCTCGTTTTACTCTACCCATCCCAAACGCTAATAAATTTAAAGTCGTGTGTATAAATCTTCCGAGGTTGCGCTCCTGATATTCCTTCGACGTGTGTAGCCTCTTCGCCTTCCGCCCGTGTGACTCATACGCGTTGCTGACGCATCGGTTTCCTCGGTCGCGCTACATAAAGCCCATTGTTGCCGCCCTTTTGGCACACACCACCACTATGGTGGACACACAACACTTTGACATGGTTCGCAGCAAGAAGACCGCTCGCCTCTCTTGCGTCTGGCAGGGGCTTCATGCACGAGCACGACGTTGCCATGTTAAGCAGGCACCTCCGGTGGCGGAGGAGCGACAAGCATCTTTAGTCACGAAGGAGGAGCAGTCCCTCCCGCCAATTGGCCACCAAGTCGGACCCTCCCTCTCCTTTGAGCAAATTATTGGACCTCAACATGTCGGATCCTATCTCTTGGAAGCTCACCAATGATGGATCATACCCGTTTAAATCGGCCCACAACATGCAATTCTTGGGTCAACCGAAATATACTTTGCCTTCGGGTGGTTTGAAAGCCTTGGGATCTGCCTAAATGATTTTTTTGCTTGGTTGATTATTTAAAATATAATTTGGATGGCGGATAAATTTAAAAAAGATGGCCAAATTGTGGAAGGTGCAGACTTTGTAATCAAATACAAGAAACTGCCTCCCACCTTCTTTCCAATTGCATGTTGACCATTCGAATATCGTCAAATGCGAAGAATCGACTTGGGTTAAACGATGTTGACCTAAAACGTGGTGGATTGAGGGAGACGAGAAGCATAGGCAATCAGGCCATGACATCGCTTGCAATGTTGATTTCATGGGAATTTGGAAGAAAAGAAATGCTCACCTCTTTTGAAACAAAGCTTTTACTTCAAATATGATTGTATCCAAAATTAAATAAGAGATGACGATGTGGAGACTCGTCAGGGCAAAGGCTTTGAGTAATATTATTCCGCGAGAGTATGCTTTGTGTGATTTTTTAAAACAATTTTATGGTATAATGACATACTTTCCGGGGTTTTTTGGCAAGTGTAATTAATGGCATACATTACGCATATTTAAAAATGTCTTTATTCTTTACGAGTTTGGACCGACCTTGAACGAAAGCAGCCACGTGCTCTTGAGACGAAAAGGTATTATCGTCTCGGCTCTGCACTTTTTCTTATGTCACGCTTTGCCAGTGCACGATTAATTGAACCTGGATGATGGTGTTCCAAGGGAAATTGATTGAGACTTAACTAGTCGTTGTTGCGGCGCTGGGTGCAATAGTGGCACCCTGTTGGCGTACCGTGGCGACGAGGCTGGGTTGAGAGTTAGACTAGCCACAATAGAAGTATCATAAGTAGTATCATGTATGCCATGCAGGCAAAAATTTGATGTGGCACATCAGTTAATGAGGTGAGAGATGAGAGTGGTATCATAATATGATACCGTATCATAGCACGTAAAATTAGAAAATTTAATGGCAAACACATCATATATACACATTTGCATTGAGATTCTACAAAACATTAAATATGATGATACTATGATACTATCTTATGATAATATGCATTGTAGGATTATTATCATAAATTAGTATCATGTATATCCATCGTTGTCTGTGGGCTTTCGATCCATAGGTGAGAGGAAGCACCAAACGTGCATGCATGTCTGCCACTACCATAAAACGGCTAAAGCTGCCGAGTGCCCCAAGTTTGTCTGAGTGCAAATTATCGAAAACCTGGCAACAATGGCAGTACGTCCGTGTTGCCAAAATACACTTGGCAACTTCGCGATCTATTCCAAGCCTAAACTTGGATTGCAAATGAGTCGCCGTGAACAGCAGCATGGACTGCCCAAGTGACGTCCCCTTCCGTTCAAGGCACGCCCATCATCAAGTAAGAAAACATAATTAGAGGTTCTATACTTCTATTAATATTTGACCAAAATGATCCATCTTTATGGAGAGGGTACTGATAATTGCACTATGACACTGCAAAAAAAAAAAAAAAACTAACTACGATACATATATTTACACGCTGTCACGTGCCCTGCTATTGCTAGGCTACTCATGGTCGCGCGATCTACTTGTCACCAGCGTGGCCGGATGGGCTAGCACTGGGACGGGTGCTGATACCTTCGATCCGGATTATGGATTGTACTATTGTAAGTTTTTTTTCTTAGAACAACTAAGTTAAATTGAACCTTGGGAAGTACCACTAAAATGGTACGAAGACAAGACTTTCTAGTTAATTTAATCTTACGTTTACCGGATATTTTCAGTTTACTTTGTTATGGGTTGTATTCAATGGATAAAAGATAGGCCAGGGTCAAGGATTATCCTGCAGCTATGCATACATATAAAAATAAAGTGCAACAATGTGTAGAAAATAAAATATTAATAAGAGATTTGTGAGCAGCACATCCGTAAATACTATTGCTCCTAAAACCAGAGGTCACAACAACCTATTGATCGGACCATCATCCTCACAACCGCGAGTAACAACCATAGACCAAAGCATTAAGATAGATGATAGTGCCATTTTTCGCAAGAATAAATAAACGTGTACTGTTACTTTCCCCTTTCTGTCACTGAGGTTTCGAGATAGCACACCATTCTCCACTCATCCCACCTCTTTTCTTGATCGATTCCGAGAGACTTGGGTACCTGCAAGTCCTCGAATCGTGGCAAACAGAGAAGGATACAAGATTGGAAAGCTCATATTTAATTTCTACACAAAAGTCATATGATTAAATGCACATAAACGCTGCGATGATTTACCCCAACCCGCAGCCTGTGAGGAATACTCACGCATGATAGCAAGATCAAAGATAGAAATAAATGTGGTAAGTACTTGAATTGAAATTATAATATTCTTACAATGGTCGTCAATTCTTGAGGAGATATCTATTAGAAGGTGATGGATATAACTATGGAGGGGATTGGAGAGGAAATAGATGAAAAATGGTGGTGAATCTCCTCCAATGTGTTGCATATGGATCTAGTGGATGGCGGATCTATTTGGCGATGAATGGCTCTCCTTCTACACTGGCTCCCTGCACGAAAGTTATAGGGTTTGACCTCGGAAATGCTCCGGCACCAAGTACGGTCAGGGCTTGCCCGTACCGGGGTCTGCTATGCCTTCTAGAACTGACTTGGACCCCCAGGTTGACTTTGATGCACTTGTGATGAGATTTTGTTCAGTAAGTGCGGGTCCAATTTCCATAAAGACTTGATTTCCTGCACACCATACAAAAAGAGAAGGGATTGCACATCTTTGCAATAATTATTCATTAATGGCACATTTAGAGAGATGTTTAGTCAATTTCTTGACTTAGCAAAGTGTTTAGACATGAGGAAAAATGGTGTATTTCAGAGTCATCAACTTCCCCAAGCTTATCCTTGATCGTCCCTGGGCAAGAAATCAAAATCATAAGAAGCTCGGCGTTTAAACCAGAACAACAAGAAGGTAGTGTTACTTACCAGTTGAAGCCTTATGAGCCCAGCACTGGCTCCATTCGAAAGCTTAGCATTGTTAGAGAAGTGCTAAGAATATAATACGGGAATTGGTAACTCGAGATAATCACAATAAAGATTTTATAAGCATGAATAAGTAGTTGTATAAAAATTATCCTAGTTCATAAGTAAACTCTCGGTATGCCAAGGAACACAAGGAAGTTTATTATCCTCAAATTTAAGTGTGAGTATTCATGTCAAAATCAGCATAAGGACCACATCAATAGATTAAGGCTATCAAAGCACATAAATTTAGTTCGATCGGCTCTCGGGTGCGTATGCTCCCTCTACCAAGAAAATATATCTCGAAGTGTCAAAAAAATTTGAAAAAAAACTACACGTACATCTCCATAATATATGTGCATTCATCAAGTTTCAAGAAAAACGTCTATATGAAAAAGAGAAAAATTATTTTATGAAAAGCCTTATTTTTAGCACCGAAATTTGTCTTTTTTTACACACGCCACAAAGCAAGTCGATTTTTCGTGAAACAACTTTGTGGTAGCACGTGAAGATGTACGTGCAAAAAAAATTCAAATTTTTTGACGTTTCAAAATGTATCTATAATGCATTTCAAAATAAAGGGATCATATGATCCTAGGAGACAAAACACCACTCTCATCAAAACACTAGTGTCCATTTATTGGTTTTCAAGTAAATTCATGTAGTAGTAACGAGTCCATGCCAAAAACTTTAGAAGTGATCCACTTGGATTCCAATGATAGTATCCAACTAAGAGTCATATATAACATTTATCAATAATGTTGCACAACTGAAGAGTACTAATGGTTGCCCACAAGTAGCTCGCTACCCATGTCTTCAACTCAATAACTGAATTTGGGATTTTGAATCCGCAAATCGTTCGCAAGCCATCAAAGTTATTAGCATCCCAAGAGTGTGCACCACAGTTAGTAGATAAGCTTTAAGAAGTATCATACTATGATTCACAATATTTCAGTTTGGCATGTATGTCAATCACCACTAGACTTCAAATCAATCAAACAACTCCTTTCAAGAGTGCTATCAAGTCTATAATTAAATCTATGAAGTTAAGTATCTTTAAAGTTAAAATCTTAAGACAACCGGTCATCACACGAGTCATACTTGTAGAATTTTTCTTGTTGTACTTGTTCGGCAATATTATTTCCAACATAATACTCGGTTAACTTAAATGAACAAGAACAAGAGCTATCACAATTAATTAATCACACAAATAAAAATCTTTACTCTGATTCGAATCACTCCCACTAATACCCTATCTTGAAAATCCTACTAACTAGCATAAACATTTCAAGTTTTAGAAGCGGGAGACATAAGACATACATCTTATAGTGACTTCACATTTCTTTTCCTTATGATGTGTTCCTTCAAAACTTATAGTATATCACTCTCATTAATAATATCAAAGTAAAGAGTAAAATAAAAATCCACTTATTCAAGTATAAGGATAAAAGGAAAAAATTGTATTTTCTGAATTTGGGATTTAGAGGGAAAAAGAAAAGGATTGGCGACAAAGTGAAGAACTAAAACAACGAAGTAAAAAACGAAAGCAAATAAAAGGCAAAGTGTTGAAAGAGACCAACACGAATGTTTCAAAGCTTTTAAAGAGCTGGAGTACAAATTTACACAAATAAAAATGCTTGAGGAACACATCCCCAAGCTTAGGCTTTTGTAAGCCCTCGTTGTGCTCATTGTGGCGTTGGAGGATACTTTCTATAGTTCCATTGGTTGCTCCAATGGGTGAGCTGGGCTGAGAGGTCCGCAGTGGAGTCTCGAAGGTTGTTGGAGAGATTGCTCATGTTCTCAATGCTTCCTTCGAGCGTGTACATGTCCTCATTGCTGGTGGAGTCATTATGTGGTTGTTGCTCCCGTTCCGGCCCTTCATGTTCTTCTTCTACTTTTTTTCTCCTTCGGGTTCATTTTGGTGTTGTGGTAGAGTTACCTCAATCTCCACATCATAATGCAAACACCCATCCTCGATAGAAAATAGGCCATTAGGAAAAGGGGCAGTTTTCAAGTGATTAGCTCCCAGTATGTTGAAATAATATCCAGCATTAATATTTCTAACGATACCACATGCATTCAGAGTAGTAAAACCAAGACGACGAGGTCCAAATACTTACATTGATGTGAAGTGCCCATGTGAGAATGGTGATAAACCCCCTATGCATATGGAGCCCCGAGTTGCGAGTGCTTGGTGCTTCAAATATATCACGAGAAGAACGCCCAAATGTGGCGCTATGTTACAGTTTGGGAAAACAACCTTTGCAAGGACCATCATGTACTCTTCATTAACTCTTGTGAAATCACCACGTGCCTGCAAGGTGTTATCAATAACATAGTACTAATAGCGAATAGTAGGACACTCAATATTATTTCCTTGAGGAAGTGTATCAGGTAATTTCATTCTACTAAAGTAATTCTGAGGCGAAGGATTCAACATGAAACAAGTAGTGCAATTGGCGGTGGTGTTGTTGTCAAACCCAAATTAGTGGCTATCGAATGCATGTGGTATCGTTGATTGGATGGGAGTCAATTCATAATCACGGTTCATCAACCAGAAAGATATCCGATCAACTCCGGGTTGTTCTTCCTTTCAGATGTGGAAGCTTCCCACCATGTGCGTCAAGGTGCTGAAGAACTCGAGTGTCAAGCATCGATAGGTGGGGGCCTCCTAAAAAACAAAGTGAAGCAAACCAACGCTGTTGAAAAGATTGTTAAAATCATGGCATAAGCCTAGTTGGTTCACAATATGGGGCACTGATACGTCTCAAACGTATCTATAATTTCTTATGTTCCATGCTACTTTTATGATGATACTCACATGTTTTATACACACTTTATGTCATATTTATGCATTTTCCGGCACTAACCTATTGACAAGATGCCGAAGAGCCGATTCTTGTTTTCCGCTGTTTTTGGTTTCAGAAATCCTACAAAGGAAATATTCTCGGAATTGGACGAAATCAACGCCCAGGGGCTTATTTTTCCACGAAGCTTCCAGAAGACCGAAGGAGATACGAAGTGGGGCGAGGAGGCGCCGCCACACTAGGGCCGCGCGGCCTAGGGTGGGGCCGCGCTGCCCTGGCGTGTGGGGCCCTCGTGCCGCCTCCTGACCTACCCTTCCGCCTACTTAAAGCCTTTGTCGCGAATACCCCAGTACCGAGAGCCACGATACGGAAAACCTTCCAGAGACGCCGCCGCCGCCAATCCCATCTCGGGGGATTCAGAAGATCGCCTCCGGCACCCTACCGGAGAGGGGAATCATCTCCCAGGGGACTCTTCATCGCCATGATCGCCTCCGGATTGATGTGTGAGTAGTTCACCCCTAGACTATGGGTCCATAGCAGTAGCTAGATGGCCGTCTTCTCCTCATGTGCTATCATTGTTGGATCTTGTGAGCTACCTAACATGATCAAGATCATCTATTTGTAATGCTACATGTTGCGTTTGTTGGGATCCGATGAATATGGAATACTATGTTATGTTGATTATCAATCTATCATATATGTGTTGTTTAAGATCTTGCATGCTCTCTGTTGCTAGTATAGGCTCTGGCCAAGTTGATACTTGTAACTCCAAGAGG
This sequence comes from Lolium rigidum, assembly GCF_022539505.1. Taxonomy (NCBI): domain Eukaryota; kingdom Viridiplantae; phylum Streptophyta; class Magnoliopsida; order Poales; family Poaceae; genus Lolium; species Lolium rigidum. Next base: position 214,711,162 of record NC_061508.1, on the reverse strand, counting down.
GAGTATTTATGCTCGATAGTGGGTTCATGCCTCTATTTAATCTGGGACAGTGACAGAAAGTTCTAAGGTTGTGGATGTGCTGTTGCCACTAGGGATAAAACATCAATGTTTTGTCTAAGGATATTTGTGTTGATTACATTACGCACCATACTTAATGCAATTGTCTGTTGTTTGCAACTTAATATTGGAAGGGGTGCGGACGCTAACCTGAAGGTGGACTTTTTAGGCATAGATGCATGCTGGATAGCGATCTATGTACTTTGTCGTAACGCCCAATTGAATTTCACACTACTCATCATGATATGTATGTGCATTGCCATGCCCTCTTTATTTGTTAATTGCCCAACTGTAATTTGTTCACCCAACATGCTATATCTTATCGGATAGACACCACTAGTGAACTGTGGACCCCGGTCCATTCTTTTACATCGAATACAATCTACTGCAATACTTGTTCTACTGTTCTTAGCAAACATCATCTTCCACACTATACAATTAATCCTTTGTTACAACAAGCCGGTGAGACTGACAACCTCATTGTTAAGTTGGGGCAAAGTATTTGGATTGTGTTGTGCAGGTTCCACGTTGGCGCCGGAATCCGTGGTGTTGCGCCGCACTACACTCCGCCACCAACGACCTTCACGTGCTTCTTGACTCTTACTGGTTCGATAACCTTGGTTTCTTACTGAGGGAAAACTCGCTGCTGTACGCATCATACCTTCCTCTTGGGGTTTCCAACGGACGTGTGCTTTACCGTCACAAGAAACGTTTTTTCTGGCGCCGTTGCCGGGGAACTGAAGAAAAGTTACACCACAGAGATCTCTAACTCCCACGTCAACTGCACGCCAGCAACGTTTTTTCTGGCGCCGTTGCCGGGGAGATCAAGACACGCTGCAAGGGGAGTCTCTCACTTCCAATTTCTTTACTTTGATTTTGTCTTGCTTTACTTTATTTTATTTACTGCTTTGTTTGCTTTCCTATATCAAAAACACAAAAAAATTAGTTACTTGCATTTACTTTATCTAGTTTGCTTTATTTACTATTGCTAAAATGGGTACTCCGGAAAATACTAAGTTGTGTGACTTCACTAGCACAAATAATAATGATTTCTTATGCACACTTATTGCTCCACCTGCTACTACAGCAGAATTCTTTGAAATTAAACCTGCTTTACTAAATCTTGTTATGAGAGAGCAATTTTCTGGTGTTAGTTCTGATGATGTTGCTGCCCATCTTAATAATTTTGTTGAACTATGTGAAATGCAAAAATATAAGGATGTAGATGGTGACATTATAAAATTAAAATTGTTTCCTTTCTCCTTAAGAGGAAGAGCTAAAGATTGGTTGCTATCTTTGCCTAAGAATAGTATTGATTTATGGACTAAATGTAAGGATGCTTTCATTGGTAGACATTATCCTCCTGCTAAAATTATATCTTTGAGAAGTAGCATAATGAATTTTAAGCAATTGTATAATGAGCATGTTGCTCAAGCATGGGAAAGAATGAAATCTTTGGTCAAGAATTGCCCTACCCATGGACTGACTACTTGGATGATCATCCAAACCTTTTATGCAGGATTGAATTTTTCTTCGCGGAACCTATTGGATTCAGCTGCTGGAGGTACTTTTATGTCCATCACTCTAGGCACTGCAACAAAGCTTCTTGATGATATGATAATAAATTACTCTGAATGGCACACGGAAAGAGCTCCACAAGGTAAGAAGGTAAATTCTGTTGAAGAAACCTCCTCCTTGAGTGATAAGATTGATGCTATTATGTCTATGCTTGTGAATGGTAGATCTAATGTTGATACTAATAATGTTTCTTTAGCTTCATTGGTTGCTCAAGAAGAACATTGATGTGAACTTCATTAAAAATAATAATTTCAACAACAATGCTTATAGGAATAATTCTGGTAACAACTATAGGCCATATCCTTCTAATAATGGTAATGGTTATGGTAATTCTTATGGGAATTCTTACAACAATAATAGGAATGTACCCTCTGGTCTTGAAGCCATGCTTAAATTTTTTATTAGTACACAAACTGCTTTTAACAAAACTGTTGAAGAAAAGCTTGGTAAAATTGATATTCTTGCTTCTAAAGTTGATAGTCTTGCTGCTGATGTTGATCTTTTGAAATTAAAAGTTATGCCTAATGAAACTAAAGATATTAAGTCATTTGCTACAGCAAACGCCATCCAAGTTCGAATTAATGAGAATATTAGATTGATGGCTGAATTGCGTGCTAGGTGGGAAAAAGAAGAAAATGCTAAAGAGAATAATGTAGCTAAAGTTTGGACTATTACCACCACTAGTAATGCTAATGCTTCACATGTTGCTACACCTTCTACTATCAATGGTAAAATAATTGGTGTTGGCAATGTTTCTACTCCTAATGCAAAGCGTGAAAAACTACCCAAAACTGCTGAAACTGCTTGTGATAAAACTGCTGAAATTTTTCAAAATATTGGGGACAATGATCCCATTGCTTTAGATCATAATGGTTTAGATTTTGATGATTTTCACATCTCTGAAGTTATAAAGTTCTTACAAAAACGTGCTAAAAGTCCTAATGCTAGTGCTATAAATTTGGCCTTTACAAAACATATTACAAATGCTCTCATAAAAGCTGGAGAAGATAAATTAAAACTTGAAACTTCTATTCCTACGAAGTTAGAAGATGGTTGGGAGCCCATCATTAAGATGAAGGTCAATGATTTTGATTGTAATGCTTTATGTGATTGATACGTCTCCGACGTATCGATAATTTCTTATGTTCCATGCCACATTATTGATGATATCTACATGTTTTGTGCATACTTTATGTCATATTTATGCATTTTCCGGCACTAACCTATTAACGAGATGCCGAAGAGCCGATGTCATTGTTCTCGCTGTTTTTGGTTTCAGAAATCCTAGTAAGGAAATATTCTCGGAATTGGACGAAATCAACGCC
>NC_061508.1:214442446-214708102 GCF_022539505.1 Lolium rigidum | reverse complement strand
TGTTTTGTGACCCACTATCTAGCTGGTGGGCAGGCCCACTTCTGGCTATGGTTGATTATACTAAATGGGGTGGCGGCCGTACTTGAAGGAAGGTCTGGGACCATACACCCACATTGCTTTGGCCGACCAGCAGCGGTGGTAGGCCATTGATCGTATGGACCGCGTACTAAATGGTAAGCGAATAACGAAATGGAAACCACCACATGCTGATGAAGCATTAATGAACGCCTGTACAGAACATTGCAGCTAGGTGTGGACTACACTTGCTGGTAAATAGGCGATAACATGGTGGTCCCACCGCATGTTTTTGCAATGACCCTTTACTGTTGTAGGTCAAGCGAGTGCATTATTTAGGCCCATGCTTAATGTTATTAATCTTTATTGATCAACTTATAGAGGTTGACTGACCAGTAACTAATGGACCCGATGACTATGATTGTGGGATAAAACTAAGTCATTGGCCGCGACCATAACAATGGTAGGCAGCAGGCGTGTGAGCTATCGTGGGCTAAATACGCAAGGGGTTCAGTTGTAGATTAACGCGGTCTGTGTCTACGCCATGTGGCAGTTGCATAGCGTCGGCCGATCAAAAGCGGGCTCAAGGCTCACTACGCCCTGATCCAGATTTTAAGATGGAAAAAGAACGCTGCAACAGCAGACAAAAGCCGATGAGTAGGACTTTACGGCGTAGTTTCCGACAGAACCCTTATCGTCGGGTTAGGCCCATAGGCGGCGAAAAATACCCTGACCGGTCAAACGAGTGCATTCGGCCGGCCCACATGCTTAGTGGGCCGGCCCATTAATCTTTTGACCAGTCAACCTTAGAGGTTAGGCCCGGCCCACGTAACTAATGGACCAGCCCAGCTATATAGTTGACCGGTCAAACTAAGTCAGGCTGGCCCGGCCCGCAAACTTAATGGGCCGGCCCGCTTAAGACGTGGCGGGCCTCGTGTGGGCCTACCATCTACCACGGGGTTTCGGCGGTTAACGCCGTTAACCGCGGTTAACGACGTCCGCCATGTGGCGGCTTGCATGACGTCGGCGATCAACGGGCTCCGGAAACACTTCTGCCACGGTCCGATTTTCCGTGGCGGAAGGGCACCCAAGCGCGACGGACCGAAAAATACGTGGTAGGACTTTGCCTGACGTAGTTTCGACAACAGAACCCATATCGTCGGGTTAGGCCCATAGGCGACGAAAAATACCCCTTAGCGGACGATTTTGAGACGTTGTCTATCAGAACTTTTCTTGTAGTGTAAGATAGAAAGAAGTAGGTAAATTGACTCAACATAAAGTAAAAGAAAGGCCCTTCACAGAGGGAAGCAGGGATTAAATCATGTGCTAGAGCTTTTCAAGTTTTGAAATCATATAGAGGGCATAAAAATAAAGTTTTGAGAGGTGTTTGTTGTTGTCAACGAATGGTAGTGGGTACTCTAACCCCCTTGTCAAACAGACTTTCAAAGAGCGGCTACCATGAAGGACGTTATCTCTACCAGCAAGGTAGATCATCCCTCTTCTCTTTTGTTTACACATGTATTTTAGTTTTATTTATAGATGACACTCCTCCCAACCTTTTGCTTTCACAAGCCATGGCTAACCGAATCCTCGGGTGCCTTCCAACATTTCACATACCATGGAGGAGTGTCTATTGCAAAATTAAGTTGCTTACTGATAAATCAGGGCAAAACATGTGAAGAGAATTATTAATGAAAGTTAATTAATTGGGGCTGGGCACCCCGTTGCCAGCTCTTTTTGCAAAATTATTGGATAAGCAGATGTATATGTTTCTAGTCCATTGGTGAAAGTCTGCCCAACAAGATTTAAAGATGAAACACCACATACTTCCTCATGAGCTATGAAACATTGACACAAATAAGGAGTAATAAAGTTTTGAATTGTTTAAAGGTAGCACATGAAGTATTTACTTGGAATGGCGAGAAAAATACCACATAGTAGGTAGTTATGGTGGACACAAATGGCATAGGTTTTGGCTCAAGGTTTTGGATGCACGAGAAGCATTCCCTCTCAGTACAAGGCTTTGGCTAGTAAGGTTGTTTGAAGCAAACACAAGTATAAACCGGTACAACAAAACTTACATAAGAACATATTGCAAGCATTATAAGACTCTACACTTTCTTCCTTGTTGCTCAAACACTTTTACCAGAAAATATCTAGACCTTGGAGAGACCAATCATGCAAACCAAATTTCAACAAGCTCTACGGTAGTTCTCCCCTAATAGGTTTAAACTACATGATGCAAGAGCTTAAACATGATCTACTTGAGAGCTCAAAACAATTGCCAAGTATCAAATTATTCAAGACAATATACCAATTACCACATGAAGCATTTTCTGTTTCCAACCAAATAACAATAAGTCGTTGCGGCTTTCAGCTTTCGCCACAAACAAGAAAAATAAAACGAAGAACACAAGTGTTCAAATGAAAAAGCGGAGCGTGTCTCTCTCCCACACAAGCATATTAGGATCCAATTTATTAAGAAAACTTAAAATAACAAACGAAAATAAAAGCACACGGACGCTCCAAGTAAAGCACATAAGAAGTGACGGAATTAAAATATAGTTTCACTAGAGGTGACCTGATAAGTTTGATGAAGAAGGGGATGCCTTGGGCATCCTCAAGCTTAGACGCTTGAGTCTTCTTGAAATATGCAGGGATGAACCACGGGGGCATCCCCAAGCTTATACTTTTCATTCTTCTTATCCTTGAAAACTTCCTTCACACCAAACTCAAAGCAATCTCATTAGAGGGTTAGTGCATAATCAAAAATTCACATGTTCAACAAGGGCACAATCATTCCCAACACTTCTGGACATTACCCAAGGCTACTGAAATTTAATGGAGCAAAGAAATCCACTCAAATACAGTAAAAGAGGCAATGCGAAATAAAAGGCAGAATCTATCAAAAACAAAACAGTCTATAAAGACGAATTTTTTCCAGGCACTTAACATGCTCAGATGGAAAAGCTCCAGTTGAATAAAAGTTGCGTACATATCTGAGGATTAGTCATGAATGTTTTCAGAATTTTACGATTTTTCTACAGAGAGAAAAGCTCAAATTCGTGACAGCTAAAAATCTGTTTCACGCGAGAAATCCAAATCTAGTATCAACTTTCTATCAAAGACTTTACTTGGCACAACAATGCAAGAAAATAAAGATACAAAGGTATTGCTACAGTAGTAACAAGCACCTTGACTCAAATATAAAACAAAAATTGCAGAAATAAAATAATGGGTTGTCTCTCATAAGCGCTTTTCTTTAACGCCTTTCAGCTAGGCGCAGAAAGTGAAAATCAAGTAACATCAATAGAAGAAGCATTAAAATTATTACCAAGGGCTTTACGCCTACCCCTCTTACTCTTATTCTTACTCTTTGGTCTAGGGAATACATGACCGCATCTGGGTGTAGAGGTAAAATTTAGAGTGCCTTTCCACATCTACGGTTGCTCCCAAGAGTTTCAACAGGGATCTTCCAAATGTGATTTGTCCTGTCTCTACACATTCAATAACGAGATAATCAGTGGATACCGTTCTTCCAAGAAAGGTTGTGAACACACCTTCAGTTATCCCCTTAGGAATTATAACAAAATTATCAGCAAGAGTTATTCCTTCTCCACCTTCAGTAAGTCCCCAAAGTTTCAAAGATTCATAAATACTTTTAGGCATAAGGCAAAACTCAGACATAATATCACAACGGGCATAAAAAGTTTCACCACAAATAGCAACCTTAATAGTAGAGACCCACATTGAAGGTTCAAAGTTTACTGGAACATAATCATAATATTCACGAATCTGATTATACCCTTCTTTTAAACAAGATATATTTGTCTGGAGAGTGTTTAATCTATCATGAATTCTAGCAAGAGATGAATCAAATTTATTAGCTGAGCTAGATGATGCAACCAATTTTTTTATGGCATTAAAAGCTTGATCCCCATCGCAGTGAAGGAAATCTCCTCCCACTACAGCATCCAAAGCATATCTATAGCGAAGAATAAGCCCAAAATAAAAGTTACTAAGAAGCAGGCTTTGAGTCATTTTAGGTTCAGTTTTACCATAAGAATAAAAAATTCTAGACCAAGCTTCTTTAAAACTCTCCTCATCCCCTTGTTTAAAAGTAAAGATCAATTCCTCAGGTGACAGAGTAACAAGTATAGGACTAGACATGATAACAAAATAAATTAAATGCAAGTAACTAATTTTTTTGTGTTTTTATTTATATAAAGAAAGCAAACAAGACAGAAAATAAAATAAAGCAAGACAATAAACAAAGTAAAGATATTGGGTGTGAGAGACTCCCCTTGCAGCGTGTCTTGATCTCCCCGGCAACGGCGTCAGAAAAGTAGTTGCTTGTGACGGTAAATCACACGTTCGTTGGGAACCCCAAGAGGAAGGTATGATGAGTACAGCAGCGAGTTTTCCCTCAGTAAGAAACCAAGGTTATCGAACCAGTAGGAGATGAAGATCACGTGAAGGTTGTTGGTGAAGGAGTGTAGTGCGGCGCAACACCAGGGATTCCGGTGCCAACGTGGAACCTGCACAACACAATCAAACTACTTTGCCCCAACTTAACAGTGAGGTTGTGAATCTCGCCGGCTTGCTGAAAACAAAGGATTAAACGTATGGTGTGGAAAATGATGTTTGCTTGCAGAAAACAAAAGAGAACAATGATTGCAGTAGGTTGTATTTCATATGTAAAAGAATGGACCGGGGTCCACAGTTCACTAGTGGTGTCTCTCCAATAAGATAAATAACATGTTGGGTAAATAAATTACAGTTGGGCAATTGACAAATAGAGAGGGCATAACAATGCACATACATATCATGATGACTACTATGAGATTTACTCAGGGCATTACGACAAAGAACATAGACCGCCATCCAGCATGCATCTATGCCTAAAAAGTCCACCTTCGGGTTAGCATCCGCACCCCTTCCAGTATTAAGTTGCAAGCAACAGACATTTGTATTAAGTACTGTGCGTAATGTAAACAATACAAATATCCTTAGACAAAGCATTGATGTTTTATCCCTAGTGGCAACAGCAAATCCACAACCTTAGGGGTTGTTGTCACTCCCCTAGATTCAATGGAGACATGAACCCACTATCTTGCATAAATACCCCCTCTTGGAGTTACAAGTATCAACTTGGCATAGTATTCCATATTCATCGGATCCCAACAAAGACAACATGTAGCATTACAAATAGATGATCTTGATCATGATAGACAGCTCACAAGATCTAAATATGATGGCACAATAGGAGAAGACAACCATCTAGCTACTGCTATGGACCTGTAGTCCATGGATGAACTACTCACGCATCAGTCCGGAGGCGGGCATGGTGATGTAGAGCCTTCCGGTGATGATTCCCCTCTCCGGCAGGGTGCCGGAGGAGATCTTCTGAACCCCCGAGTTAGGGTTGACGGCGGCGGCGTCTCTGGAACTGTTCTGGTATTTTGACTCTCGGTCCTAGGGTTTTCGGGGACGAAGGAATAAATAGGCGAAGGGGCAGCATCGGGGGAGCCAGGGGGCTCCCTCCCCACGTCTCGGCGCGGCAGTGGGCCCCCCGCGCCGCCATATGGGGAGGGCCCCCTGCTGGCCTTCCTCGACTCCTCTTCGGTCTTCTGGAACACTCCATGGAAAATAGGGTCGTGGGCTTTTGTTTCGTCCAATTCCGAGAATATTTGTAAAACAACTTTTCTGAAATCAAAAACAGCGAGAAAACGAGGACCGGCACTTGTGGCATCTTGTTAATAGGTTAGTCCCAGAAAATGCATAAAAACATTATAAAGTGTGAATAAAACATGTAGGTATTTTCATAAAACTAGCATGGAACATAAGAAATTATAGATACGTTGGAGACGTATCACGGATCTAGAAGCTCTTGAAGCTAAGCGTAAACAACTCCTGGCGGAATCCGAGCACATAGTCAAGGTTACAACATTGAGGACAAGATGGAAGCCGAAAAGCTATACAAGCAGGCCCTAGAAAACGGGTGCTTGGCGGAAGAAGAATATGTGAGGGCCAGAGAGCTTGCAGAGGAGTGGAAAACCACAGTCAAAGAAACCCATGAGGAAAGCGAGGCAGATGCGAAAAGAAGCTATCCGCCCCCGCAACATCAACTTTGACAGCGCAGCTTGCCACAAGCCTCTGACAATTCCAAAGGATAACATGAAAAAGGCGGCGGAGCTCCTGGCCAAGTGCAATGACCAGATTGACATCGAGCATCTACGTACAGTCATCGCCACGACCATGAAGTAACAAAGTAAGGAGGACACTTCACGCAGGTTGGAATCCAACCCGGAGGTATGTGTGTCTACAACGTAGAAGCAGCCTACTGAAAATTCAAGGGAGCGCCACGATGATCAACGGAGCGCCGGAGAAAGACCAGGGAGCACCCAAATCCGATCCCCCATATCTTCGGATACCCCTCCTAGGGATAAAGCTAAGGGGAAGGATGTGATGTACTCTGGCAAGGACTAGTACCGAAACCCATCACCGCCCGGAACCAGTACGTGCCTCTGCGCCCTCGCCAGCGCAGTCCTGCCAGAAACGCCGCACCCCTTGGTCCGGGCGGAATCAATATCCGCGACAATGCTGATCCCAGGAGGGTCCGGAATGAAGAGCGCGCACCTGAATCTCAGAGAAGCCGGAATGAAGAACGCGCACGTGAGCCCAGGCAACCACGGCGTGAAGGAGGCAGCCGCCAAGATGGCAAAGGCAGCCACCGCAGCCGGAGCCAACACCGCCAGGAGGGACGTGGAAAGTCTGACAGCGGAAGCAAGAGGCCTCGCATGCCCCCGCACGGTTCCCCATAACCATCACCTAGTAGGGGAGGTCGAGGCGGAAGCCGGAGCTCACACTCCCGCTCAGATTCCCCTGAGCATAGGCGAAGCTCACGTGATGCATGAGAACGTTTGAATGAATACATGAACGGCTACATCGGCCCAAAGTGTTTTGGGAAGAGGATCTGCGAGAAAAAAACATCGAAAGGCATGAACCTCAATCTACCCGGAAACTTTAAGCATTATGAAGCACAGAGAGGACCAATACCAGGATTGATGACTACCTCAATGCAGTCAGCTTTGTTGGAGGGACCCCAAACATGGTCAGCCGCATGCTCCAGTTGTACCTTGTTGGTCCGGCCCGGACTTGGCTCAGTGACCTCACGGAGAACTCCATCTTTTGCTGGTTCGACCTGAAGATAGCCTTCGAGGGACACTTTAGAGGCACCTACAAGAGACCATCCACAACCAGTGACCTACAGGCCTGTATACAGAAGAAAAATGAAACCTCTCGAGAATACCTCACTTGGTGCTTAGAAACAAGAAGCGATTGCGAGAATGTCAATGATCGAACAGCTATGTTGGCCTTCATAGGAGGTTTGGAGAGGGTAGGACTGCTGCGACACAAGTTGACGTGCGAGTACAATGACCAGAAGTTGAACCTGGATAAGATGATTTCCATCGCCGGCACCCACACTGTCGCAGATGATGATGCAGGCGGAGAACTTCCGGCCATACCCTTACCCCTGCACCAGTAGAAGAAGAACCGTGACGACTGCTGGTGTGAACTTGCCGTGGGAGTTGGCAAACTCTATGGTGTAACTTTTCTTCAGTTCCCCGGCAACGGCGCCAGAAAAATAGCTTGATGGTGCTTACCGTAATGCCAACTTCACACGGTTGGGAACCCCGAGAGGAAGGTATGCTGAGCACAGTAGCACGTTTTCCCTAAGTAAGAAACCAAGGTTTAATCGACCAGTAAGAGACATGCGTGACTTCTGAAGGTGTTGCTGGCTGACTAGTGGCAGGGCGCACTACCGGTGTCAGCAACAACGTGAAACCTGCACACAACACAACCAAAGTACTTTGCCCCAACTTGCAGTGAAGTTGTCAATCTCACCAGTTCTTGAACACATAGGATTAGATGTATCAAATGGAAGGAGAAGTTTGCGGAACGTAAACAGAACAAAATTGCAGTTGAATTTATCAATAAAGGAAATAGGATCAGGTTCCACGGGTCACTAGAGGTGTCTCTCCATAAAGAAATAGAATGTTGGGTAAACAAATTACAGCTGGACAATTGACAGAATATCGATCGATACATGACAAGATGATTACTAAGATAATTTGGTATTGGGAATTACAACATAATACATAGACTGTAATCCAACAGCATCTATGACTAATAATCCACCTTCAGGTTAGCGTCCGCACCCCTTCCAGGATAAAGTTGCAAGCAACGGACTAATGCATTAAGCAATGTGTGTAAAGTAAAAAATAGAGTTACCCTTGGATAAAACATTATTGGGTTATCCCTAGTAGCAACAGCACATCTACAACCTTAGAAGTTATAAAGTCACTCTCCCAGGAAACTAGAGGCATGAACCTACTATCTAGCATAAATACCCCCTCTTGGAGTCACAAGTATCCACTTGGGCAGAGTTTCTACTAGCAACAGAGAGCATGCAAGATCACAAATAACATATGCCATGAATATATAATCAATCTCAACATATTATTCAACATTCATTGGATCCCAGCAAAACAAACATAGATGATTACATAAAGATGATCTTGATCATGTAGGGCAGCTCACAAGATCGATACATGAAGCACATGGTGGAGAAGACATCCATCTAGCTACTGCTTTGGACCCATAGTCCAGGGATGAACTAGTCACGCATCACTTCGGAGGCGGGAATGGCGATGTAGATGCCTCCGACGATGATTTCCCCCTCCGGCAGGGTGCCGGGAAGAGCTTCAGAACCCCTCAAGATGGGTTCTGCGATGGCGGCCGCGATGGAACTTTTCGTGGATGGAGGCTCGGGTATCCAGGGTTTTCTCGAGAAGATGTATAAATAGGCGGAGGATTCAGGTCGGTGGGCACCTGTGGGCCCCACACCTACCCTAGGCGCGGGCCAGCCCTAGGCCGCGCCTAGGGGTGGTATGCCCGCCCTGGTGCGCCTCTTCATCCCCCCTCCGGACTTCATCTTCATTTCGGTAAAATATTGACTTCGGCTTTTGTTTCGTCCAATTCTGAGAATATTTCCTGTACAACTTTTCTGAAATACAAAAACAACAGAAAACAGGAACTAGCACTGTGGCATCTTGTTAATAGGTTAGTGCCGAAAATCATGTAAAAATGCAACGAAGTATAAACAAAACACATATGAATTGGTGTAAAACAAACATGAAGCACCAAAAATTATAGATACGTTTGAGACATATGAGCATCCCCAAGCATAACTCCTGCTCGTCCTCGAGTAGGTAAGTGATAACAATATAATTTTTGAGGTGACATGAAGCCAACACAATCTTGATCAAGCATGTAAAGCATTGTGAGCTAGGATCTAAGTGCTCTAACATAGGCATGATAGATATAATTTAGTAGAACTTAGCAACTATGTTATAACATGAAGAGTAACTCAAACAAAGGATCATGAATAATAGTGCATGGAAAGAAACAGTGTGTTTATAAGCATAGAGAAAACATAATAAAGTAGTACTCAATATGTCCTTATGGAATAGCAAAACATAAATGCAAGGACACCTTCAAAGTTTAAAGGGTGACTAGATACAAATAATTTGAGAGAAAGCAATAGCACAATCATGAATCAATCAATAATAATTTTTGGACTATGCACATTGCACTAAGAATGATAACTATGCTCTCTTAATTGGTGCATATAGAAGAAGACGAAGACTCAACATAATAGTAAAAGAAAGGCCATTCACAGAGGGAAGAAGAGATTACCCATGTGCTAGAGCTTTTTATTTTGAAAGCAATAGGAGTGTTGAAAATATTTATTTTGAGAGGTGCTACTTATGTCAATGGTAGTGATAAATAGTATGGCTTATGCATAATTATTTCCTATAAATTTGCGTGCCTCATGCATAATATACCAATAGTGCTCACACCTTGTTCTAATTAGCTTGGACTTCCATGGATTTTCATCGCATACATATGTTTTAACCAAGTGTCACAAAGGGGTACCTCCTTGCCTCCTGTACAAAGGTCCTTAAGAGTTGGATCTCATTTCATTTCTCAATTTTAATGAAATCTCAACTTTTTTGGACATCCATACCGGGAAAGCAAGGACAGCAGATATTTGGACTTTTTCCCAGCTGAAACTTCCACCATGTATGTTGGGATTCGTAGCATAGAAAACAAAAATTTTCCTACCGCGAGAACGCAATCCAAGCCAAGATGCAATCTAGAAGATGGGAGCAACGAGGGGATGAACGAGACTAACCCTTGAAGATTTCCAAAGCCTACAAGAGGAGGCTCTCGTTGCTGCGGTAGACGATCACTTGCCGCTTTCAAAAGCGCGTAGAAGATCTTGACGGTGCCACAATCGGGCAGCACCTCCGTACTCGGTCACACGTTCGGTGTTGATGAAGACGACGTCCTTCTCCCCGTTCCAGCGGGCAGCGGAAGTAGTAGATCCTCCTCGGAATCCCGGCAGCACGACGGTGTGGTGGCGGTGGTGGTGGAGATCTCCGACAGAGCTTCGCCTAAGCTATGTGGGAGAGAGAGGGAGGAGGGAACCGCTAGGGTTTCTGGGAGAGGGGGCTCTTGGGGGTGTGGCCATGGTGGTCTTGGTGTGGCCGGCCAGCCCCTCCCCTCCCCTCTTTATATAGGTGGAAGCCCCAAGGATTAGGCCAAAAGTCTCCGAATAAGACCCCAACATAAAACCATCCATATGACCAAACCTAGGGGGAGTGGGACTCCCCCCTTTCCTTTGGTGGGGTGGCCGGACACCATGGGGAGGAGTCCACTTGGGACTCCTCCTCCCTTAGGCTGGCCGGCCAAGGTGGGTGGAGTCCCTCTGGGACTCCACCTTCCATGCTGATTTCTTCCGGGCTCTTCTAGAACCTTCCCGAAAAAATACCGGATCATTTTCAAACCTAGAAAATGACTTCCTATATATGAATTTTATTCTCCGGACCATTCCGGACCTCCTCGTGATGTCCTGGATCCCATCCGAGACTCCGAACAAAACTTCGAACTCCATTCCATGTTTCCATATCTACTTAAACGACATCAAACCTTAAGTGTGTCACCCTACGGTTCGCGAACTATGTAGACATGGTTGAGACTTCTCTCCGACCAATAACCAATAGCGGGATCTGGAAATCCATATTGGCTCCCACATATTCAACGATGACTTTAGTGATCGATCGAACCATTCACATACGATACCGATTCCCTTTGTCACGCGATATTTTACTTGTCCGAGGTTTGATCATCGGTATCTCTATACCTCGTTCAACCTCGTCTCCGACAAGTACTCTTTACTCGTACCGTGGTATGTAGTCTCTTATGAACCATTCATATGCTTGCAAGCTAATTAGACGACATTCCACCGAGAGGGCCCAGAGTATATCTATCCGTCATCGGGATGGACAAATCCCACTGTTGATCCATATGCCTCAACTCATACTTTCCGGGTACTGAATCCCACCTTTATAACCACCCATTTACGCAGTGGCGTTTGATATAATCAAAGTACCCTTCCGGCATAAGTGATTTACATGATCTCATGGTTGAAAGGACTAGGTAACTATGTATCGAAAGCTTATAGCAAATAGAACTTAATGACGTGATCATATGCTACGCTTAATTGGGTGTGTCCATTACATCATTCATATAATGACATAACCTTGTTATTAATAACATCCAATGTTCATGATCATGAAACTATGATCATCTATTAATCAACAAGCTAGTTATACAAGAGGCTTACTAGGGACTCCTTGTTGTTTACATAACACACATGTATCAATGTTTCGGTTAATACAATTATAGCATGGTATGCAAACATTATCATAAACACAAAGATATATGAGAATAACCATTTTATTATTACCTCTTGGGCATATCTCCAATAGTCTCCCACTTGCACTAGAGTCAATAATCTAGTTTACATTTGTAAAGATATAACACCTTGGCCTTCCTGTGTTTTATCATGTATTGCTCACGGGAGTGTTTTATTCAACGGATCTGACACGCTTAGAAACGTATGTATTTTGCAATTCATTTGCGTCTCAACGCATCACTCATTTTCTAAATGAGTTGGCATTAAATATGTTTGGTCTTCTGGTGGAACCTTAATTCCGCGGTCTGAAATAAGTCACTAATATTGTCACATACAATATAGCTTCAAAGTTCTGACACTATCGGAACTACATGAAGTTCTCAAAGAACTTCTTGACTCAACATCCTCAGTCATTGTCAAAACAATGACATACTCTGCCTTCATTTGTAGAATCCGTCACAATATTTAGAACTCTTCTAAATCTAGCATAGACAACTTCTAGCTCATTGTGCTACCTTTTAAACAAGACTTAGTCTAATTTGAGATTGAAATTTTATTTTTATATGTGACAAAACAAATATCGGTGCAACACCTTACAGCGATTTGTTTGTCATTTCTCCATACAAAACTATATATATATCCTTGGTTCTTCTTAAGTACTGAAGAATATTCTTACTGTTTTTCAATGATCATATATCACATGAATTATTCTGGTACATGCTCATAACACTTTTAGAGCACAGAACATCTGATTGTGTACATATTATTCGTGATCTACAATCACTCATGTGTTTTTACTCATTGAGTGTCAGATACACTCAAGTCTTGTTAAACCTTCGCATGACAAGAATATTTTCTTAATATTTCTATATTGAACTATTTCAACATCCATTCTATGTACTTTGACTTAAACTTATTATGTGTTTCAATCTATCTTCATAGATCTTGACACAAAATTTGTTTCAGTCCATATTCTTTCATTGAAGTTAATTTCTCAATGAAACCTTTTAATCAAGTATATAATTACATCATTTATAACCAACTATATGTCATCTACATAAGTATTATAAATCTTTCTCAGCGCTCCCACTTAATTTCTTGCAAATGCAAGCCTCTTCATCGTCTCTGATGAAATCAAAAACTCTTTGACTATTTCATCCGGTGAAGATTCCAACTCCGCGATACTCACTTCATCCAATTGAAGTTTTTATACCTATCTAGTATTTCATGGACTAGCAAAACTCTTGGTTGTATAATGTATACACCTTTAATACACACTTCTGATAAGTAATGTATTTTGCCATCCTACTAGCATATCTCATAAAATAAATATGTAGTGATTACTAGAATAATCCACATAGACTATAAGCATTGCTACGGAAGATCTAATCTTATCGTAGTCAACTCTTTGAACTTTGTCGTAAACAGCTTTTCGACAAGTCGAACTTCTTCAAGGATTTTACATCCAAGTCAATCAATTTTATAGATCCATTTACTTTCAAAAAATATTCATCTATCTTGGATTTCATCGCGTATAGCCATTTTAACGGAGTCAGGACCCATCATAACTTCTTTGTTTGTAGTTGGTTTATCATTGTTCAAAATCAATCCTTTGTCCACAAATCATTTATTTGATCACAAAGTAAACCATACTGATACGTCTCCGACGTATCGATAATTTCTTATGTTCCATGCCACATTATTGATGATATCTACATGTTTTATGCATACTTTATGTCATATTTATGCATTTTCCGGCACTAACCTATTAACGAGATGCCAAAGAGCCGGGTTGTTGTTTTCTGCTGTTTTTGGTTTCAGAAATCCTAGTAAGGAAATATTCTCGGAATTGGACGAAATCAACGCCCATGGGCCTATTTTCACACGAAGCTTCCAGAAGACCGAAGGAGTCACGAAGTGGGGCCACGAGGTGGCGACACAGCAGGGCGGCGCGGCCCAGGGGGGCCCGCGCGGCCCTAGCGTGTGGGGCCCCCGTGACGCCCCCTGACCTATCTCCTCCACCTACTTAAAGCTTTCGTCGCGAAACCCCCAGTACCGAGAGCCACGATACGGAAAACCTTCCAGAGACGCCGCCACCACCAATCCCATCTCGGGGGATTCAGGAGATCGCCTCCGGCACCCTGCCGGAGAGGGGAATCATCTCCCGGAGGACTCTTCACCGCCATGGTCGCCTCCGGAGTGATGAGTGAGTAGTTCACCCCTGGACTATGGGTCCATAGCAGTAGCTAGATGGTCGTCTTCTCCTAATTGTGCTTCATTGTCGGGTCTTGTGAGCTGCCTAACATGATCAAGATCATCTATCTGTAATGCTATATGTTGTGTTTGTTGGGATCCGATGGATAGAGAATAATATGTTATGTTGATTATCAATCTATTATCTATGTGTTGTTTATGATCTTGCATGCTCTCCGTTATTAGTAGAGGCTCTGGCCAAGTTTTTGCTAGTAACTCCAAGAGGGAGTATTTATGCTCGATAGTGGGTTCATGCCTCCATTAAATCTGGGATAGTGACAGAAAGTTCTAAGGTTGTGGATGTGCTTGTTGCCACTAGGGATAAAACATCGATGCTATGTCCGAGGATGTAGTTATTGATTACATTACGCACCATACTTAATGCAATTGTCCGTTGTTTGCAACTTAATACTGGAAGGGGTTCGGATGATAACTCGAAGGTGGACTTTTTAGGCATAGATGCATGTTGGATAGCGGTCTATGTACTTTGTCGTAATGCCCAATTAAATCTCACAATACTCATCATATCATGTATGTGCATGGTCATGCCCTCTTTATTTGTCAATTGCCCAACTGTAATTTGTTCACCCAACATGCTATTTATCTTATAGGAAAGACACCTCTAGTGAACTGTGGACCCCGGTCCATTGTTTTACATCGAATACAATCTACTGCAATACTTGTTCTACTGTTTTCTGCAAACAATCATCATCCACACTATACATCTAATCCTTTGTTACAGCAAGCCGGTGAGATTGACAACCTCACTGTCACGTTGGGGCAAAGTACTTTGGTTGTGTTGTGCAGGTTCCACGTTGGCGCCGGAATCCCTGGTGTTGCGCCGCACTACATCTCGCCGCCATCAACCTTCAACGTGCTTCTTGACTCCTACTGGTTCGATAAACCTTGGTTTCTAACTGAGGGAAACTTACTGCTGTACGCATCACACCTTCCACTTGGGGTTCCCAACGGTCGCGTGATGTACGCGTGTCAAGCTAAATTTCTGGCGCCGTTGCCGGGGACGTGAAGGAAAATTACACCACAGAGATTTCTAACTCCCACGTCAACTGCGCGCCAGCAAGTAAATTTCTGGCGTCGTTGCCGGGGAGATCAAGACACGCTGCAAGGGGAGTCTCCACCTCCAATCTCTTTACTTTGTTTTTGTCTTGCTTTATTTTATTTACTACTTTGTTTGCTGCATTATATCAAAATACAAAAAAATTAGTTGCTAGCTTTACTTTATTTACTGTCTTGTTTGCACTCTATATCAAAAACACAAAAAAATTAGTTACTTGCATTTTACTTTTGTTACCATGTCTAGTTCTCGCAATTGTTACTTCTTCACTCGAGGAATTAGTCTTCACTTTTAAACAAGGGGATGAGGAGAGTTTTAAAGATACTTGGTCCAGAATTTTTGATTCTTATCGTAAAGCTGAACCTCAAATGACTCTAAGTTTGCTCCTTAGTAACTTTTATTTTGGGCTTATGATTCGTTATAGATATGCCTTGGATGCTGTAGTGGGAGGAGATTTCCTTCATTGCAATGGGGATCAAGCTTTTAATGCCATAAAGAAATTGGTTGCATCACATGATTCAGCTAATAACTTTGATTCAGCCCTTATTAGCATTTATAATAAATTAAACACTCTTGAGACAAGTGCATCTCGCTTGCACGAAAATTATAGCTATGTTCGTAACTGTCTTGATCAAGTTTTAGTGAACTCTGAACCTTCATTATGGGATCCTACTATTAAAGTTGTTATCGGTGATTAAACTTTCCATGCCAATTGTGATATTATGTCTGAATTTTGCCTTATGCCTAAGAGTATTTATGAATCTTTGACACTTTGGGGACTCGTTGAAGGGGGAGAAGGAATAACTCTTATTGATAACTCTGTTATAATTCCTAAGGGAATAGCCGCGGGTGTGCATACAACCATTCTTGGAAGAACAATATCCATTGATTATCTTGTTATTGAATGTGTAGGAACAGGACAAATCACACTCGGAAGATCCTCGCCGAAGCTATTGGGAGCAGTCATAGATGTGGGAGAAGGCACCCTAAAATTCACCTCTACACCGGGGGGTAGACATGTATTCCCTAAATCAAAGAGTAAGAAAAAGAACAAGAAAGGTAAGTGTAAAGCCCAAGGTAATGTTGATGCACCATCTTTTGATAATACTTGATACACACTTTCTGCGCCTAGCTGAAAGGCGCTAAAGAAAAGCGCTTATGGGAGACAACCCATGTTTTTACTACTGCACCTTTATTTTATATTTGAGTCTTGGAAGTTGTTACTACTGTAGCAATCTCTCCTTATCTTAGTTTTGTGCATTGTTGTGCCAAGTAAAGTCATTGATAGTAAGGTTCATACTAGATTTGGATTACTGCGCAGAAACAGATTTCTTTGCTGTCACGAATCTGGGCCTAATTCTCTGTAGGTAACTCGGAAAATTATGCCAATTTACGTGAGTGATCCTCCGATATGTACGCAACTTTCATTAAATTTGAGCATTTTCATTTGAGCAAGTCTGGTGCCTCAATAAAATTCGTCTTTACGGACTGTTCTGTTTTGACAGATTATGTCTTTTATTTCGCATTGCCTGTTTTGCTATGCTTGATGGATTTTTCAATTCCATTAACTTTCTGTAGCTTTGAGAAATGTCCAGAAGTGTTAAGAATGATTATGTCACCTCTGAACATGTGAGTTTTAATTGTGCACTAACCCTCTAATGAGTTGTTTTGAGTTTGGTGTGGAGGAAGTTTTCAAGGATCAAGAGAGGAGGATGATACAACATGATCAAGGAGAGTGAAAGCTCTAAGCTTGGGGATGCCCCGGTGGTTCACCCCTGCATATTTCAAGAAGACTCAAGCGTCTAAGCTTGCGGATGCCCAAGGCATCCCCTTCTTCATCGACAACATTATCAGGTTCCTCTAGTGAAACTATATTTTTATTCCATCACATCTTATGTACTTTGCTTGGAGCGTCGGTTTGTTTTTGTTTTTGTTTTGTTTGAATAAAATGGATCCTAGCATTCATTGTGTGGGAGAGAGACACGCTCCGCTATTGCATATGGACAAATATGTCCTTAGGCTTTACTCATAATATTCATGGTGAAGGTTGAATCTTTTTCGTTAAATTGTCATATGGTTGGAAACGGGAAATGCCACATGTAGTAATTGGTAGAATGTCTTGAATAATGTGATACTTGGCAATTGTTGTGCTCATGTTTAAGCTCTTGCATCATATACTTTGCACCTATTAATGAAGAAATACATAGAGCTTTCTAAAATTTGGTTTGCATAATTGGTCTCTCTAAGGTCTAGATAATTTCTAGTAAGGTGTTTGAACAACGAGGAAGATGGTGTAGAGTCTTATAATGTTCACAATATGTCTTTTATGTGAGTTTTGCTGCACCGGTTCATCCTTGTGTTTGTTTCAAATAACCTTGCTAGCCTAAACCTTGTATTGAGAGGGAATACTTCTCATGCATCCAAAATCCTTGAGCCAACCACCATGCCATTTGTGTCCACCATACCTACCTACTACATGGTATTTCTCCGCCATTCCAAAGTAAATTGCTTGAGTGCTACCTTTAAACAATTCAAAATTTATTACCTCTGATTTGTGTCAATGTTTTATAGCTCATTAGGAAGTATGTGGTGTTTATCTTTCAATCTTGTTGGGCAACTTTCACCAATGGACTAGTGGCTTCATCCGCTTATCCAATAATTTTACAAAAAGAGCTGGCAATGGGATTCCCAGTCCCAAATTAATTAACAAAAATAGACACTCCTCCATGGTATGTGATTGTTGGACGGCACCCGAAGGATTCGGTTAGCCATGGCTTGAGAAAGCAAAGGTGGGGAGGAGTGTCATCATAATAAAACTAAAATAAAAAGGCACTCCTTCATGGTATGAGATTGTTGGCAGGCACCCGAGGATTCGGTTAGCCATGGTTTGTGAAAGAAAGGTTTGAAGGAGTGCCACCCAAAAATAAAAATAAAATGGGAGCCGCTCTTTGAAGGTTTGTCTGGCAAGGGGGTTAGAGTGCCCACTACCATTCGTTGACAACAACAAACACCTCTCAAAATTTTACTTTTATGCTCTCTATATGTTTTCAAAATCAAAGCTCTAGCACAAATATAGCAATCAATGCTTCCCTCTGCGAAGGGCCTTTCTTTTACTTTTTATGTTGAGTCAGTTCACCTATCTCTTTCCACCTCAAGAAGCAAACACTTGTGTGAACTGTGCATTGATTCCTACATACTTGCATATTGCACTTGTTATATTACTTTACATTGACAACTATCCATAAGATATACATGTTACAAGTTGAAAGCAACCGCTGAAACTTAATCTTCATTTGTGTTGCTTCAATGCCTTTACTTTGAATTATTGCTTTATGAGTTAACTCTTATGCAAGACTTATTGATGCTTGTCTTGAAAGTACTATTCATGAAAAGTATTTGCTATATGATTCATTTGTTTACTCATGTCATTTACCATTGTTTTGATCGCTGCATTCATTACATGTGCTTACAATAGTATGATCAAGATTATGATGGCATGTCACTCCAGAAATTATCTTTGTTATCGTTTACCTACTCGGGACGAGCAGGAACTAAGCTTGGGGATGTTGATACGTCTCCGACATATCGATAATTTCTTATGTTCCATGCCACATTATTGATGATATCTACATGTTTTATGCATACTTTATGTCATATTTATGCATTTTCCGGCACTAACCTATTAACGAGATGCCGAAGAGCCGATTCTTGTTTTCTGCTGTTTTTGGTTTTAGAAATCCTAGTAAGGAAATATTCTCGGAATTGGACGAAATCAACGCCCAGGGGCCTATTTTCACACGAAGCTTCCAGAAGACCGAAGGAGTCACGAAGTGGGGCCACGAGGTGGCGACACAGCAGGGCGGCGCGGCCCAGGGGGGGCCCACGCGGCCCTAGCGTGTGGGGCCCCCGTGACGCCCCCTGACCTATCTCCTCCGCCTACTTAAAGCTTTCATCGCGAAACCCCCAGTACCGAGAGCCACGATACGGAAAACCTTCCAGAGACGCCGCCACCGCCAATCCCATCTCGGGGGATTCAGGGGATCGCCTCCGGCACCCTGCCGGAGAGGGGAATCATCTCCCGGAGGACTCTTCACCGCCATGGTCGCCTCCGGAGTGATGAGTGAGTAGTTCACCCCTGGACTATGGGTCCATAGCGTAGCTAGATGGTCGTCTTCTCCTAATTGTGCTTCATTGTCGGGTCTTGTGAGCTGCCTAACATGATCAAGATCATCTATCTGTAATGCTATATGTTGTGTTTGTTGGGATCCGATGGATAGAGAATACTATGTTATGTTGATTATCAATATTATCTATGTGTTGTTTATGATCTTGCATGCTCTCCGTTATTAGTAGAGGCTCTGGCCAAGTTTTTGCTAGTAACTCCAAGAGGGAGTATTTATGCTCGATAGTGGGTTCATGCCTCCATTAAATCCGGGACGATGACGAGAAAGTTCTAAGGTTGTGGATGTGCTTGTTGCCACTAGGGATAAAACATCGATGCTATGTCCGAGGATGTAGTTATTGATTACATTACGCACCATACTTAATGCAATTGTCTCGTTGTTTGCAACTTAATACCGGAAGGGGTTCGGATGATAACCTGAAGGTGGACTTTTTAGGCATAGATGCATGCTGGATAGCGGTCTATGTACTTTGTCGTAATGCCCAATTAAATCTCACAATACTCATCATATCATGTATGTGCATGGTCATGACCTCTTTATTTGTCAATTGCCCAACTGTAATTTGTTCACCCAACATGCTATTTATCTTATGGGAGAGACACCTCTAGTGAACTGTGGACCCCGGTCCATTCTTTTACATCGAATACAATCTACTGCAATACTTGTTCTACTGTTTTCTGCAAACAATCATCATCCACACTATACATCTAATCCTTTGTTACAGCAAGCCGGTGAGATTGACAACCTCACTGTCACGTTGGGGCAAAGTACTTTGGTTGTGTTGTGCGAGTTCCACGTTGGCGCCGGAATCCCTGGTGTTGCGCCGCACTACATCTCGCCGCCATCAACCTTCAACGTGCTTCTTGACTCCTACTCGGTTCGATAAACCTTGGTTTCTAAGCGAGGGAAACTTATCGCTGTACGCATCACACCTTCCACTTGGGGTTCCCAACGGTCGCGTGATGTACGCGTGTCAAGCTAAATTTCTGGCGCCGTTGCCGGGGACGTGAAGGAAAATTACACCACAGAGATTTCTAACTCCCACGTCAACTGCGCGCCAGCACATACCTACAAGGTTCAATATGTACTTCGATCTCCATGGCTAAAACACTTTGTAGTCATGGGAGCCATGATCGTCGTGGCCGCTTCCGGAACCATTTTCCGATGCTGTGCTACTCTGATCATTATGCTCAGGTTCATAAACCTTATCAAGTTGTATTGTCCTCCCACTCAAATACTTCGCTAGAAAACAATTTCTTGGAAATAAGCAAGTAACATTAACAAACACTTTTATCTTTTACTTCATAGTGGAAAGAATTCCCAATCAATTCTTAGGGATAACCAACAAAGATATTCATCCGATTTTGGTTGTAAACTCTTAGACCAAAATATAAAGAAAGGACTATTAGGGTTTATACCCATCCCATAACTCGTATGGTTGTAAGGGCAAGATCCATATCCCGTGTTTTGTGTGTTTGATAACAACACTCGAACAATTCTAACCGTGCACAAAGTTTGTCATTGATAGGTTTGCAAGATGCACGGTACCCTCGCTGAGCACATTATGATCAGAAGACCGAAGCGTAGTTCTTAGGGTTTCTGGTTTTGTGTGTGTGTCGTAAGGTGACATGGTAGGAGAGGAAGAGAGGAAAAGCTGTTTTAGCCATAGCGGTACTACCGGTACCAGGAGCGGTAGTACCGCTACCTCTACTGGTACCGCCCGTGATACCGCTCTGAGGCTTGCACATGGATATGCCCCACCGAACACGTTGCGGTACCTTCACGGTACCTTGAGCGGTAGTACCGCTTGAGGGCGGTAGTACCGCCCACGGTACCGCGCTAAGTACCGTAACGCGTTATGGTAGTACCGCTCTGGTACCGCTCGGGTACCGCTTGGGATCCGATAAGGTCCGGACCCTATTGCGGTACCGCAAGCGGTACCGCGAGCGGTAGTACCGCAATGTGTCCACGTGGACAAGTTCAGTGGGGGATTCGAACTCAGAGCGGTAGTACCGCTTCCAGAAGCGGTAGTACCGCTTAGGCAAAAATGGCTGGTAACGGTTGGATTTGGAGGGACCTATATAAAGGACCCTTCTTCTCCAGCCATCCTCAGCTCTTCTCTCTCTCTCCTCCATTGTTGCTGAGCTCAAAATTGAGGGGATCTCCTCATCCACCCAACCAATCTTGCTCATACTTTGTGAGGTGGTGGAGGAAACCCCGATCTATCATTCTACCGAGAGAAAGTCCACCAATTCATGGTAGTCCTTAGTGGATCTTGTTGTTAGGATTCCTTGGTGGAAGAGCTTCTTGGTGGAGCACTGGAAGAGCTTCTTGGTGGAGCACTGGAAGAGCTTCTTGGTGGAGCACTGGAAGAGCTTCTTGGTGGAGTATTGGAAGGGTTCCTTTGGTGGAGCATTGGAGATGGGTTCCTATGGTGGAGCATTGGAGATGTGCAGCTATGGAGTCTAGCTTGGTGATGTACTAGCTCCATAGGGTGTTGGGAGCATCCTTGTGTGTGGAGCTCGCCCAAACCTTGTGAAGGAATCACCGCCTCGACCGGTGCCTTAGTGGAAGAGGGAGAGCACCTCCGTGGAGCTCTCTCGAGGAAGAGGGTGAGGCCTTCCTTCGTGGTGTGGCCGCCTAGTCTCTTGTGTGAGACTAGCACCTCCTCAACGCAGATGTACTTCCTTTAGTGGAAGGAACTGCGGGAAACAAACCTCGACTCGCCTCGCGCCCCCCCGGTTGTCTCGCTCCTTACTCTCGTTATCTTGTTGATTCCTTTACTTGTTGCACATTCTCTAGCATCATTGTAGGAACACCGCTATTGCAAAAGTTGTCACCTTTACCTTCCGTTGCGCTAAAATTGAAAAAGGTTAAAACTTGCCGTAGCGCCATTCACCCCCCCTCTTGTTCGCTACGATCCATTCAAGTGGTATCAGAGCAAGGTTTTCTTACTCGGGCTTTACCGCCTAAGAAATGGCCGAACAAGAGGTTGTTGTGAATGGAGTCCTTCCCCGTGAGCAATCATCTCCATCATCAAGTGCCGATAACACTCCGGCTACTTTGGATGATCTCAAGAAATTGGAGTCATCCATTGTGTCTCAATTGAAGGCTATGATGATGGAGTTGATTTCTCCAAAAACAAACCCCATGATAGATTCTAAGAATGGTGTCAACGTTTCCCCACCACAAGTTAACTCTTTTCCTTGTGTTGAGGTTGTTGAGCAATCAACAAGTTCACATCGGGAAAAGGATCTTGAGAATGTTGACACCTCATCAAAAGGGAAGGATGAATCTCCTGTTGCGGGAAAATTAATAGATATTCATGCAGTGTTATCACCAAGTGATTATGCTTTCAAATTCCCAATACCCATGCCATGCATTTTACCTCATGGTTCTCCACCTCTACTACTTGATTATAATCGATTTGGTGATTGGAAATTCTTAATGCGTTCCCATATGCGCAGTGCTTCCACCGAGTTGTGGCGTATCATTGAGGAAGGCTATTCACCACGAGACCATATGAACTTGACAAGAAGAGAAGTGGTGGACAACCAACTCAACGCCATCGCCATCAAGATGATCCACTTGGCCATTACTCCCAAGGATCGCGCTCATATCCGCTCTCTCAAGACCGCCAAGGAAGCTTGGGACAAACTTGACATGCTCTTCCTCGAACATGTGAACATCCAAAGCTCTTGCTCAAATGAAGTGAACAACATGGCCATGACGAAGCCAATGGCCATATCTAAGAAGAATGCGGAAGACCATCTTGCTCACCCACACTCTACCCGCAAGATTGAGTTTGTGTTGTATCGTGAACACATGGAGGGAATCAAGAGACGAAGCTCAAAACTATCTTGCTACAATTGTGGTGACAAAAGGCATCTTGTTGCGGAATGTATCTATGAAAGAAGAGATGAACATGATGGAAAGCTCGTTCGCAAGAGTGGGTGTAGACCTCTTCCCAAAGGGCTCCCCAAGTTATTCCCCAACAACAAGGTCTCCAAGATTTCCTCCACCGAAAATCCTAGAACTAATATGCTTGAAGAAGAAGATCACATGATAGAAAATGAAGGGCTCGAAAAGAAGAAGGAATTGGAGCTTATCTCTCTCACCCAAGCTTATGAGGAAGAAGTGTGCATGCGTATGACTCTTGAAACTAGTGCTCTTATTCTTGAAGACTACAACAACTCTCTCATCTCCCAACTCAAGGATCGAGATTATGCTCTTGGTTGGTTGGACAAGCTCAAGACAAAGAAGGATTATCTTGAAGAAGATCATGAATGGTCAATTGAGGATGTTGCAACCTTTGCCAAGAAGAAAGAAGATGAAGGTCCTAATTCATGTTGTGACAAGCTCCTTGACGAAGTATGCTTCTTGAGAAAACACAATGCAAAGTTCTTGGATGTCATCTCAACTCAAGAGGAGGCCTTAGATGAATACCATCGCTTGAGTAAAGAGAAGGTGCGATTTTGTGATCATGAAGAAGAGATCGCCACTCTAAAGAAACACAAGGCCAAGCTAGTTGAAGTAAATGAGAGGCAAAATGAGTCCTTGTTGGAGTGGATCCGTTTGAGCAAAGAAAAGGCCACTTGTTGTAACCATGAGGATGAAATTGCTTATCTTAAGAGGAGCAAGGACAAACTTATGGTGATCAAGCTTATGCAAGATGAAGCCATAGAAGAATACAAACGCTCAAGCAAAGACTACATTTGTCGCAATCATGAGGACGACATTGCCACTTTGGAGAGACACAAGCACTCACTCTTGAGAAGGATTTCTCTTCTTGAGGAATCTCTAGTGGACCGAGAAGATGAAGCTAATGACTTGAGGTCCGAGATTGAGAGTCTCCAAATTCCAGTCCAATTCGTGGAAGGAGTCATTGAAGCCCACGAGGACTTATGCAATGAAGGAGGAGTGGCAATTATGCCAAAGAAGATTGAGAGAGAAGGAAGGATCAATGAAGCAAAGAATATGAAGGTAGAGCCCATTGAGAAGTGGGCTCCTATTTCCAACTCTTGATCCGTGAAGGGCCTTGCTTTCGGAGGTGCTTATTGGGTGGATATCTTGAAGCCACAAGTCTTATGTCCGGAAGCAAGGAATTTGTTGCCGTCATCAAGTCCTTATATCCATCTTTCTCATGACGACGACACAATCAAGCTTAAAGGTATTGGAGCCTTGACAAAGTGGTGATCTAAGTCCTATCTTGTCAAGACTCCTACATATGTACTCTTGGTTCATTGCTCTACACTCTTGGGTCTTTGTACCTACTATTATGAACATGTTGTGGTCCTCTTGTGGAGCTAGTCTCCTCAAGGGGCCACGGTCTAGGACTAATGGAATTTGCTTCTTTGTGTAGAGATTGTGTTTTGTAGGAATTGTGTTGAAAGGAAATGAATCATGATGAAGCTTCTCAAACAAGTTCAATACAAGTTCTATGACATAATCCTTGCAAGAAGAAGCAACAATGGAACGGAGTTTGTTCGCAAGATCTTGGTTTTCTTCATTGGCAAAGAAGGAATCCACCTTTCGCTCCTAGCCATTCTCTTACCCTAACCTCATAGGGTTGCCGGAAGTGAGAGACAAACCTAAGAAGACACTCAAGCATAATGATGGAGTATGAGTCTATTGAGAGGCTTGTGGTATTGAGTGATGAGACTTCTCGATAGATATGATAGTTCTTTGGAGAAGGCGAAGTGCTTCTTGTGAGAAAGGAGATGTAATACCCCCGAGTACCATAGGAAGGATGAGTGTTGGCTCTCGCCAATCTCAAACGCTACCTTCTATGAGTACCGGGGAAGGACGAAGTTCCATCTATATGGAGCCATCTACACCACAAGGCCAAGTCTCTTCCATTGGACAACCAAGTGCTAAGTCACCTCTTCCACAACCTCAAGTTCGGCATCAACATCAATGACATCAAGGCGAGGACCCAAATCTTGATGATGATCAAGGAACCTCACATGAACCTATCCTTTTGATCTTCTCTCGCCGGGATGCTAATGCTTCAAGACTCCTTCATAATCCAAGCAAAGCACAAGATATTCTCAAGAGCAAGATGTGATGGGATCCAACGGTATAGCAATCCCAAGGATCCATTCTTCCCAAATGTGCCCAACAAGACAATGGACTCACTCTCTATCGTTTATCGTCAAGGTTTGCCTCTCTACCTTTGTGCTTCTCATTTGGACATTGTGTCATAAGTGGATACCTATACCACTCTTGTGCCATATGTCTAGATGTAAAGCACGCATGAACATAGGGGGAGTGCGGTTTAAATTATTGAGCTATCCCTCCCCCCATGATGCACAAAGTAACTCCAAAACATATCCCATTCGTCAATCAAGTGACTATGAGCTTCATGTTGAGTAGTAGTCGTGAGTCCTAGGTCTCTACGCGACCTCACACTACCAAAACTCTTACACGGTGGCTTCGGCCACCAAACCTCCTCTTCGAGGAGTTGTTGTTCTTTTTGATTTCTTTTTCTTTTCGCTTCTTGTTTTTGTTTGTCGTTTCCTCTTTTCTTTTTGTTTCTTCTCGGGAGATTCACCCAAGCTTGGTTTTTCTAGCTTTGATTCTTGCAAGCTTGGTTGGATAGTACCTTAACAGTTCCGTAATCTAATCCTAAGCCATCATCTACCTCTTGAGCCAACTCCATCTAAAAGCACAAGTCTACACCAAAATCTGAGCTCTTTTTGAATTTGTGGACGGTACTACCGCTTCTTGGGGCGGTACTACCGCTCTGGGGCAGTTATCTGACGAAACTGAAAATTATCCCCAGAACGGTACTACCGCTCTAAGTACCGGGCCAGTACCGGCAAGCGGTACTACCGCTTTTAGGAGCGGTACTACCGCTTGCTCCTTTTGACAAGAGGTACCGGTTGGGGTCGGGTCATCCCCATCTCACCACTTCTTCCTCTTCCACCTCAAGTCAAAAGGCATCCCCAAGCTCAAGAGCTCGAGGAGATCGGCCCCGATCTCCTTTTCCAGCCGCCATCGGCCCAATCTCCTTCGTGGAGAAGCTTCCCCAACCTCTTCTCCGCCATGTCCTCCGGTATGAACCCTAAATTCTCTCTCTAGGGTGAGTTGATCTCCCTAGATGCATATGCTAGGGTTTGTTGGAGTTTTGTGGTGGAGAAGCACTCTTGGAAGCTATTCATGTGTAAGGATACTAGCTAGCAACAATGTGTGACTCTAGGGTCGATTTTGCCATGACCCAATCTCGATCTGGCTGTGCGAGCTTGAGCGGTAGTACCGCTCATTCTTGGGTGGTACTACCGGTCAAAGCGGCACTACCGGTTGGAATTGCGGTACTACCGCTCTGTATAAGAGTAACCAATGTTGCTTGTTAGTGTCCAATTTGATCTTTAATTTCTCGGCTTGTGCACTCATCCCCTATTCCCTCCCAAATCTCTGCTGTTCACAGGTGCGCCAAAGACCCGTGGTGGCAAGGTCAAGCCATCCTCTCGTCGTCATCGCGATGATGAGCAAGAAGAGATCATGCCAACAAGGACCACCAAGAGACAGAGAGACGCAGCAGCAGGGGCAAGGGGACCTCAAAAATCAATGCTCGATGTAAAGAAAGGCCAATTCTTGGAGGTGCGGGGAGCCAATCCTTATTTGCTCCCAAGAAATGCTCGCCAATGCCCCAATACCTACTTTCATCACATCAATCAAGAGAAGATCTACACTGAGGTCTATGGGGCCAAAGAGTTCAAGTGTTGCCCCCAATACTCCATAAGCATGGACAAGCTCCACTCCGACCTCGACTACTTTGGAGAAGCACTTGAGATATGTGAAGAACAAGGTCTTATTCCTATAATGACCTTTTCTCATGATTTCTCCCGGGAGGTGATTTGCCAATTCTATGCCACCGTGGTCTTTCTTGAGGATGAAGGAGGCTATCGCTCTTTGAAGTGGATGACCAAGGAGCATGTGATGGAGGCCTCATGGCAAGACTTTGCTCGATGCCTTGGTTATGAGCTCTCCGAAGACAACTCCAACCACTTCCGCATTCATCTCCAAGCCAAGCCCATGGCCAAGGAGAAGATGGACGACCTCTACATTCGAGGGAGGATGTTGTGTGGAAGCACCAAGGGACTCCTACCTGTCTATGATATCATGAACCGCATCTACCGCAGCACCATCAACCCCAAGCATACCAACCACGATGAGGTGCATGGATTCCTTGTGAATCTCCTTGTGCGCACACATGAGTTGAGGGGCCGCGGCAAGAAACTGGACATCATGGACTACATTTGGCATGAGATGCATGATTGTGCCTTCCTCCGCAAGCTTCCTCAGTACGCTCCCTATCTCATGAGGCTCATTTGTCTCAAGTGGGATCAAGAAGGCCGCGGAGATCTTCTGGAGCAATGCCGCCCCAACGTCACCATTCACAAGGAGAAGAGTCCTCTTGTCAAGGACCATGACCTTCCAAGGTTTCGCAAAGGAGCTCCCAAGGACAAGGATGAAGACGAAGCCGACAGCGACGACTCCGACTATGTGCCCAACTCCATCAAGCAAAAGGGCCTCTTCGCCAAGCTCACCACTCGCCTCAAGAAGTCCTTTTGCTTCAAGAGGGACCTCGAAGATAGGATGTACCAAGCTCATCACGACAACAAGAATATCCGCCAACGCCAAAAGGCGATGATGAGGCATATGCAACTCCCGGTCTCCGAGGGCTCCGAGGACAACATCACTCCTCCCGGTGAGTGGAAGTCAAAGCTTGTTTGGTCTAGCTCCGAGGAATCCATCCCCGAGCCACCTCATGGCAAAGGCCTTGCCCAAGATGAAGAGTATGATGATGAAGAGGAGGAGGACATTGAGGATGAAGGTGATGACAACGAGGATGATGATGACGAGGAGGATGACGACGACGAGTGATTCCCTTGGGACGCTACTATGCTTCCTCTCCCTTTTTGGTGTCTCGATGCCAAAGGGGGAGAAGTTGATCTATTAGGACGGGAATTTGCATGGGGATGCCAAGGGCTTGGTGGCTTCGTTTTGGTTCTTTCGGCCTTGGCATCAAACTTTTTCCCTAGTTATTCGGAACTTTATTCGTATGTGTGTTTGCTACTCTATTCGTGGGTCTCCCGACCCCCCGTTTGTATTAAGACTTAATCGTGCGTAGCTTATTGGACAATGGTCTCCATTATTTATTCTTTGATTGGCCATATTATTCCTTTGGAGGCACTTATTATTATGGTGGTGGCACTTATTATTATGGTGAGTTTGGGTTTTCTCAAGGCAAAGGTATGAAAAGGTTCACCCAAACTCCCCTATATACATATATTCTTGCCTCTATAGTGTACTTGTGCTACATAATCTTGTCATATGATCATCTTAGCATTTGTGCTTGGTTTGTAAAATTTAGGGGGAGTTCTCTCTAGGATGTGTGCATTTGTATACAAATGCATATTTTAAATATGCACACATCTAGGGGGAGCTTCGCCTATACTTGCAAACCAAAATACCTTATCATAATATCCTATGAATTATTGCAAATTCGTGTGTTGTCATCAAACACCAAAAAGGGGGAGATTGTAAGAGCAAGATCCATATCCCGTGTTTTGCGTGTTTGATAACAACACTCGAACAATTCTAACCGTGCACAAAGTTTGTCATTGATAGGTTTGCAAGATGCACGGTACCCTCGCTGAGCACATTATGATCAGAAGACCGAAGCGTAGTTCTTAGGGTTTCTGGTTTTGTGTGTGTGTCGTGAGGTGACATGGTAGGAGAGGAAGAGAGGAAAAGCTGTTTTAGCCATAGCGGTACTACCGGTACCAGGAGCGGTAGTACCGCTACCTCTATCGGTACCGCCCGTGATACCGCTCCGAGGCTTGCACATGGATATGCCCCACCGAACACGTTGCGGTACCTTCACGGTACCTTGAGCGGTAGTACCGCTTGAGGGCGGTAGTACCGCCCACGGTACCGCGCTAAGTACCGTAACGCGTTACGGTAGTACCGCTCTGGTACCGCTCGGGTACCGCTTGGGATCCAGTAAGGTCTGGACCCTATTGTGGTACCGCAAGCGGTACCGCGAGCGGTAGTACCGCAATGTGTTCACGTGGACAAGTTCAGTGGGGGATTCGAACTCAGAGCGGTAGTACCGCTTCCAGAAGCGGTAGTACCTCTTAGGTAAAAATGGCTGGTAACGGTTGGATTTGGAGGGACCTATATAAAGGCCCCTTCTTCTCCAGCCATCCTCAGCTCTTCTCTCTCTCTCTCCTCCATTGTTGCTGAGCTCAAAATTGAGGGGATCTCCTCATCCACCCAACCAATCTTGCTCATACTTTGTGAGGTGGTGGAGGAGACCCCGATCTATCATTCTACCGAGAGAAAGTCCACCAATTCATGGTAGTCCTTAGTGGATCTTGTTGTTAGGGTTCCTTGGTGGAAGAGCTTCTTGGTGGAGCACTGGAAGAGCTTCTTGGTGGAGCACTGGAAGAGCTTCTTGGTGGAGCACTGGAAGAGCTTCTTGGTGGAGTATTGGAAGGGTTCCTTTGGTG
Source organism: Lolium rigidum (assembly GCF_022539505.1). NCBI lineage: Eukaryota > Viridiplantae > Streptophyta > Magnoliopsida > Poales > Poaceae > Lolium > Lolium rigidum. The sequence continues at coordinate 214,678,228 of NC_061508.1, read as the reverse complement.
GAGCATTGGAGATGGGTTCCTATGGTGGAGCATTGGAGATGTGCAGCTATGGAGTCTAGCTTGGTGATGTACTAGCTCCATAGGGTGTTGGGAGCATCCTTGTGTGTGGACCTCGCCCCAACCTTGTGAAGGAATCACCGCCTCGACCGGTGCCTTAGTGGAAGAGGGAGAGCACGTCCGTGGAGCTCTCTCGAGGAAGAGGGTGAGGCCTTCCTTCGTAGTGTGGCTGCCTAGTCTCTTGTGTGAGACTAGCACCTCCTCAACGCAGACGTACTTCCTTTAGTGGAAGGAACTGCGGGAAACAAACCTCGACTCGCCTTGCGCCCCCCCCCCCCGGTTGTCTCGCTCCTTACTCTCGTTATCTTGTTGATTCCTTTACTTGTTGCACATGCTCTAGCATCATTGTAGGAACACCGCTATTGCAAAAGTTGTCACCTTTACCTTCCGTTGCGCTAAAATTGAAAAAGGTTAAAACTTGCCGTAGCGCCATTCACCCCCCCCTCTTGTTCGCTACGATCCATTCAATGGTGTCATTTCAACGGATCATGATGATGCTCTAATTAGTGTAAAAGTGGTAGTCACTAAAGCATAATCCACAAAAAATATAATGGCATCATTTTATTTTTATCTCATCATTAACCCAACAAGGTTTGGATACATTTCTCGGATACTATATCATCACTATGATATTCCAAGAAATGTGAGTTTGTAGAACAATTTCATAACTCTCTTAGATGTTCGCTAAAACTCGTAATTCAAATATTTTCCCAATGATCCAATCATAGATATTTGACTTTTCTATTACGATGATTTCCACTTCATGCTAAAATTTATTTGAATCCATTCAAATGTTTCAAACTTCCTCCTTATCGAATATATCCACATATATATACTCAATTCATTGTTAGAAGTTTTCATGAAGTAGAAGAATCTCCCGCACACAACTATGCCCAGTGAACCACATACATCATTATGTATGTTTCCACTAAGTTAGTTTCCCGTTCAACTCTTGGCCTATGAACGGTATTTCAGTCATTACTTTTAGAAAAGATTTTGCAAGCGCCAAATGATTCAAAAATCAAATGACTCCAAAAATCCATTTGCATGGAGTTTCTTCATGCGTTCCTTTCTGACATGACCTAAATGGCGGTTCCACAAATAAGTGGAATTCAAATCATTTGCCTTATGGCATTTTAGCGTCAATGTTATGTATGTGTGTTTCACCATTAAGATTTATAATAACTTATCCATCGTACATGGAGTAATGTCATAATTTGAACAACTCATTGTTTTCATTTGACCAGAGCAAAATAGCAATTATTAAGTTCTTTATTATAAATTCTAAGGGCTAGGTAGAATGCCAACGACAAACATGATAACACTTTATTATGTTCCAGACGTGCATTATTACCATATTCCTTATTAGTTACTTAGGCCATCGTATTCTTGTATTGCGTTGTATTGTACGACATCTCATACCAACCAACCTGGTACAAATACCCAAGAATTTCTTTATGTGACCAAACAAGGAATACATCCATAACATGTATATCATTTATATACACATGAGCTAGACTTTCTAGTCTTTTCTTTCTTTCTGCCAAAATATCTTTTGTAGTTTCTCTTTTAGCTTTCCTCATTATTCAGAAAAACACTTCAACAACAATAACTTCTAGGTTTGTTGGTCAAATACCAATAACCTTGAGGTTCTTACTTTGAAGTTGATCATTATATGACAAGTGTTCCAGATTTCACTATTAGTAACCTTTTAATATGATGAACAATTTCACGCATAGTTTTTCTCCATCATATCATGATGACTTTTCGAGACCATGTCTGTACATGCTAGGCTCGTAAAGTATAACCTCAGTATTCGCATGTGCAAATCTGGCTTGCACCCATTGTATGCACACGTAGAATCTATAAAACCCGATCATCACGTGATGCTTCGAAACTACGAGTCTTAGCAACGGTGCATACTAAGGACGATCACTTCATGGATATGCGAATATCGTTAGTGCCCCAATAGTTGGAGGATTGGGACGCCTTGCGTCTTCAACCTTCATACATTCCCATAAAACTTATGAGTTTATGTAGTCTCACCAAATTATATTCTATCACCTTGCAACAAATTCTTAGATATCACATATATCTCATACCTCGCTTATTTCTGAATACAAACTTTTCAACTCCTTACTTTTCAAACGAATTTGAACTTCAAGTTTCATGGAGACAAGATGACTTTAGGTACTAATTGAAACCATAGCTCTTTGAATCAACAATGTGAGGTTTACTAAAAGTTTGCAATAGGACTTAATCATTTCTTGATTCTTTAACAATACGGTACCAGTCAGTAAAGTTTCTTGTCAGACTTAACAATATTTCTATCTCAATTACAAGACTAGCGCATGGTAGAAAACGGATGCCAATACTACAAAATTAATTCAAAATACTAGTCATACTATGTTCATGATAATTAGTTCATGTTTTAATCTAATTACTAATGAACTCCCACTTAATACAACATCCCTCATAGTTGTTAAGTGGTACACGATCCAAATCCACTACACCAAAACCGATCATCACGTGAGATGATGTAGCTTCAATGGTGAACATCAACATGTTGATCATATCATCCATATGACTCGTGTTCAACCTTTCGGTTTCCGTTGTCCCGAGGCCATGTCTGTACATGCTAGGCTCGTCAAGCAAACCGAAGTATTCCGCGTGTGCCACATGGCTTACACCCGTTGTATGTGAACGTTGAGTCTATCACATCCGATCATCACGAGATGCTTCGAAACGACGAACTATATCAACGGTGCATACGAGGGGAGAACACTTTATTATCTTGATATTAATGTGAGGGATCATCTTATAATGCTACCGTCGCGTTCTAAGCAAAATAAGATGCATAAAGGATTAACATCACATGCAATTCATATGTGATATGATATGGCCCTTTAGTCTTTGTGCCTTCGATCTTCATCTCCAAAGCACGGACATGATCTCCATCATCAACGGGCATGATCTCCATCATCGTCGGCGTAGCGTCAAGGTCCATGGCGCCGTCTTCATGGTTGTTCACCTCATGTAGCAACTATTACAACTACTTTGAAATACTACTCAACATGAAATTTAAAGACAACCATAAGGCTCCTGTCGGTTGCCACAATACAATAATGATCATCTCATACATATTCGTCATCACATCATGGCCATATCACATCACCAAACCCTCCAAAAACAAGTTAGACGTCTCTAATTTGGTTTGCATATTTTACGTGGTTTAGGGTTTTCGAGTAAGATCCAATCTACCTACTAACATGAACCACAACGGTGATACTAATGTTGTCAATAGATAGAGTAAATTGAATCTTCACTATGGTGGGAGAGATAGACACCCACAAAGCCACTTATGCAATACAAGTTGCATGTCGAACGTGGAGCAAGTCTCATGAACGCGGTCATGTAAAGTTAGCCCGAGCCGCTTCATCCCACCATGCCGCAAGATGCAAAGTACATGAACTAAAGACAACAAAGCATCAACGCCCACAAAACAATTGTGTTCTACTCGTGCAACCATCTACGCATAGACACGGCTCTGATACCACTGTTGCGATTCGTAGCTTAGAAAACAAAAAATTTCCTACCGCGAGAACGCAATCCAAGCCAAGATGCAATCTAGAAGATGGGAGCAACGAGGGGATGAACGAGACTAACCCTTGAAGATTTCCAAAGCCTACAAGAGGAGGCTCTCGTTGCTGCGGTAGACGATCACTTGCCGCTTTCAAAAGCGCGTAGAAGATCTTGACGGTGCCACAATCGGGCAGCACCTCCGTACTCGGTCACACGTCCTGAAGACGACGTCCTTCTCCCCGTTCCAGTGGGCAGCGGAAGTAGTAGATCCTCCTCGAAATCCCAGCAGCACGACGGTGTGGTGGCGGTGGTGGTGGAGATCTCCGACAGAGCTTCGCCTAAGCTATGTGGAGAGAGAGGGAGGAGGGAACCGCTAGGGTTTCTGGGAGAGGGGGCTCTTGGGGGTGCGGCCATGGTGGTCTTGGTGTGGCCGGCCAGCCCCTCCCCTCCCCTCTTTATATAGGTGGAAGCCCCAAGGATTAGGTCAAAAGTCTCCGAATAAGACCCCAACATAAAACCTTCCATATGACCAAACCTAGGGGAAGTGGGACTCCCCCTTTCCTTTGGTGGGGTGGCCGGCCACCATGGGGAGGAGTCCACTTGGGACTCCTCCTCCCTTAGGCTGGCCGGCCAAGGTGGGTGGAGTCCCAGAGGGACTCCACCTTCCATGCTGATTTCTCCCGGACTCTTCTAGAACCTTCTAGAACCTTCCAGAAAAAATACCGGATCATTTTCAAACCTAGAAAATGACTTCCTATATATGAATCTTATTCTCCGGACCATTCCGGACCTCCTCGTGATGTCCTGGATCCCATCCGAGACTCCGAACAAAACTTCGAACTCCATTCCATGTCTCCATATCTACTTAAACGACATCAAACCTTAAGTGTGTCACCCTACGGTTCGCGAACTATGTAGACATGGTTGAGACTTCTCTCCGACCAATAACCAATAGCGGGATCTGGAGATCCATATTGGCTCCCACATATTCAACGATGACTTTAGTGATCGACTGAACCATTCACATACGATACCGATTCCCTTTGTCACGCGATATTTTACTTGTTCGAGGTTTGATCATCGGTATCTCTATACCTCGTTCAACCTCGTCTCCTGACAAGTACTCTTTACTTGTACCGTGGTATGTAGTCTCTTATGAACCATTCATATGCTTGCAAGCTAATTAGACGACATTCCACCGAGAGGGCCCAGAGTATATCTATCCGTCATCGGGATGGACAAATCCCACTGTTGATCCATATGCCTCAACTCATACTTCCCGTATACTTAATCCCACCTTTATAACCACCCATTTACGCAGTGGCGTTTGATGTAATCAAAGTACCCTTCCGGCATAAGTGATTTACATGATCTCATGGTTGAAAGGACTAGGTAACTATGTATCGAAAGCTTATAGCAAATAGAACTTAATGACGTGATCATATGCTACGCTTAATTGGGTGTGTCCATTACATCATTCATATAATGACATAACTTTGTTATTAATAACATCCAATGTTCATGATCATGAAACTATGATCAACTATTAATCAACAAGCTAGTTATACAAGAGGCTTACTAGGGACTCCTTGTTGTTTACATAACACACATGTATCAATGTTTTGGTTAATACAATTATAGCATGGTATGCAAACATTATCATAAACACAAAGATATATTATAATAACCATTTTATTATTGCCTCTTGGGCATATCTCCAACAATGTAAACATGGCTTTAGTTGGTGGCCCAATGTTCCTCTCTAACAATATGCATACTCAAATCTTTGCCACTCATGGTAAATCTCCCCTACTTCAAACAAGATGAGCATGCATAGTAATTCACATGATATTAAACAAAAGCCATTGATGGTGTTCCCCATGACAACATGGTTATCACACAACAAGCAACTTATAAGAACTAAAAATGCATAAAACATAGTACTTGCCACAATAGTTTTTAGACTACTTTCCCATGAGCTATAATTTACACAAAATAGGTGATTATTTTTGAAGGTTTAAAGGTAGCACACAAGAAATTTACTTTGAAGTGGCGGTGAAATACCACATATAGGTAGATATGGTGGACACAATTGGCAACTTTGGTTTTTGGGGGTTGGATGCACGAGTAGAGCTCATACTCAGTACAGGTGAAGGCTAGCAAAAAGACTGGAAGCGACCAACTAAGAGAGCAATAATGGCCATAATCATGCATAGCGATAAAACATTATCAATAAAAGCATAAAGTGATATTACAAATCAAAATATAAATGATCATAGAGGCTTTAGTTGACAGGTTATAGTCACAACATGGTGTAAGCATGCGCCAAGTCAACCCAATAAAGCATTATAAGAGAATACCACAATATTATGCTTTTATGATAGAAACAACACATGATTCTTTTAATGACACATTATGCACCCTCAGCTATTTGAAAAAATTCATGCTAAAACAATAAATACTAAGCATATGACAAGAATAACATCCAACATGACATGCCAAAATCTATGCCACAGTCTAGACAAGCTTCCATTTGCATAACTATAGTCATGAAATATTTTACTCATATCCAACACCAATCAACTTATTTGAAATAACTCTCAGAGATGAAATACAATATGGACCAGAGAGCTAGTAATACATAAATAATGAATACTAATGAGCTCTGAACAAAATGCAAGTGAAAGAATAAGAGCTAAATGCAGTACCACAAAACTAGAACACTCGCAGAACAATAACAGCGAAAACTAGAGCGTTCTATGCAATTAAAAAGGAGAGGGTCTTTCTCCAAAACAAATGTGTCGGGATCCAACATATGCTGCAACAAACTAAACTAAACTAAACTAAACAGAAAAATAAAAATAAAGACGCTCCAAGAACAACACATAGCGTATGAAGCAATAAAAATATAGCGTATAGAGAGGTGACCTGTTGCTTTGTTGATGAAGAGGGGATGCCTTGGGCATCCCCAAGCTTTGACGCTTGTACCTCTTGAATATGTATTGGGGTGCAGGGGCATCTCCAATCTTGAGCTTTTGTCCATTCTTCATCCCATCACATCATTCTTCTTTCCCTACACTTGAAAACTTCCTTCATACAAAAACTTCGCACAATTCTTCATTAGCAGCATTAGTACAATCAAAATAAAAAAATCCACTTGTGTTCACTAATAACATATATAAAAAATCTATTAAATAATAAGCTAATTTATCAACCTTTCAAATAGTTCTCTGATCAAAAGAACACAAAAAAGAAAGAGATTTAAGAGGCGAATGCAAATAGTGCAGAAATCTGTCAAAACAGAATAGCAGGTAAAGATCGAAATTCCCGAAAATTCTCTGTTGCTTATCTCGAAAAGTGGTAAACTTACGAAAGTTAGATAATAACATTGGACATATCCATAAAAAATTACAGCTTAAAATTACGCTCTGAATATTTATACGAATTTTTATGGTAACAACACATAATCTGTTTTCAGGACAGCAACTTCCCCAAACATTACTTTCTTCCTATTAGAGGCTATTGTTGGCACAAAAACGAAATAAGAATGGTAAGGAGAGGTCATTACAGTAGTAATAATTTCCAAGACTCAACAAAAAGAAAAAAATACTGTAAAAAAAATATGGGTTGTCTCCCATAAGCGCTTTTATTTAATGCCTTCCAGGTAGGCGCAGTACTTTGAGAAGATGCTCACATAAGAAATATGAATTGAAGTAAAAGACACCATCAAGACACAAATATGAAACACATTTAAGTCTAACCCACTTGCTATGCATACGAATCTTGTACAAAAATAAATTCACAAAGAACAAAGTGACAAGCATAGGAAGATAAAACAAGAGCAACTTCAAAACTTTCAGCAAATAGAGAGATGTTTTAGTAACATGAAAACTTCTACAACCATATTTTCCTCTCTCATAATAACTTACAGTAGCATCATGACTAAACTCAAAAATATAACTATCACATAAAACATTCTTATCATGAGCCTTATGAATAAAGTAATTATTACTCTCCACATAAGTATAGTCATTCTTATTAATTGTAGTGGGAGCAAATTCAACAAAATAGCTATCATTATTATTCTCATCACCTTAATCATCAGATATAGGAGACATATTGTAATCATAATAAATTTTCTCCTCAATAGTAGGTCGACTGAAAATATCATATTCATCATTGTAATCATCATAGCTAATTTTCTCCTCTAAAGCGAGCGAAGTAAAAAAAAAGATCATTTTCATGAAAACTAGCTTCCACAAGCTTAGACTTTTCCATAGAATTAGCAATAATGGTGTTCAAGGAATTCGTACTAATAACATTGCCATTAGAATGCAAATAAAGTTTCATAGGTTTTTTAATTTTCTCTTCAAAGACTTCATGTCCTAACTCAAGGTAAATACTATAAAGTTCTCTAATTTTGTTGTTGTTTTCCATTAAGCCTAACTAGTAAAAAATAAAAACAAGAAACATGAACATGGAAAGTAAGCATGGAATAAACTAAGCAACAAAAATAATAGCTATAATAAAAAATGTTTTTTTGATATAATAAAGCAAATAAAACAAAGTAAAGTAAACTAAGCAAACTATAACAAAGCAAAAAGATTGGAGATGAGAGACTCCCCTTGCAGAAATCATCTTTCTCCCCGGCAACGCTGCCATAAAAATACTTGCTGGTGTGAAGTTGCCGTGGGAGTTGGCAAACTCTGTGGTGTATCTTTTCTTCAGTTCCCCGGCAATGGCGCCAGAAAAATAGCTTGATGGTGCTTATCGTAACTCCGACTTCACACTGTTGGGGAACCACAAGAGGAAGGTATGATGAGCACAGTAGCAAGTTTTACCTCAGTAAGAAACCAAGGTTTAATCGACCAGTAGGAGAAATGCGTGACTTCTGAAGGTGTTGCTAGCTGACTAGTGGCAGGGCGCATGTAATGTCCCAGGTTTAGAGACAATCGAGGGGTAGATTTTAGAAAGGGATGTGCACTGCATCGTAAATTCTGGGGAAATTTCGCGCTTTTAAAAGAAAACTGCATCGAAGGGGGACAAGTTTCTCTCTCGACACCTTTGCAGGGTTAGGGTTTCGAGAGTGCGACAAACTTGCATCTCACTTAACTAATTTAGGGTTTTGAGAAGAGAGGAGAGTTAGTTCATTACAACTTTAAGGTGCATGATTGAATTCAAACAAACTTGTGTTTGAATTACAAATTCAAACATCATATGAATATCTCATAATTCAAATTTGAGGTAATTCATTAAACAAATTATAAATAATCAAGAATATAAATAGTACAACTATTATACAAAGCTCATTAAGGAAAATTGGAGCTTTATTAATAATCACACATGATACATTGTCATTTACAATATTCAGAAATGAATTAAGAAATATTACAACACATTATATGAATTGAATAAAAGGGAAAAAAGAAAAAAGAAAATTACAAGTCAACTAAATGTCCTAAACTACATTATTGACCATCATGTAATTCTTGCTCTTGATGATCTTGATCTTCATCTTGATCATCACATTGTCCCTGCACACACACAAAGATCAAATACAAGTTATGCCAAGTGGCAAAGGTTAGCAAAAGAAAGTAGAATTGAGTGGATATGATAGGAACCAGCCGAGCTGATCCACTCAGCTGCACAAGACACACACACACACACACACAAGCTGCTCACACAGCTTGAGTGCATGTGCAACAGCAAGCCATGGATTGTGCATGCACAACAGCACATACACATGGCCAGGGGAGTCACCAAAGGATGCCAGGCCTTGTTGTCGACCAGAGAGGCAAGGGGAGGGCATACATAAAATTTTCACAGCCCAAACCCTAGCCATTTCATCGGCACCAACTCAACTGGTAAGAACACAGCAAGAACAGCAAGAACAGGTGAACAGCTAGAGCTGCTCCACCTATTCCATCAAACCACTGAAACAAATCAAGCATCACCAGCAAGTCAGGAGGAGCAGGGCAAGCACATAAATCCAACCAGAAGCAAACCCACTACATCAGCACTTAATCTAGGAGCTGGAGTGAGGTATACACAAAGAATCGTGGGCAAACATCTGTTTTGCTCATAAATAAGCATGTGCATCAAACACACAAGCCATAGGGTGTGAGTACCCTGTTTGTGACATCATCTGGCTACCAAGTCAGTGGTGCAGGAAAATATGGGTCAAGCAAATAGGAAATCACCAAGGGAACACTGGTTAACCAAAACAGTGGCTTAACCAAAGAAATCCATCAAGGAAATGATCCTATCTATTCAACCAAAGTCACCTAGCACCTAAATCCTAGCACACCATCAGACAGATAGACAACTGTTATCACCAGAATTTGACCGAGTCAAGAGGTGGGCCGCGATCAAGATGGACTTAAGGAAATATACATGGAAGAATTACGTGAATCGGCCTGTTATGCTGAGTTTGGGCTAGTTTGCCCTTGTATCTGTAATATATTAGGTTACGTGTCGATTAGTTAGAGTTTTGCCCGTGCACGGTTAGGTGCACGTCTAAAGTTAGAAAGTCCCTTGGACTATAAATATGTATCTAGGGTTTATGGAAAAAACAACAACCAACGTTCAACCAAACAAATCAATCTCGGCGCATCGCCAACTCCTTCGTCTCGAGGGTTTCTATCGGTAAGCGACATGCTGCCTAGATCGCATCTTGCGATCTAGGCAGCACAAGCTCCACGTTGTTCATGCGTTGCTCGTATCGAAGCCTTGTTGATGGCGAGCAACGTAGTTATCATAGATATGTTAGGGTTAGCATAGTTCTTCACGTAACATGCTATCGTAGTGCAACCCTTGCATGTCTAGCCGCCCTCACACCTATCTTAGGTGTGGGGCGGCACCCCGCTTGATCATTATTTAGTAGATCTGATCCGTTACGGTGGCTCCTTGTTCTACAAGGATTAGTTTAATATCTGCAATAGTTAGGCCTTACAAAGGGGGAGGATCCAGCGGCACGTAGGGTGTCGTTCGCTAGTCCTAAACGAGGATGTTCGGGGATCAACTTCGTGTTGGTTTTTAGGCCTTGTTTAGGATCGGCTTACGATCACCGTGCGTGGCCGCGAGGCCCAACCTGGAGTAGGATGATCCGATTATGCGGTGAAAACCCTAAATCATCGTAGATCTCATTAGCTTTATCTTGATCAAGCAGGACCACCATATATTCGTGCACCCCGTACGAATCATGGGTGGATCGGCTCCTTGAGCCGATTCACGAGACAACCTCGAGAGCCGATCGAGGCTCGTATTTAATGTTTACGTGTATGCCATGCAGGAAACTAAGCGAGGCATCTCCATCACCTTCCTGACCAGGTATAGGTCAGGTGGCACGCCCTTGCATCAGCATCGGACGTGTGACCAGAAGGCTTTGCGGGCCGTCGCTCGGAGGGACCTCAGCCAGCCGCAGCTCTAGGTTGTTCCCGGCTCTACGGTGTTGCCCGTCGCTGCCCGCCGGTGGGTTTCTGACGACAACACATTCTGGCACGCCCGGTGGGACCAGCTTCTACATCAACCACATCGCCATCTACATCTAAGATGGCGGACGGCATGCCAGTCACCTACAAGGAGCTGCCCGACGAGCTCAAGAAGAGGTATGACGAGATCAAAGTCACCCTCGAAACCGACCTCATCGGCTCTTTTCAGAGAACCCGTTCACATGGCATCAGATGGAAGGGGTTCTCACCGCAAGGTGCACTCGATGGGATAGACCTCTCTGCCCCGTCAGAGGAACGCACCAGGTCCCTGCGGCAGGAGATCAACTACTTGGTGGCTCACTCGCTACACCGCCACTACGAGAACCTGGTCAACACGTTGGAGCGTGTCGCTCTTCGCGTGATCCGGGAGATCATGAGGCACCGGTACTCGCCGTCGGGACCAGCTCTCGGGACGCATCAAGGAGAGTTGCCACTCCAGTCCCGTCCACCGCTGCCATATGCATTGGCAGCACCAGAAGTGCCGGCTACACCGGCATTCGTCGTCTACAAGATCGGTGGTGACCCTAGTGACTACCAGTTCTTGCCCGAGGCGCCTAAGGAGATCCCTCACGGGTACACGTGCACGTATGTGCCGATTGTGGCAACCGGGCACTCACAAACCAGGCCACAACATCGGGGACTTCGGGAAAACGGGAGGGACGTCGGCGACGAGCTTGAGAAGCGAGACGTGGCTAACTAAGTACGCCACCCCGACGAACCTCCATAGCTCAGCTCCTGCGGTTGGCTCGAGCTGGAAAAGCAAACATGGCTGGCTAAGTACGCCACCCCGGCGAATCTTCGGAATTCAACTCCTGCAGCCAGCACAGCGGATCAGATCAGTACCATACTGAGAGACCAGTTCGGCATGGTGCCGAAAAGGAGGGCCATCGGCTATTCCAAGCCGTACCCCGACGACTACGAGATGATCCCGCTACCACCCATATATCGGCTCCCTGATTTCTCCAAATTCAGTGGATCAGATGGTTCCAGCTCCATCGAGCACGTCGGCCGATATTTGGCGCAACTAGGACCGGCTTCAGTGTCGGATCAACTACGCGTGAGGCTCTTCTCACAGTCCCTCACGGGATCGGCTTTCGGATGGTATACCTCTTTGCCACCAGACTCCATCCGGACTTGGAAGCAGTTGGAAGAGCAGTTCCATATGCAGTACCATTCAGAGGCTTCCGAGTCTAGCATTGCCGATCTAGCACAATTACGTCAGAAGCGCGGAGAAACTGTGACAGAATACATCCAGCGCTTCAGGAATCTTAGGAACCGATGTTATTCGGTTCGTATAACTGAAAAGAAGCGATCGAGTCGGCAGTAGCGGGCCTTGCAACACAGCTCAAGGACATGGCCTCCCAAGCGGATTATCCCTCACCGGCGCACATGGTTCAGAAACTATCGGCATATGAACAGCGCCACCCGGACCTGTACCAAGACAAGTTCAAGCGTGCGGTAGTCCTGGTCGATGCGAGAGGAAGACGAAGTTCTCGCGGGAGACCAAGAGGTAGCGATGGCTGAATGGACTCGGGGAGGAACCCCGTGTCCTGCAAATGGGTAAAGCCACCAGGCCCACCCAGGGGATTTGATTTTGACGTGACCAAGACTGAGCAAATCTTCGACCTCCTGCTCAAGGAGAAACAGTTGACGATTCCTGAAGGTCTCAAATTCCCCACGGTGCAAGAGCTGAACGGAAAGCCATACTGCAAATGGCACAACTCGCTCTCCCATGCCACCAACGACTGCAGGGTATGGCGTCAGCACATCCAAGCGGCGATAGAAAAAGGGCGTCTAATTTTCAACCAGTACGCCATGAAGGTCGACACCCAGCCCTTTCCCGCCGTTAACATGGTGGAGTGCACTTACCCTGAAGGTTGCCAGCCAGGATCCTCGTTCAGCATCAACATGGTAGGACCTGGGAACCACTCTGGCAAAGATGGAGACGAGGGCAGCTGCTCTCGTAGCAAGGACACGGAGGAGGCCGCTCCACGCGATCGGCTCCGTCATGATGGCAAGCGCTACGTTACGGAGGGAGAAGTGAAGAACATGAGATATCAGCGACCCCTCTCTGATCACCTCCTCAACAAGTATGTGAGTCAGTATGACCAACGCCGACGATCCACCGATGATGATGAAGGAGATCGTCTAGCTAGAGAAGCCAGAAGACATCGTCGGCACGATCGCGATGAGGAGGAGCACGAGCGCCGTGCCATAGAAAAATCAAGGGAGCAAGATGACAACGCCAGGCATTGGGACTGCCCCTTCTTCAGACACTGCTGGGATTCAGGAATGAGCCGATTGCCCACAATCGGCAATTGCCCAGAATGCAACTAGAAGAAGAAGGAGGCAGCCAATGTGTCTGTGTTCAAGCGCTTAGGGCCTCTCCCGCCACAGAGCAAACGCGCTGAGTCCCCTCGCTGGGCAGATCTCGAGGATTCCGAAGACGAGGGACAAGAAGAAGAAGAAGACAGGTACCACCGTCCAAGGTGGTGCCCTGACGGACTCAGCCGTTCACAAAAGCGCAGGGTTCAGCGATTGCGCGGCCTAGAGGAAGCCGAAAGGTTATACCTGCATACTTTAAGGAAGGCACGACCTGATCTGGCTGCAAAGGTTCAGCGAACCCTGGACGAAGAGGGTCGTCCACGGAAAATGGAGTGGCGCCCCAAGCAAAGGAAAGCCGATGATGAAACATCGGCTGGCACAAACATGGTGTTCATCCTCCCTTCGGAGTTCAGTGCTCCAGGGTTAGACGAGGCACCTGTTGCACAACTTGACTGCGGCCCGAGGCCGGTTATCTTTGAGAAGCCACGAGAAAGAAGCTACAGACATCTGAAGGCCTTGTATTTGCGAGGTTATATCGATGGGAGGCCTCGTAAATAAGATGCCTGGTGGACACCGGAGCGGCAGTCAACATCATGCCGTACTCTATGCTACGTCGGGCTGGGACGCTCTAGCTCAGATCTAATCAAGACCAACGTGACATTGAGCGATTTCAACGGCCAAGCGTCTGACGCACAAGGTGTTCTGAACGTGGATCTGACCGTAGGAAGGAAAACTATCCCTACAACGTTCTTCATCGTCGATAGCACGAGCACTTATGCTGTTCTGCTAGGAAGAGATTGGATCCACGCCAACTGTCACTTGCTTCGAGCCGATCCGGGTTCCTGAATCTTTTTGTCGAGGATTTCTAATCTTTGGTCCTAGTTCAGCCGTGTTGACGGAAGGGGTGGTCGGCTTTCTAAGGAGGAAAGGTGATCAGTTTTGGTGCGTCCTCTCTGACATTCACGCCCCGAGTAAGGCTCGGGGGCAGCGAGCTCTGGTGGATACTTCGTTTAGGAGCCGATTGGGGTACCATCGGCTGGTCTTTCGTCGCCACCTTCTTCACAAATGATGAGTATTAAAGAAGACCATTAGGTTTGGTTGGAAGAATTCAAAGGCTTCCCTGAAGATTCTACATTATCCACCAGATTTTAAAATCATCAGTTGAAGGATGGAAGGGTGAATTTTAAAGGACCGATGCGTTGCTATCGGCTCATTACGCATTGGCAAAAAGGGGACAAATCGGCAAGGTCAGTATGAGAGGGAATCGGCTAAATTGAGCTCAAAGGAAATCGGCAAAATCAAATTGGGGAAAGTTCTTCATTGATAGGCGAGATTTGTTACATAAAGAGCTGATTGCTCTCAAAAGGAAGTACTAGGGGATACATTGCCCCATCTACTACTACTGGCCCTATACTAGAGGTCCTATCTACGGGCCGTCACTGCCCTCGTCGTCGCCGTCGTCGCCGCTGTCGGCGCTGCTTCCGGCGGGCTCGTCGTCGCTCCAATGGCCGCCGACCGGGCCCTCATTGTCCTCGTCCTCTTCATCAGCGTCATCGTCGCTGTCGAAGTCGCTGAGGTTGCCCGGCCAGGGGCAGAACCGCTTGGCCGGCGGCTCATCAGAGGAGGTGTCATCCTCCTCCTCTTCCGGCTCCTCCTCCTCCTCGGAAGAGGTGAAGTCGCAGGAGAAGCGATCGTCATCGCTCCCCTCCTCCTCCTCCGTTTCCCCGTTGGCGAGGAAGCGGAGGTCGCTTTCCCCGTCGGTCAAGGACTTATCGTCCTCAGACCAGACGGAGAAGTCGTGGCTGGACTCCTCCCCAGCTTCAATGGCGCGGCGGGTGTTCGCCGCGTGGACTTCCTCCTGGGTCGGCTCCGGCGTCGGCTCACGGGAAGGGGAGGACTGGCTGGAAAGATCCGATGGAGCAGAGGAGGAAGAAGACATGGTGGCGCAGGAGGGCTTTTGGAGTGCTAATGCGAAGGAGATGCAGAGGAGAACTGTTCATAGCGGTTAAATAAAAGGGGATATAGTGGAAATTCAATGCCACGGCAGTTTCCGAGGAAGTGGTGCCTAAAGAAAAAAAAACTGCCAGGTCACGTGGAGAAGTTGAGAAGGCGAGGCATCATGATGAAGGATACTGCAACGGTTCTGCCACGACATGACCCGACGAAGGAAAGCAGAGTGATTTTGGAATTACCAATTCCAAAACCAGGGGGGCATGTGTTATCACCAGAATTTGACCGAGTCAAGAGGTGGGCCGCGATCAAGATGGACTTAAGGAAATATACATGGAAGAATTACGTGAATCGGCCTGTTATGCTGAGTTTGGGCTAGTTTGCCCTTGTACCTGTAATATATTAGGTTACGTGTCGATTAGTTAGAGTTTTGCCCGTGCACGGTTAGGTGCACGTCTAAAGTTAGAAAGTCCCTTGGACTATAAATATGTATCTAGGGTTTATGGAAAAAACAACAACCAACGTTCAACCAAACAAATCAATCTCGGCGCATCGCCAACTCCTTCGTCTCGAGGGTTTCTATCGGTAAGCGACATGCTGCCTAGACCGCATCTTGCGATCTAGGCAGCACAAGCTCCACGTTGTTCATGCGTTGCTCGTACTGAAGCCTTGTTGATGGCGAGCAACGTAGTTATCATAGATATGTTAGGGTTAGCATAGTTCTTCGCGTAACATGCTATCGTAGTGCAACCCTTGCATGTCTAGCCGCCCTCACACCTATCTTAGGTGTGGGGGCGGCACCCCGCTTGATCATTATTTAGTAGATCTGATCCGTTACGGTGGCTCCTTGTTCTACAAGGATTAGTTTAATATCTGCAATAGTTAGGCCTTACAAAGGGGGGGAGGATCCAGCGGCACGTAGGGTGTCGTTCGCTAGTCCTAAACAGGATGTTCCGGGGATCAACTTCGTGTTGGTTTTTAGGCCTTGTTTAGAATCGGCTTACGATCACCGTGCGTGGCCGCGAGGCCCAACCTGGAGTAGGATGATCCGATTATGCGGTGAAAACCCTAAATCGTCGTAGATCTCATTAGCTTTATCTTGATCAAGCAGGACCACCATATATTCGTGCACCCCGTACGAATCATGGGTGGATCGGCTCCTTGAGCCGATTCACGAGACAACCTGAGAGCCGATCGAGGCTCGTATTTAATGTTTACGTGTATGCCATGCAGGAAACTAAGCGAGGCATCTCCATCACCTTCCTGACCAGGTATAGGTCAGGTGGCACGCCCCTTGCATCAGCATCGGACGTGTGACCAGAAGGCTTTGCGGGCCGTCGCTCGGAGGGACCTCAGCCAGCCGCAGCTCTAGGTTGTTCCCGGCTCTACGGTGTTGCCCGTCGCTGCCCGCCGGTGGGTTTCTGACGACAACAACAACTTGTGCCTATTATTGTTTGTCAACAGCAAAGATCACTGGAAATCCAACAAGGAATTGCCCAGTGATGTATTCACTAAGCCACAGCAAGCCAACAAGGGTGGGAGCTACCTAACAGCAATGAATTGCTGTCAAGGTCACCTCAACCACTGAACCAACCCAAACAGATAAGCCATGCACAGTTATCATCACCCAGATGGGTTCAAAAGGAGGGCTAGGGTACACAACCAAGTGTTGGCATCCATCTAGCCCTGCCAAATTCAATTAAATGATCATTACTGCAAGGCAGTTCACATCAATTATCCATGTGATCAAGCCAAACTAAATAGATAATTGAAATACACAAGTAACCAGTGGTATAGACACTTGCAAATGACCCAGAGGATCACTGCAAGCAACAGTAGACACTTGATCAGGCAAAGCCTGCACCAGCACAAGGCATGGTGAAACACAGTCACCAGGACAAGCACCAGACAGTCACAGGCAGTAAGTTAAGCAAGCAATAAACAAGCTGTAACACCCCAACTTTTGCAACCTTGTTTATTTGTCCTTAATGCAAAAAATTAGGGGGAACAAAAACTTTTTCTTTAGGCTAATTAAGATGAATTTCCTTGATCTGTTTGTTATGATGAATTGCCTTGATCTGTTGGTAGATGAATTGTCTTGATTTGCTTGTTGAGTTTTGTCTTCAGCTACCTCATAGAACAACACCCTAGTGGTTAAACAAGCAACTCACCAAATAAAACACATGTGTGGCTTAGGAAGAATTGTTTTCCTTCTTACTACATCAAACCTCTCTCCCGATGACAACATGAGTGTGCCATCTTGATTTTTCTCTTTGTGGTACAAGATAGCTCAATCATCCTTAATTCAAAACTTGGGATCATCTACCCCTAGCTACATCCCTCTCTTATACCCACTCATCCTTGTTGGTTTTGAGGCCATGTCGACCATCTGTGTTGACAGGCTTAAAATGTCCAGACTTTGGCAGTTAATTTCTGAGCAACCACAACTGTTATTGGCAGCCTCAATACATGGATCTCATCTATGCAACACCCTCTTCAACCTCCACGTCCTGCATGTCTCAGTCAATCCTTGCAACTCATATATTCAACTTGATCTGGTATCTTATCCCATGTTCCAGCACCAGATCACTTCTTCCTCTTTTACCTCCTGTTTTTTTCATCCAAGTTTATCTTCACAAAACCAAGAGTGGGAATGATGGATACAATTTGTAGCCATCATCTACCCCTGAGAACACTTCTCCCTAAATTAGTTTTCGTTCTCAAAAACCCAATTGATTTTCCTTCTCTAGTTTTTTTATCACAAAACTACTTCTAGTTTTATTAAATATTTTCAAGATCTTTCTTCAAAGAAAACAAAGAACTGAAATGGGTTTTATTTTTCATCCCATTTCTACCAAGTACTGATTTCTAAAACATTATTTTCTATCTTGCTTTCTTTCCAGCAAAAGGCTTGTTTATGATACCTATACCATTTCTTGTTTTCCCTCTTGCTTATTTTTACATTGGAGAAAAACTCTACTTTACTAGAGAAAGTAAGTAGAATATTTTGAACCCCTATGTTCCAACTAAATTTATCTCAACACTTTCAAATTTCATTCCACTTGAGTTCATTCCCAATTGTCCCTAGACAATTGAGGTGTTTCAAATACTTTTCAAATAAGTTCTATTTTCAATGACAACTCTTGCACATCTTGTGTATCCCTCTGATCTACCACATTGTATCCCTTCATCCTCCAATTCTGGATCAAATGGATGATCAATTGATACTTTCAAACCACTCCCAATTGACCTCTGATTTGTAGAGCAACTTATATTTCATCATACTCGTCTCAATCATCCATTCTTTTCCATCATGAATTGATGACTTATGTCAATATATTCATCCTTGTGAGTATATGATTACATCCTTCACTATCTCTCTAAACCTTGGACTCTTTATCACTTGCAGGAATCTATTTTCTTTGCATGACACAAGTGGTGCCGTGTGTCTTGCATGAGCACTTGAGTGCCATGTGTCTCATCTTGTTTTTGCATAATTCAAATCTCAAATCTTGTGGCGGCTATCTCACAAATGGCCTGCACTTGAAACCTTGTACACCACCATCTCCATCATCTCCTTGGCACGAAAACCTTCAAGCCACAAATACCATCTTGGTGCATATCACCATCACACTCTCCTTCCATCTCTATATATCTCTTTTATATTTTTGTACACATTATCTAAGCCACCATCTTGGCATGAAATAATGTGGCTCCACTATGATCAACATGTATGTTGGAAGCTCCCTTTCTATGATTCATTTTTGAGTGGCACATGAAGGAGTCGGCCATGCCATGCCATGGCACACATGTGCATCATACCTCTCCATCCCTCTCTCTCACACCATTACTCCACCTTGGGAAAACCTCTCTTTTCTTTGTCTCTTCCCAATGCCACTAATAATTTCAGCTTGGGTCAATTTTCCCTTCCCCAAGTCAGCCACCCACCCCCACCAATCAAAGAAGAAGGCAGCCACCCCTCTCCCTCTATAAAAGGGGCTTGGCCGGCCACCTCCTCCCCTTTGCTTCATTTTTTCTCACACTCCACTCCCTCACACTCTCCTCCTCCCCTCCACCACGAGCTGCTGCTCCTCCTAGCTACCATGGCCGGCCATGGCCATGGAAATCATCCAAGATGCAGCTCCCATCCTCCCTCAAGCTCATCCTCACCATGAGAGCATCCCTCTCACTCTCTTCTCCCCTAACCTTTGGTGAATCCAGCTCCCTTTCTCTTTTCCCCTCTCACAAGATTGGATCTTGATGCAGGTGCATGTTGGTCCAAGCATGGAGATGGTTGAGCAATCCTCAGATCTGAAACTCTTGACCAAAGTTCGTCCAAAACCTTGCAGTAATTTCTGTAATCTTGCTATTTCAGATTCTGCTACGATTTTGTAAAATCCGCCAAAACTCTCGTGCAGATCCAAATCGAGTGATTCAAAGTTCCACAGAGAGGCATTGAAAAGATCTACAACTTGTCGTTGGTCTCATCCTCAAATACAATACAGATTACACTTGGTAAATAAAGTTCTGTAAACATGCAGAATCACTGTTTGTTAGATTTGTTCCTTTTTACATAACCTTTTTGAGCAAAATCAACTGTGGGTGAAAGCACTCTTCGGTACCTTCATTTTGACGTTGGTTTCACTTCAAATGACCTCCTGAAATTGAAATGGTTCACAGATCAAGATCTAGTCAGATCTGACTTTATCGAATTAAATCAGGAGCTTGGAAACGAAATTTTGGATGAAACAAGTTGGGCAAGAACCAGCTTTTCAATACCTTTCAGATGCAGCTGACCTCATATTTTTATAAGTTGTGTACGATTTTTCGTGAATTAAACTTGTTCTGTGTGTTCTGCAGACATGGCTGTTAGCTTTGAAATCAACAAAAATCCATCTTTGATTCAAATTGAGTGATTCCAATTTGGTAGTACTACTGAATGTTTTTTTAATCATCTCAAACAAGTTCCAAACCTTTATCTGTTGTGTAAATCCAGAGAGAAAGCAAACGGTGAAGACATGCAGTAACCTTGTTAACCCATTTGTGGGAGTTTCAGAAACAATTTGAACTCAAATCCAATTGTGTATTCATCTCTGTTTAAATATCTTTCAAATGCCATTGGACTCATATTTTTAGGATTTTTCTACGATTTATGGCTTATAGGTCTTGTTTTCTGTACAGTCAGATTCAAAGAAATTCCTAATATTGTAGGTTTAATATTTTTGGGTGATTCCAATTGGGTTAGTCTTGTATTAGTACTGGCCATCTAGGAAAAATATTATTAGTCTCTGTTCATACATATTTGTTGCTGTTAGTAATGTTTATGTGTGACATGCATTGTTGAAGCAAAACTTTTCGGTTTATTTAAAACCCTTGACCAACTCTTTTTAGTAGAGATGGGCAACCTTTATTTTATGCTTGCTAAACAAAACCTCTGCAACTTAACATTAGCTCTTTTTTTAGCTTGAGTTTTCAAATTGTGTGGTATCTTGCTCGCTTCCTATTATTGTATAGTGTTAAGTGAGCAAATTAAATTAGGAAAACTGATTTCTACTTTTCCAAAAATGTTTGAAATTATGTTGTGATTGTTTGTGATGCCAAACTAATGCACTTGTCCTCTTTATGATGTTATCCACCAGGGGATACTTAGTTTGTTCCATGGGGATACTGAGAGAGGCAATTGCTAAGTCATGGCACTCTCATACCTTTACTAGGTAAATAAAATGGGTTCTCTTTAAGTTGTTTGTGGTACCTATAAGTCTTTTGTATGGTAGATCTTTATTGAATGGTTAAATTATGGTTGTTGTATGTTTGTTTTGTTGGTGCAATATGATTGATTGTGTTCCTTTTATATTTTTCCGGCGATAGATTGCGAACAATTCCGGAGAAGAAGAAGAGGTGGAATCGGACGAGGATTTTATTTATGTTGTTGGGATTCTTATATTGATGGAGTTGAAGAAGTGCAGGGATAAATAAGCTAAGGCAAGCCATCTTTTGATCTCTGACTTGGTGTCTTGTTGGATGTCATTTGTTGATGTCCAAAGCACCTTAATTCTATGTGTGTTATTCTCTCTATTTATGTCATCTATGTGTGATTGCAAGTGGGGTATTCCCTAGTGGTGATACTCCACTATTGTCCTTGTGTTATGGGATGCATGATATTATGGTTGTGCTATTCCACTTGGTTATCTTGTATGCTCAACTTGAGCATGTTCCATCTCAAGATAGTAACTTACACCACATCCACCCCCTTTGTAGTATAGAGGTATCAATGTCATGATCTTGGTATATTCTCAACTTGAGAGGAGTATGTCGTGTACCCATTGGAGAGTATGTTGGATAGTGATACTCTACTATCTAAGTTGTATATTTAGCACCACAAATCTGAAAGTATAATCCTCCTTGTGTTGTCATAATACATGCTTGCCTTAAAGCAAGTATGATCCACTCCATTACTCCTTTTATACCATCTATGGCAAGATGACTCTCATCTCGGCCATAGTGCAATACTAGTTCAACTCATGAAACTATAGGTTCGGAACCCCTCAAGGCTTACCTTGATGTAAATGTTTGTGAAAACCTTGGGTAAGTTAACTCTACCCAAGTGTATGTTTTGGAAAGACATGGTCTTTGGACAAGGATGTTGGAGGAATATGGTTGGTTGTTGGCAAGTAAAGGAAGTGTGGGTTAAATGTTTTTCAAAGGAGCACTGCGTATAAGTGTTCGCCGTCCCAACTTTTTATCGCGCAACCACACTACCCTCGGTGGGACGGGGCTTAGCCCGTAGTTTGTTGAAGCTGGCAGGAGCACCCTTCACAACTCTCTAGGGAGGGTCACGACGACCTCCGACGCCGGCTTGCGCTCTGGAGGAGGCAATACACTGTCTTAACTGATAGCCGGACGATTACTGAGGGTCTTCTGTCATGGCGACGGAGATACTCTCAAAAGGAGGTATGCTGCCGGGGTGCCGGGAAGGGGTAAGCCGGCAGGGAAGGACTCGTGCCAGTGGAGATGGGAGAAAGGTTATGTCCGGGTATCCGTCGTGGCATATGTTGTTATGCGGGGATGGTGCCCACACGATAGGTATCCGGATAGTTGTGGGGAAGTGTGCAAACTCTGCAGAGTCAAATCTATTCGAATAGCCGCGTCCGCGGTCATGGACAAGTTGATATGGCCATACTTAACCTGGGCTTGCGTTTTGTTTTGATAAATGCTTTGCAAAGAAAGTGTTGTGTGAATGTGTACCGGAAAGGTGTGGAAAAAGGGCGTGTGTCGACCATACAGAGATGGTCGTGGAAAAATTGAGACCAAGTGGGGAATTCTTTCCTAATGTTTCTTGAAGAGGAACTCTTCTTTAACAAAGATATAGACATGTCATAGATATCTTTTGAAGTATCCTCTTCAATAAAGATATAGGTATGTCATAGGAATTCTCTAGCATCCCCATCAACTGAGATGGACTTATGCTACCTCTTCTTCAATAAAGATATAGGTATGTCATAAAACTTCCTAAGCGTTCCCATCAATTGAGATGGCGGTATGCTACCTTTCCTCCTAGATGTTTAGTGGGTTGTCCTTGAAACACCATATTGTCCGCATCACTTGAGATGCCGGCAGGCTATATCCACCAGAAAAACTGACGCTCTTGTGCATGCTATATCCACAAGAGAAACTATATCTCTTTCACATGCTATATCCACAAGAGAAACCGATTCTCTTCCTCATGCTATTCCCACTAGAGAAACTAGCTCTTCCTTCTTGTCTTCTTAGATTAGCACTTGTCATCCTGCACTCTTGCAACGTACCTTTCTTGATGGTTTGCGAGTACAATTCCAAATGTACTCATGGCTTTGTCCCTGGCTATTTACTTGGCCAGACTTGGAGGAACACGACGAATGAAGAAGGAGTTGGCGACGTCTATGCGAGCTAGGAACGTCTTCCCGCTCGCCTGCCTCGTAGGGTTATGGCGTATGACTTGGGTATCGCGTTGCTGAAGTGATGATGCTACTCTGATGTTTAGTTAGGCCCTCCGAGGCTATTATGTAAGTATTGGTCATGTGACCATATTGTAATTTTCTTATTCCGCTTTGTAATGGATGGTGTAATTTGATATCAGTTCGGTTATGTGTTCACGGTGCACTGATCATGGGATCGTGAACTGTATACATAACAGGGAATTTCGGACAGCTAGTCCGGGGTCCCCACAGTAGCTGGTATCAGAGCTATCCTGACTGTAGGAGACCTTAGATAGCATGGACGTTAGTTAGGAAAACAATTACTTGGAAAAAACTATTTATGAAACAAATTGTTTCTTTAATCGAAAGTATAGCTTCTACTCCTCTTATTTATTAAAAGCTTCTAAATTCTTATCTCTCCGCTTTATAAAAAGGTTTGAAAATTCTTACTCTATTGTCTCATCCACTTCAAACCTACATATTGGACGATGTCCCCAACTCAGACTGGAGTCTCGAACTCAAAGATGTATCCATCCCTCAAGAAGACTCATGTATCTCCAACGACAACTATTGAAGATTGGATGCCCACTTAGGCGTGCGCATATAGGGATGATAAGATCATGCCTTTTGGTTGTCACCAAAGTCTGTCAAGGAGCTGACCTTCTTCCTCCATGGGCTCGCACTTTTTGTAGTCGTCAGGAATCAAGTCCTCAGTTTATTGACTAGTAATTTTTAGGCCAGCCACGAGAAGATCTTGACTTCGGGAGCACCTCAACAGCTACCTCTTCGAAGATCTCATGTTTCCGGGATGTCGAGACTAGAAGATCTACACAGTTTTCTCCTCTGCCTCAACATCAACGACTCAACACCCGCCCCCTTCACCACCAACTGCTACAAGGATCCAAGTTGAAGCTGATGCTGACGATATGAAGACGTCAACATATGCGACCAGCCCCAAACCTATGGGATGGATAGGACAAACTCAATCACTTTGATTGAGCTACCCTCGCGCATTAGGAATTTCTGGGTACTTAGAGTACCATGTCTGGTTTGATGATTGCATGTAGTTCCCTAGTGTGCTGCCTTGAGTGTTTGTATCTGTTTGTTGTGTGTATGTTTGTCTTGCTATTTAGGTCTGAAAAACACTCTTAGTGAGATAACCCAGCATAGGAAGCCTTCCTAAGATGTTTTCACCCTCATCTACCTCACAGATAGAATGCTAACTATTAGTTAAATTGGGTAGATTAAAGAAAGACTCTAACTCTAAACCCGTTAGAAGTTGTTTTTCAACCGTCAGGAAAACTAACCCAGACCCCTATCTACGCCGACTACTTTCAAGATCAGCTGAGGCATCTCTACTATGCCAACAAAGCGGAAGACAATACCTTCAAGATCAGCTGAAGCATCTCTACTACGCCAAGAAAGCAAAAGCCCCTACCTTCAAGAGTGACTGCACCTCTGCGAGAAGACATACTAACTTGGTCTAACCTTGGTGTATAATCGCGCTAACCTCGAGGATATCTTTTTGAAAACCACCCCCCTAACACACCGTCTAACTAGATGAGAGAACATTAGCGTCAAAGACAAGCTACATCACATGGTTCATTTAGTCCTTATCAAGTGAAGCTCCTGAAGATCCCTCAAGACTCAAGATTAGGTGCAATTTACCCGCTCACTTCTTAGCAGGTATAAGTCAGCACCAACCCGCAAGCTGAAGATTGTCTTCGACGACCTTTGTTGCTGCTTCATGTGGATACCAACCAGGAGTTTCCTCGACCTACTAACTCATCGCGCGTCCCATATGGCTCAGTTAACACCGTGAGTACCTCTTGAAGTGGTGGTCTGCACGTCGCCCCCGAAGATTCTTCAACTGAACAAGGAAGATCGACGACTTCTTCAGAAGCCCAGATAAAACCACAAGGCGGAAGCTCTGAGTTTTTCCGAAAGCCCGATGAAAAATCTTAAGGGTGGAATACTTCGTCTTCCACTAAAAGTTGGAGTTAACCCTCAAATTTTAAACCTTTCTAAAACACCGATGGGTACTTGGGATGCGTTAGACCCTCTTGAATCCGTGGACTACACAACGCCCTCTGAAGATGTTGACTCAAGATGAGAGATCAATGACTTCTCCAAAAAGCGCCGACAAGATCCGCGGCTGAGGTTATGAGTTTTCAGGAACCCCGCTGAACAATTTTAAGGGTGGAAGACTTCGTCTCCCACTAAAATTTTAAGCTAACGCTAAAAATAATAATTTCAACCCTGCTCAAGCACCATTGGGTGCACTAACCTTCCCACAGTCTTGAACCTCCGCTAGGATCGTGAAGAAACTACAGATCCAACACCTGCATGGAGTAGTCAACCTCTTCGCGATCATGTCACCCAGAAGATGAAGAAACGACCTCCTCGACAACTTTGTGTCTACAAGAGAATGGAGTCTAACTTTCGTTAAGCTTTACAACCCCTCTAATTCTACGCTCAGTAATCTCGGGACGAGATTATTTTAAGGGTGGAAGATCTGTAACACCCTAACTTTTGCAACCTTGTTTATTTGTCCTTAATGCAAAAATCAGGGGGAACAAAAACTTTTTCTTTAGACAAATTAAGATGAATTGCCTTGATCTATTTGTTATGATGAATTGCCTTGATCTGTTGGTAGATGAATTGTCTTGATTTGCTTGTTGAGTTTTGTCTTGAGCTACCTCATAGAACAACACCCTAGTGGTTAAACAAGCAACTCACCAAATAAAACACATGTGTGGCTTAGGAAGAATTGTTTTCCTTCTTACTACATCAAACCTCTCTCCTGATGACAACATGAGTGTGCCATCTTGATTTTTCTCTTTGTGGTACAGGATATCTCAATCATCCTTAATTCAAAACTTGGGATCATCTACCCCTAGCTACATCCCTCTCTTATACCCACTCATCCTTGCTGGTTTTGAGGCCATGTCGACCATCTGTGTTGACATGCTTAAAATGTCCAGACTTTGGCAGTTAATTTCTAAGCAACCACAACTGTTATTGGTAGCCTCAATACATGGATCTCATCTGTGCAACACCCTCTTCAACCTCCACGTCCTGCATGTCTCAGTCAATCCTTGCAACTCATATATTCAACTTGATCTGGTATCCTCTCCCATGTTCCAGCACCAGATCACTTCTTCCTCTTTTACCTCTTGTTTTTTTTTCATCCAAGTTTATCTTCACAAATCCAAGAGTGGGAATGATGGATACAATTTGTAGCCATCATCTACCCCTGAGAACACTTCTCCCTAAATTAGTTTTCGTTCTCAAAAACCCAATTGATTTTCCTTCTCTAGTTTTTGATCACAAAACTACTTCTAGTTTTATTAAATATTTTCAAGATCTTTCTTCAAAGAAAACAAAGAACTGAAATGGGTTTTATTTTTCATCCCATTTCTACCAAGTACTGATTTCTAAAACATTATTTTCTATCTTGCTTTCTTTCCAGCAAAAGGCTTGTTTATGATACCTATACCATTTCTTGTTTTCCCTCTTGCTTATTTTTACATTGGAGAAAAACTCTACTTTACTTGAGAAAGTAAGTAGAATATTTTGAACCCCTATGTTCCAACTAGTTTT
Organism: Lolium rigidum; assembly: GCF_022539505.1. NCBI lineage: Eukaryota > Viridiplantae > Streptophyta > Magnoliopsida > Poales > Poaceae > Lolium > Lolium rigidum. The sequence goes on along the minus strand of NC_061508.1, from coordinate 214,651,266 downwards.
ATCTCAACACTTTCAAATTTCATTCCACTTGAGTTCATTCCCAATTGTCCCTAGACAATTGAGGTGTTTCAAATACTTTTCAAATAACTTCTATTTTCAATGAAAACTCTTGCACATCTTTTGTATCCCTCTGATCTACCACATTGTATCCCTTCATCCTCCAATTCTGGATCAAATGGATGATCATTTGATACTTTCAAACCACTCCATATTGACCTCTCATTTGTAGACCAACTTATATTTCATCATACTCATCTCAATCATCTATGCTTTTCCATCATGAATTGATGACTTATATCAATATATTCATCCTTGTGAGTATATGATTACATCCTTCACTATCTCTCTAAACCATGGACTCTTTATCACTTGCAGGAATCTATTTTCTTTGCATGACACAAGTGGTGCCGTGTGTCTTGCATGAGCACTTGAGTGCCATGTGTCTCATCTTGTTTTTGCATAATTCAAATCTCAAATCTTGTGGCGGCTATCTCACAAATGGCCTGCATTTGAAACCTTGTACACCACCATCTCCATCATCTCCTTGGCACGAAAACCTTCAAGCCACAAATACCATCTTGGTGCATATCACCATCACACTCTCCTTCCATCTCTATCTCTTTTATACTTTTGTACACATTATCTAAGCCACCATCTTGGCATGAAATAATGTGGCTCCACTATGATCAACATGTATGTTGGAAGCTCTCTTTCTATGATTCATTTTTGAGTGGCACATGAAGGAGCCGGCCATGCCATGCCATGGCACACATGTGCATCATACCTCTCCATCCCTCTCTCTCACACCATTACTCCACCTTGGGAAAACCTCTCTTTTCTTTGTCCCTTCCCAATGCCACTAATAATTTTAGCTTGGGTCAATTTTCCCTTCCCCAAGCCAGCCACTCACCTCCACCAATCAAAGAAGGAGGCAGCCACCCCTCTCCCTCTATAAAAGGGGCTTGGCCAGCCACCTCCTCCCCTTTGCTTCATTCTTTCTCACACTCCACTCCCTCACACTCTCCTCCCCTCCACCACGAGCTGCCGCTCCTCCTAGCTACCATGGCCGGCCATGGCCATGGAAATCATCCAAGATGCAGCTCCCATCCTCCCTCAAGCTCATCCTCACCATGTGAGCATCCCTCTCACTCTCTTCTCCCCTAACCTTTGGTGAATCCAGCTCCCTTTCTCTTTTTCCCTCTCGCAAGATTGGATCTTGATGCAGGTGCATGTTGGTCCAAGCATGGAGAAGGTTGCGCAATCCTCAGATCTGAAACTCTTGACCAAAGTTCGTCCAAAACCTTGCAGTAATTTCTGTAATCTTGCTGTTTCAGATTCTGCTACGATTTTGTAAAATCCTCCAAAACTCGCGTGCAGATCCAAATCGAGTGATTCAAAGTTCCACCGATAGGTATTGAAAAGATCTACAACTTGGCGTTGGTCTCATCCTCAAATACATTACGGATTGTCCTTGGTAAATAAAGTTATGTAAACATGCAGAATCACTGTTTGTTAGATTTGTTCCGTTTTACGTAAGCTTTTTGAGCAAAATCAACTGTGGGTGAATGCCCTCTTCAATACCTCCATTTTGACGCTGGTTTCACTTCAAATGACCTCCTGAAATTGAAATGGTTCACAGATCAAGATCTGGTCAGATCTGAATTTGTCGAATTAAACCAGGAGCTTGGAAACGAATGTTTGGATGAAACAAGTTGGGTGAGAACCAGCTTTTCAATACCTTTCAGATGCAGCTGACCTCATATTTTTATGAGTTGTGTACGATTTTTGGTGAAGTAAACTTGTTCTGTGTGTTCTGTAGACATGGCTGTTAGCTTTTAAATCACCAAAAATCCATCTTTGATCCAAATTGAGTGATTCCAATTTGGTAGTACTACAGAATGTTTTTTTAATCATCTCAAACAAGTTCCAAACCTTTATCTGTTGTGTAAATCCAGAGAGAAAGCAAACGGTGAAGACGTGCAGTAACCTTGTTAACCCATTTGTGAGAGTTTCAGAAACAATTTGAACTCAAATCCAATTGTTTATGCATCTCTGTTTAAATATCTTTCAAATGCCGTTGGACTCATATTTTTATGATTTTTCTACGATTTATGGCTTATAGGTCTTGTTTTCTGTACAGTCAGATTCAAAGAAATTCCTAAAATTGTAGGTTTAATATTTTTGGGTGATTCCAATTGGGTTAGTCTTGTATTAGTACTGGCCATCTAGGAAAAATATTATTAGTCTCTGTTCATACATATTTGTTGCTATTAGTAATGTTTATGTGTGACATGCATTGTTGAAGCAAAACCCTTTTCGGTTTATTTAAAACCCTTGACCAACTCTTTTTAGTAGAGATGGGCAACCTTTGTTTTATGCTTGCAAAACAAAACCTCTGCAACTTAACATTAGCTCTTTTTTTTTTAGCTTGAGTTTTCAAATGGTGTGGTATCTTGCTCGCTTCCTATTATTGTATAGTGTTAAGTGAGCAAATTAAATTAGGAAAACTGATTTCTACTTTTCCAAAAATGTTTGAAATTATGTTGTGAATGTTTGTGATGCCAAACTAATGCACTTGTCCTCTTTATGATGTTATCCACCAGGGGATACTTAGTTTGTGCCATGGGGATACCGAGAGAGGCAATTGCTAAGTCATGGCACTCTCATACCTTTACTAGGTAAATAAAATGGGTTCTCTTTAAGTTGTTTGTGGTACCTATAAGTCTTTTGTATGGTAGATCTTTATTGAATGGTTAAATTATGGTTGTTGTATGTTTGTTTTGTTGGTGCAATATGATTGATTGTGTTCCTTTTATATTTTTCCTGGCGATAGATTGCGAACAATTCCGGAGAAGAAGAAGAGGTGGAATCGGACGAGGATTTTATTTATGTTGTTGGGATTATTATATTGATGGAGTTGAAGAAGTGCAGGGATAAATAAGCTAAGGCAAGCCATCTTTTGATCTCTGACTTGGTGTCTAGTTGGATGTCATTTGTTGATGTCCAAAGCACCTTAATTCTATGTGTGTTATTCTCTCTATTTATGTCATCTATGTGTGATTGCAAGTGGGGTACTCCCTAGTGGTGATACTCCACTATTGTCCTTGTGTTATGGGATGCATGATATTATGGTCGTGCTATTCCACTTGGTTATCTTGTATGCTCAACTTGAGCATGTTCCATCTCAAGATAGTAACTTACACCACATCCACCCCCTTTGTAGTATAGAGGTATCAATGTCATGATCTTGGTATATTCTCAACTTGAGAGGAGTATATCGTGTACCCATTGGAGAGTATGTTGGATAGTGATACTCCACTATCTAAGTTGTATATTTAGCACCACAAATGTGAAAGTATAATCCTCCTTGTGTTGTCATAATACATGCTTACCTTAAAGCAAGTATGATCCACTCCATTACTCCTTTTATACCTTCTATGGCAAGATGACTCTCATCTCGGCCATAGTGCAATACTAGTTCAACTCATGAAACTATAGGTTGGGAACCCCTCAAGGCTTACCTTGTTGTAAATGTTTGTGAAAACCTTGGGTAAGTTAACTCTACCCAAGTGTATGTTTTGGAAAGACAAGGTCTTTGGACAAGGATGTTGGAGGAATATGGTTGATTGTTGGCAAGTAAAGGAAGTGTGGGTGAAATGTTTTTCAAAGGATCACTGCGTATAAGTGTTCGCCGTCCCAACTTTTTATCGCGCAACCACACTACCCTGGTGTGGGACGGGGCTTAGCCCGTAGTTTGTTGAAGCTGGTAGGAGCACCCTTCACAACTCTCTAGGGAGGGTCACGACGACCTCCGACGCCGGGTTGCGCTCTGGAGGAGGCAATACACTGTTTTAACTGATAGTCGGACGATTACTGAGGGTCTTCTGTCATGGCGCCGGAGATGTTTATTGGGTTGTCCTTGAAACACCATATTGTCCGCATCACTTGAAATGCCGGCATGCTATATCCACCAGAGAAACTGACGCTCTTGTGCATGCTATATCCACAAGATAAACTATATCTCTTTCACATGCTATATCCACAAGAGAAACCGATTCTCTTCCTCATGCTATTCCCACTAGAGAAACTAGCTCTTCCTTCTTGTCTTCTTATATTAGCACTTGTCATCCTGCACTCTTGCAACGTACCTTTCTTGATGGTTTGCGAGTACAATTCCAAATGTACTCACGGCTTTGTCCCTGGCTATTTACTTGGCCAGACTTGGAGGAACACGACGAATGAAGAAGGAGTTGGCGACGTCTATGCGAGCTAGGAACGTCTTCCTAGTCAGCTGCTCGTAGGGTTATGGCAGATGACTTGGGTACTGCGCTGCTGAAGTGATGATGCTACTCTGATGTTTAGTTAGGCCCTCCGAGGCTATTATGTAAGTATTGGTCATGTGACCATATTGTAATTTTCTTATTCCGCTTTGTAATGGATGGTGTAATTTATATCAGTTCGGTTATGTGTTCACAGCGCACTGATCATGGGATCGTGAACTGTATACATAACAGGGAATTTCGGACAGCTAGTCCAGGGTCCCCACACAAGCAGCTGATGATCACTTGATCACCAGAGCTTGCTAAAGCATGCTAGAATCAATTCTAGCATCAACACATGGACCAGATAATTAAATTAGCCACAGGACATGAACAAATGTATCATAGATAAGCAAATGAACTAAATATAATTGTATCCAGAAGCACACCATCACTGGATGGTGCTGTCTAGCCAACAACAATGCCCAATGGGCATTTCCAGGAATTATAGCACAAGGAATAGCACCTCAGGAGCACTGGCTCTTGCTAATTGCAAGGATGACACACAGTCATCAAGCCAGGGGCAAGGAAATGCACTCACATGAGAGGTAGGATACACATAGCAACAGCAGGAACAATTTAAGTGAGTATAAGCATCACAGTATGCTCATGAGCAAGAGCTCATGAGTTACAACAGCAAGATATAGAGAAGAGCAGCACACACAGAAGCAGTAGATGCACATCAGCAGCATATGCATAGCAGCAGCACAGCACAACAGCTAAAATCCATGGCCACAGCCAAGAGCACAGCAGCATACGGGCATCCACAGCAAGCACAGCACAGAGCACATAGGCGCAGGAGCAGCAACAGCACAATCAGATGGATGCCAGGGCATCCAGAGGAAGGAGAAGAGGTAGAACAGGTAGCAGAGGAGGAAGGAGGAGGAGAGAACTTACAGGTGAAGCGAAGAGAAGCTCGGCCATGGCGGCACGGCGGCACACGCCGGGCGAACGGCGACGCCAGGCAAAGCCGAGCCAGGCACCACCTCGCCGCACCGCCAGCACCACCACAGCGAGGCACACGGCCGCGCCACGGCGCCAGGAATGTCGGCGGTGACGAATCGCCGCAGATCACCACGGCCAGGCGAGCAGAGGAGTTGGGGGCGAAACGAGGAGGTGACGAAGAACAGATCGACGTGGTGGATCTGAAGCACCGTCGAACATCGGTTCATATGCGCCACATCTCACCGCCAGCGATGGCCGGAGTTGGCCGGGGAACATCGGCGAAGGCGGCAGCGACGCGGGAGTCGCCAGAGCTCGAAGGGCTAGGGTTTCACGAGAGGGGAGAGGAAGAGAGCGACTGAGTCCGACCGAGCCGGTTGGGGCGGCTCGGGTTGGACTCAACCCGCTGGGCCACCCTGACATGTGGGCCCAGGGGCATTTTAGACATTTCACAATTTCATTTAACCCTGAAACTTTGAAAATGCATAGAAAATGATAAATAGCTCTAAAAAAATAATTAAAATATGAAAACTACTTAGGATAAAATTCTCTATCATAATAAAATATGAAAAGGAATTTTTGAAGACAACCAAGATTAAGTCCAAATTTGATGATTAAAATAATCATTTGAATCACACCTTATATTTTCAATAATGAAAATAAGTCCATAAATGCTTTTGGACTTTAAAAACACCTTGACAACATTTCAAGGTTGTATTTTACCCTAAACAGAGTATCCCTAATTCATTCTTAGTATTAACCTCTCACATCAAATGATAAGACATCGGAAGGGGGGAACAAAACCCTAAAAATGGAATCATGCATAAATGCTTCTTTAACCATTGCCCTTATCGGACAATGATGCTATTTTTCAGCAACAGAGGACAAGGGTCAGTCCACACCATCCAACCGCAACACTTTGCGGTGTTCGTGCAAGTTCATCACTTGCTCATGTCATTCGAGTATTTTTACCAAATTACTTGCAAAGTACTATGTTTATCACTATTGCATAAAAAGCAAAACCACTATTTTCATAATTATGAATATGACTAAGTGGTGGGCAATGGAACCATGGATTGTGTTGATATGGTGGAGGTTCCATTGTAAGGGTTTATATCCATCTAGGATTAAACAACAAATGTCGTCAAGTGATTCTTGTGCCGTAATACCCGTGTTAACCATAAGATCCGGAGTGGGACGGAGTAGTCAAAAATGTTTCCACCTCTCGTTCATCAACGGATGCGCATTACCGTAGGCACTTGATCTCGAGAGACAAGATGCAGGGTGGGGAACCCGTAGAAGTCCCCACGGTAATGTGGTCTATGATGGGTTGCAACTGCCGGCGAAGGAATTTATAGTAGAGCCCTGAATTGACGTCGTGGTCGGGGTCCATCCTTAATTGGTGTAAGAGGACCGGTGAGGACCCAGGGTCGGAGATTACAACAAAGGGTGGGTGTTCGAGGTAGCGGATGAACATGATTGGCTGGACCTTATACCGGGCCTCACACCGAAGGAAGTGTGGATGGGAAAGCTGCCCGGTTGGCACCAAGGTTAAGATCTCTTATGGGTAAAGCAACACACCTCTGCAGAGTGTAATGAATCGTGACCTGTCACTCCCTTTTCCTAGTTTTGGAACTGCGAACGCTGCCGGAAAGGAACTCCATGAAGTTCTAGTAAACCGGTGAAGGATGACGGACATAGTTCTTTGGAATAAAAGCAACCTCTTGAAGAAACGTTTATCAAAACCTGCATTGGTATTAGACTTTCTAGTCTAATATCGTAGCTAGTGCATTAAACACCTCTTTTCTATAATGAACTTGTTTAGTACGCTCATACTCATACCACTCTTAAATCCCCTGCTTAGATTGTCTGAATCGACTGGAGGAGGACAACGACGACCCTGAAGGAGCCGAAGTCATCGGCTATGAAGAACCAGACCTCTCTGGAGGTATCGAATGAGTAGACTACCTTATAGTCTACGGAACCGGGGAGGATTCCGGAGGAGAGCAAGTTTAGACCTACCGAGTAGTAGTAGTATCCGAGCAGTACGAACTCTTAGTACTTAACTGCTCGAGGAGAATAAATGTATAACTTAGTAAGACTCTTATATTGTAAGTTAAGTTGGGTTCGCCTCGAACCCAGGAGTATCCCTCTTAGGACCCAAAAGGAACTCCAAGATGATATGTACATGTTGCTTGTAATAATAAATGAATGAGTTATGGACCTGCTATGTTCTGTTGTACTACTCTGAGGGATGTAATATTTGCGGATGGGTACTTCGTGAATGTTATATCAACGACTGGCATACTACAACATGCAGTGGTATGCAGGGTCACCACAGCGCACTATCGGCATCAGCAACAACGTGGAACCTGCACACAACACAACCAAAGTACTTTCCCCAACTTGCAGAGTGGTTGTCAATCTCACGGTTTGCTGAACACAAAGGATTAGATGTATCGAATGGAAGGAGATGTTTGCAGAAAGTAAAAAGAACATCATTGCAGTTGAATTTATCAGTAAAGAAAATAGGACCGAGGTCCACAGGTCACTAGAGGTGTCTCTCCATAAAGAAATAGCATGTTGGGTAAACAAATTATAGTTGGGCAATTGACAGAATATCGATCGATGCATGACAAGATGATTACTATGATAATTTGGTATTGGGCATTACAACATAATAGATACACCGTAATCCAACTGCGTCTATGACTAATAATCCATCTTCATCTTAGCGTCTGCACCCCTTCCAGTATAAATTTGCAAGCAACATACTATCACATTAAGCAATGTGTGTAAAGTAAGCAATAGAGTTACCCTTGGATAAAACATTGTTGGGCTATCCCTAGTAGCAACAACACATATACAACCTTAGAAGTTATAAACTCACTCTCCCAGGAAACTAGAGGCATGAACCTACTATCGAGCATAAATACCCCCTCTTGGAGTCACAGGTATCCACTTGGCCAGAGTTTATACTAGCAACGGAGAGCATGCAAGATCACAAATAACATATGACATGAATATATAATCAATCTCAACATAGTATTCAACATTCATCGGATCCCAGCAAACAAAACATAGAGGATTACATAAAGATGATCTTGATCATGTAGGGCAGCTCAGAAGATCGATACATGAAGCACATGGTGGAGAAGACAACCATATAGCTACTGCTATGGACCCATAGTCCAGATCAAGCATCACTTCGGAGGCGGTGACGATGTAGATGCCTCCGGCGATGATTTCCCCCTCTGGCAGGGTGTCGGGAAGAGCTTCAGAACCCCCGAGATGGGTTCAGCGATGGCGTCCACGACAGAAATTTTTGTGGATGGAGGCTCGGGTATCCAGGGTTTTCCCGAGAAGATGTATAAATAGGCAGAGGATTCAGGTCGGTGGGGCGCCTGTGGGCCCCATACCTACCCTAGGCGTGGGCCATCCCTAGGCCACACCTAGGGGTGGTGTGGGCGCCCTGGTGCGCCTCTTCGTCCCCCCCTCCAGACTTCGTCTTCGTTTCGGTAAAATATTGACTTCAGCTTTTGTTTCGTCCAATTCCGAGAATATTTCCCGTACAACTTTTCTGAAATACAAAAACAGCAGAAAACGGGGAACTGACACTGTGGCATCTTGTTAATAGGTTAGTGCCGGAAATCATGTAAAAGTGCAACGAAGTGTAAACAAAACACATATGAATTGGTGTAAAACAAGCATGGAGCATCAAAAATTATAGATACGTTTGAGACGTATCAACGGCAATAACAAGCAGAAAAATCCCCATGATGACCAAAAGAACGGTGGATCCGACATGGTCGCCATGACGTTCCAACGAGTTTGTCAAGGTGGCGGAAGAGGCCGCGGTCGCGGAGCCGGCAGGGGCCAGCAGCGTTGACGAAGTCACGTCTACCGGAGCCCGTGCTCCCCCAACCTATGAAGAATACAGAGATATGCCATGCCTGGCTCATATTCATCCAGAAACGGAAAAATCTTCTCACACAAATTGCAACTACAAGTGGGTCAATGATCTTAAGACTGACCCAGAAGCATGATAGAAGCGTGCAAGGAAACACCGTCCACGTGGCAAAGGAGGCAAAGGCAAGAACAAGGAAAAGGACGAGGATAGTTCTGAGGCAATGGATGAGGATGGAGCTTCGCAGGAACCCAAAGAGGGTATCGCAGCTAACACATCCAACCCCTTTGGAAAGAAAAAGTGCTGGCGCATATCACACTTTCCTCGGAAATCCAACAGTTCGGGCAAAGAAATCCGCCCTCCAGACCTTGAACGCCACACTTCCGGCTGTGCTGCAATATGTAAAGTGGTCGGAAAAACCATGCACATTTGACAGAGCCGATCATCCTGTCGTCATCCCTAAAGAGTGCTACGTTTTGGTTGTTAGTCCCCGCATTGACGGGTATGACTTCTCCAAATACCTCAGGGATGGTGAAGCCAGCCTGAACATCATGTACCCGGAAACTCTGGAGAAGATGAACCTTACCAAGGAACAGCTTAAGCACAGCACCACGGAATTCCATGGTGTGGTTTCGGGTAAAAAGGCGAACTCCATGGGCAACATCAAACTTCCTGTGGCCTTCGGTGATGTTAATAACTACCGTAAGGAGATGACCATGTTTGAAGTTGTGCCCTTTAAACGTTCCTACCCCGTGATCTTTGGCAGGCCAACCTACCACAAGTTCCATGCGAGGCCGTGATACATCTACAACAAGCTCAAGATTCCGGGTCCTAATGGTATGATCACCGTATCCGGAGACTACAAGAAAGCTCAGGACTGCGAAGAGGATGAAGCAGCCTTCGCGGAGTCAGTTATCTCTACAGAGGAGCTGCAAGGCTATAGAGCCGCGGTGGATCCGGCTGAGATGCACACCACCAAGAAGCAGATCTCCGGCTAGAAGACCATGTTCAAGGCCGCGATAGATACCAAGAAGGTCGACCTCAAGCAAGGTGACGCCTCGAAGCAGGTTTCTGTCGGCACTAGCCTGGACCTGAAATAGGAAGACACGCTCATCGAGCTCCCGCGACCTAACATGGATATCTTTGCATGGAAATCTTCTGACATGTCCGGAGTACCAAGGAAACTCGTCGAGCACTACCTCAACATAAATCCGGGTGCAAAACCGGTGAAGCAAGCTATGCGATTCTTTAGAGATAAGAAGCGCCGCGCCATAGGAATGGAATCAGCAAAGTTACTAGAGGCAAGTTTTGTAATAGAAGTTATCCACACAGATTGTGTTGCAAATCCTGTCCTTGTACCCAAAAAAGAATTCTGAAATACCAAGAATGTGCATCGATTACTCTGGCATGAATAAGCATTGTCCAAAGGATGCATTTCCCTCACCGTTCATTGACCAATTCATTGATTCAACGGCGTGGGCGAAACTTCTGTGTTTTCTTGACTCATATTCCGGTTATCACCAGATCAAGATGAAGAAGTCTGACCAAAAGGTGACCTCGTTCATCACCCCTTTGGCACTTACTGCTACGTCACCATGCCTTTTGGTTTGAAAAATGCAGGTACCACCTACCAGCGTACGATGTAGCAGTGCCCGAAGGACCAGATTGGCCAGAGGGTGCATGCTTATGTCAACGACATCGCGGTCATGACCCGGAAAAGGATCCGACTTGATAATCGATCTTCAGGAGACCATTGAAAATCTCCGGAGGCATAAGATGATGTTAAATCCGCTAAAGTGCATCTTTGGCGTACTAGCTGGAAAACTCCTTGGCTTCATTGTCTCTAATAGAGGCATCGAGGTAAACCCGAAAAAAATCAAGGCCATCCTCAACATCAAAAGGCCAACTTGTCTCAAATATGTACAACGATTAACTGGTTGTGTAGCAGCAATCAATAGATTGTTTGTCTTCTTGGCGAGAAGGCATTACCCCTGTACAAGTTACTGAAGAAAACATACAAACTTGTCTGGGATGACGCAGCAGATGCAGCACTTCGGGAGTTGAAGAGTATACTCTCCTCCCCACCTATCTTGGCGGCCACGGAAGAGTCGGAACCTATGTTCCTCTACTTGGCAGCTTCCAACAAAGTCATCAGCATCGTCATCGTGGTGGAGCGAAAGGAAGAAGGACATGAGTATGGAGTCCAGCGGCCCATCTATTACATTAGCGAGGTCCTCACGGAATCCAAACAGAGATACCCTCACTTTCAGATGCTAGCCTATGGAGTATTCCTAGGTAGCCGGAAGCTGAGACACTACTTCCAAGAGCATCCCATGCCAGTTGTGAGCACAACTCCATTGTCATCCATCATCAACAACTCCGATGCAACAGGACGTATAGCGAAGTGGGGAATAGAACTTTCCGCCTTTGATATCAACTACAAAGCCAGGACTGCAATCAAGTCTCATATTTTGCCGGATTTTTTTGTCGACTGGACTGAAGCACCAGAGGGCACACCTGTGCCGGAACCAGAGGATAGGGTCATGCATTTTGACGGATCCAAGCAACATCAAGGATCGGGGGCTGGAGTTACCCTGAAGTCACCTACTGGAAAAGGGTTATAGTATGTTCTGTAGATTCACTTCGAAGCTACCAATAACACATTGGAATATGAGGCTCTACTACATGGATTGCGCATCGCAAATGAGATCGGGATCAAGCACATCATATATTGCAGAAACTCCGACCTGGTCGCACAGCAAGTAGCCGGAACCTGGAACGCCAGGAACTCCGTCATGGCTGCTTACAGAGAGGAAGTTGATGAGATCGCCAAGTGCTTCCTCAGATACGAAGTTAAGTAAATCAGGAGAGACGATAGCACAGCGGCAGATATGTTGTCCAAGCTCAGATCCAGCAGGAAGCCAATTCCACCGGAATTTTCCTCGAGCATTTGCGGACACCCTCGGTGAAGGGCGCTAACCCAGAAAACCTAGATATGGTAGTGTCTTCGGCTAAAGAGGTGATGGTTATCACTCCAGCTTGGACAAAGCCTTACCTGTACTACCTAATCGATCAGACGTTGCCGGAGGATGAAGTTATCGCATGACAGATCGTCAGATGAGCAAGCTCCTACACAATCATTTATGATAGCTCTATAAGAGAAGCGCAAATGGAATTTTCCAAAAGTGCGTCTCAAATGAAGAAGGAATTGCAATTTCTTAGAGAGATCCACCTTGGTGATTGCAGGCATCATGTCGCTCCCAGGTCCCTAGTTGCAAAAGCTTCCCAGCAAGGATTTTTCCGGTTAACAGCTAAAGCTGATGCTGATAAATAGTTGGAACCTGCCGTGGCTGCCAGTACTATGCTACACAGCCAAATGCTCCAGCTCAAGAGCTGAAGACCATCCCTATCACTTGGCCGTTTGCGGTCTTGGGGCTCGATATGGTCAGAAAACTGAAGAAATCATCTCCTGGTAGTTTTGAGTACCTCTTGGTCGCAGTTGACAAGTTTAGCAAGTGGATCGAGGTCGAACCAATGAGAAAAGCTGATGGTGCTACTGCACTAAAATTTGTTTGCAGCCTCGTGGTGAGATATGACATCCCACATAGCGTCATCACAGATAATGGCACAAACTTTGCGTAGGGAGAACTGAAGGAATATTACCATGATATGGGGATCCGGTTGGACCTTGCATGTGTGTCACATCCACAATCCAATGGACAGGTCGAGCGAGCCAATGGCCTTATACTAGCTGGACTCAAACCTCGCCTTGAAGAACCACTGCGACGAGCAGCCGGAGCTTGGGCGGAGGAGTTAGATGTTGTTCAGGAGATTTTACGAACAACCCCTAACAAATCAACTGGTTTCACACCTTTCTTTCTAGTATAAGGATCGGAAGCAGTGTTACCCACCGACATCATTCATGATTCTCCGCGAGTTTCCGCCTAAAATGAGGAAAATCCAGATAGATGAGGCTCGACGGCTATATGTGAACCTTCTTGAAGAAGCTCGGAACTTATTAGACCAGCGTTCCACCATCTACTAGCAGAAATTGTGATGCTATCATAGCCTTCGAGTTTGGAATCGCTCGTTTAAAGAAGGTGATCTTGTTCTCCGCCTTCAGAATGTGAAAGAGCGTAAGTTGCAATCTCCATGGGAAGGACCCTTCGTCGTGAGCAAAGTGCTACATAACGGATCTTACTACCTCGTTGATATTCGTGAGTTAAAGGATAGACCTACAAATTGGTCTTGAAAATAAAAGAGGGAGGATCCGAGCGACATATACGTTGAAATAGATCATCCTTGGAATATCGCACAACAACATCCCTTCCACACTTAGCAAATTTTGCATTACATACATTGTAATAGTTATGATACATGATCGATGAAATAAAGCATATGGTTCACTCTTTGAGTCTTTTACCTCATTTTATTGTTTATTTTTTGATTGTGTATGTTTTCTGACAAAACTCGCAGAGCTGGATGTTTTCCGCCTAGGCGTGTATAATGTTGTGATTTTCAAAAAATCGTCCAGTAGAACGTAAGCTTAAGTTTTCTGGAATATGGATTTTTTTGTTGCGAACTTGTGAATTCCTAGTAGCGACTTCTGGCACCTAAAGCTGGGGGTTTATTTCCATGGTTATTGACGGATTTGCCATTAGGCTCCATCACCGTCGGTGAGCTCTTTCTCGCTAAGGGTCTTCTGGCTCGTGGAAGGTCAAGCAAGTAAGCCGGAAAATTCAGAAACCAGCACTTGCTTTAGATAAAAAGAACACACATACATAAGTTAAACAGTAGCATGATAAGTATTTTCCGCCCATCGCATGCAATGTTCTTCCTAGGAACTTCATATACGTTTAAGTTATATTACAAACCCACTAAGGGGCCAAAATGATACAGTCCTGTGTTTTTCCAGGTTTTAGCCCGAAGATTCCGGCTTGTCTTCCTCGGAGGCGAGGTATTGTCCTTATCGGATTCGCTGCCAGATGGACTTGCGCTTGACCCGGAGCCCTCCTCTTCGTCTTCCTCATTGTCTTTGGAAAAGCCAGCCGGAAATTCGTGCTTCTCATACCACACCTCGTGATTCACACGAGAAGAGAAGAGAGAGTCGAATCTGCTAAATTCCTTGATGAGCTTCTTGACGTTGGTGGCCTTGGGAACTCCGCGAGCAATATTTGCAAAGTCCATTGTCGGAAAATGTGCCTTGCACATAACAAGGACATGGGCGGCGGCACCGCGGGTAGAGGACTCTTGCCAATCTCTGATCATATCCGGCACCATAGCCATCATTTTAGTCATGGTGTCTATGACCTTGGTGCGGGCACGTTTCAAGGACAGCTTGGTGGCAATTCCCCAGCACGCTTCTATCAAGTCTTTGATGGCGTTTCCAATATCGACATAAGCCTCTGCACGGGTGAGCTTATCATCCTGTCTCCGCTCAAATCCAAGCAAGGCTGGCATACACAAGTAGTTTGTTCAGTATCCGGATAAGAGATGGGAAACGATGGATTTATGGCAGAAACATAAACACAAAACATTTCTTACGGAAGATAATCTTGTCAATGGCAGCAGCCTCCGCCTCAGAAGATTTCAGTTTTGACGCCAAAGTTTTCACTCTATTGTCGCTGGTTTTCAGTTTCTCTCTTAGCTCCGACATGTCTTGCTCGTGCTTGGTCTCCAGCTCATTCTTGAGTTTAATCTCATTAAGTTGAGATTCCTTGAGGGTGGCTTGGAGATTCATGCTCGGCTTGCAGCTTCGCGAGCTAGGTGGATATGACTGAGGGTCTGTTGGCTAGAAGTTCTGGGATGCGAAAAAGTCATTTAGTACAAATTTACTTCCATAGAATAAGTAAAGGACAGAACCTAGAGAAATACGGAGAGATACCATGGCTGGTCTTGAGGCAATCCTGGAAGATTTCGATTGTCTGCTGGTTCTCCGTCCCCTTTTTGCTCAGCCCTTCAATCAGGCCTTTCTGCTCCAGCATCACCTTGCGCATGTCATCATGCAGTAATCGGGTGTTCTGTGAAGCGCATGGATTGATTGTTAGTTGGAATCAAAACCTAGGGGGTTGGGCACAAAGGAAAATCTTTATTGTGTTGGAAAGTTTTGAGTTTCCGCCAAAACATAGAATGATCGTACAAACATAACAAGTTAAAGCATCGGCCTAGCTCTTTACTCGGAAAAAGCGTAATCCAATGCTTGGGGGCTAGTGTTACCTGGCGAATGGCTACAGGAAGAGGACGCGGAGTGAATCTTCCAGATCCGCTAGCTCTTGCTTCTCAGTCTCTAGGTTCCCCCAGACTTCATTCAACAAGTTTGGTATTTCCCTATAGCAATTGTGAAGGGTAGACTTAGGGAGAACCGGGAAGAACTAAGGATGCATGGCAGGCGTAC
Source organism: Lolium rigidum (assembly GCF_022539505.1). Taxonomy (NCBI): domain Eukaryota; kingdom Viridiplantae; phylum Streptophyta; class Magnoliopsida; order Poales; family Poaceae; genus Lolium; species Lolium rigidum. The sequence goes on along the minus strand of NC_061508.1, from coordinate 214,635,704 downwards.
CATGGGCGAGTTTCATATTCTTTGAGGCATCATTAGCCGGAGCTTCAGATGTAGTCTTAACAGGTTCCTCAATAGAAGGTTTGGAGCACGAGGCGTCCTTGGCGGAGTCAACAGCTTGTTCCACGTCATCATCGATTTGGATGACTTCTTATTCTTTGCGCAGAATGACTGATGACGAAGGCTTCAGAGGGGCCTCAACCTCGGTTGTGATAGGCATTAAAGCCGGAGATCGTTTTATCTTCTTCTTGGTCCTAGATCCGGGTGTCTTGCTGCATGTTTAGACAAAAAATGCAAAGGATAAGATGGTCTGCAGCTTGAAGATGGAAGGGTCAAACCGGAAGATGAATCATTACCCAGCTTTGGCGAAGAACTACTCGATTCCGCCTTGCTTGTTGGTGCTGGTGTCGATCTCCTTGAGGTGGAGCTTGTCCTTCTCGAGTTTCTTGGTGGTCTTGGCATTGGGGGTTTCACGAGGACGCTTGGCTTATTTGAAGCTGGAGGTTGTTTCCCTTTTCCGCTTCGTGGGGGAGCTGCTTCGGGCTCTTCCGCGTGTGACGCGGCCTCCGGGTTGGACGTCCCGGCGTGGGGGGTCTGGAGCAAGAACCCATGGTTCTTCTCCTCAAGTGAGACAAACTGAAGAAAAAGATAAAGTCCTTAGACAAAGTTGCAGGCATAAAACGGAAATATGATCAAGTCCGAAAAACACTTACCGAAGGGCCGATGCCCTCCATGTAGATATCATGGTTGCACACGTGAGAGTGAGCGTCACACGGAATCTTGATCATGACTCGGAGCCGCTTGTCCAGGGCATCAGATGATAAGTTGTCTTTGGTGGCACGCATGTTGTCGTCACGACCACCGTAGGAATACATCAACTGCTCACGGTGTTGCAGATGTTGGATCCGCTTGGTAAACCAAGACATTGTTAGATCCTTCCTCGTCAACCCGGAGCTCACCAGTTTTGAGATCCGCCTGGCCATCTTCTCAATATCGGGGAAGTCGGAGATGTGCGGGTTGGCGTTCCAGGCAGAGGTCTCAGCTGCGGGCTCGTCCTTGAAGGGAGGAAGCATATTTGTGCTTGCCGAAACCCCCGTGTACTTCACATAGAAGAACCCACTGGACCAATACCTCACAGACTCATGGCAGTCAGTGGGAGGATAGATCCGTCCTGGGCGGAGTTTGAAGGTGACGATGCCGCAGTTGGCAAGCGCCGAGGATCGGGGGACCATCTCCTTCTTGACGGAGAAGTAGAATTGGAAGAGAGCCAAATATGGCTTGACCCGGAGATGGCCCTCGCAGAGCGTGACGTGGTTGGAGATGGCGAGGATGTTGTTGGGAGAGATGTTGTGTGGTTGGAGCTTGTAGGTCTTGAGGATTTCCGAGAAGAAATCGCTTGGCGGAAGCGAAAAGCCCCGCTCCACCAACGGCTTTGTCAGCACCCATTCTCCGGCTTCGGGCGCCGAGCATGGAGCTCCCAGAACCACCCGCTAGGATCCGGGTTGCAGGAAGCCTTCCGCCCCCATGCTCCGCAGTTCTTCTTCAGTGGCAGTACAAGGCCACCACTATCCCTTCACCTCGCCTTCGCGGGCCTGGGCTTTGGATTTCCTGGCGGCAGCTTCATCGAATTTCTGCTCCATCCTCTCCTTTTCGGCAATCTCAGTCAGATCAGTGGACGTCCCTTCAATGGTCTTGCCGCATCCCTGAGAAGGATCCAACCGGACTAGTATTAAGGGTGGAGGGGCGGAAGCCAGAGCGTTGCCATGATCGACTCCGATTGAGGAGGAGGATAAGAAGACATCTGCACGAAGAAGCTAGCCTAAGTTAAGCTAGCCGGAAACTATTTGGTCGGTTCGTTCATGCCTATGAGCTCCATTCAAAAAAATCTTGGAGCCAAAGTTCTTACCGTCAATGGTGGAGGCAGTGGTTGGAGCTGCCGGTGAAGAGGTTTCGGCGCAGTGGCTCGTCGGACTTAAGAACACCTGAAAAACAAGGGGCGGCGGAGAAGCTCCGGTGAAAGTCCGGCGCGGCGGTGATGAAAGCATCGGAGGCGACGCTGGACTGGGAGCAACCTACGGGGGAGAATGGATGGATTAACCTTGAGGCTGTGATATTTATAGCCTGGGAATGAGATTCGTGCTCCACATCCTGTGGTCGGAACACAAGCGTCGCGCCGTTGGATGAATGACACGTGTCCTAAACCCTAGCGGTAAATTCGGACAAGGGATTAAGTTACCGTTGGAATTACGTGAAACTGGAGCCTGGTTAGGCGGAACCATTTGATCCCCTTGGAGGATCCGGAAATTTTCGAGGTACTTAGTGTGATTTCTGTCAGATAAGCTATCTGAAAATCCATTTTGAAAATTTAGTCGATGGATGAAGTCCCGTGGGATAGAAGAGTTTTCGGAAAGTAAGTTGGAAAGGAATTTCATGAAGTCGGAGTTCTTCAAGATTTCCAAGACTTTCGGGAAGCTAGCCGGAGATTTCAGAGGCTTGAGCTAGGCGGAAGACATGGTGAACCTTGGAGAACTCTGGGGGCTACTGTTGTGGATATACTTCATGGGTGTACTATTGATAGTGCCTAAATCCAGCAAGCCCGGGTGACCCACGGACGGTGATGGTGGCATACGACCCATCGGGCGGCCCAGTTGTTGTTGATCAAGATGGAAGAATTCCAACCTAGAAACAAGGAGCTGGATCTTGCCCGACCTGTGCCAAGAGTCGGATCCCGCAAGGCCCATCAAGGTAGCTAGATCCAGTATGACATTTTAGGTACTAGGCGGATCCTTGACGTGCACGTCAATGTAATATTCAGTAGTTAGGCAAGATTGTATGCTAGATCCTGGCGCCTTTATAAGCCGGATCCCGGGAGCCCTAGAGGGACAACCACAACTCATTGTAACAATGCGAAAGTGCCCACATAATTCCAGACAAGCAGCGGTAAGCCCTGCCTCCAAGCAGCGTCTTCCGAAGCTGAGTAAACCGCGTACCACCGTCCCAATAGCTCTTTGCCCTATGGCCCCTACTTCTTCCCCCTTCGCGAGGATCCCCCTCTAAGGTACCATCGATTGGGAAACGACAACTGGGTTTCTCCAACTCAGATGATTGTAGTTGGGCGCACATGTCGTTGTACACAGTGAGTCTTAGCATGTGTTATACTTATGTCTCCATAAATCGAGTCTTAGCATTCTTTTTTTTTTGCATGGAAACGGGGTCTTATCCTATATACTAGGCTTATGTCTCTTTAAACAACCGTATATCTCAACACATAGCGTTAATGTACAAAATTGTTCACCTTTTTCAGAAGGTTGAAACCATTTAGTTACATAGTGTCGAGGTCGGGAACTCAAACATCAGAGGGTGCCCTTTTATTTGTTCGGTATGAGGGTGACAAGCGAACACCCAAGATCTCTTCCTTCTTCACCTCTGCTGGTAAACACTCAAACACTCAAAAACACAAGAATTTTACCTAGATTTAGGCTGTCTAGAGGCTAACAACCATACGTCGTGCATGTCTGAACATGAGATTTACAAGGGAGAGAAGTTCTTGTCGAGGTTCCCTGGAAGGAGGATCTTCTCCGAGAACCCCCCTCTCACTCTATCTTGGCTAAAGTACTCTTCTGTATTTCTGTGTTATGTAATTTATTTTTATGATTAAATTGTTAGTTAAAGTTTTGTCTTATAATACTTAGTAGGCTTATATAAAAGCGGCGGGATGCCTCCTGCATGAAGATTCAACACTGGGTTTCTGCAACTCATATGATTGTAGTCGGCCCACATGTCCTTGTACACAGTGAGTCTAAACCTGTACTATATTTATGTCTCCTTAAACTGAGTCTTAGTCTCTTTTTTTTCGCATGTTAGCATGGAAACTGAATCTTAGCCTGTATACTGGGTTTATGTCTCCTTAAACAACTGTATATCTCAGTACATAGTGTTAGTGTACAAAGTTGTTCACCTTTTTCAGAAGGTTCAAACCATTTATTTACATAGTATCGAGATCGGGAAATCGAACAACAGGGGTATAAGGTACCCCTTGATTTGTTCGGTATGAGGCTGACCAGGGAACGTTCAAGATCTCTCCCTTCTTCGCCTCTGCTAATGAAAACTCAAACGCAAAATACGCAAGGATTTTACCTAGGTTCAGGCCATTCGGAGGCTGATAGCCATACGTTGTGCATGTGTGACTGGTATTGATCTAGTTGTGGAAGAATAGGAGATTTAAAAGGGGAAGAAGATATTGTCGAGGTTCCCGGGAAGGAGGATGTTCTCTGAAAACCTCTCTCTCCATTTCTTGCTCTCTCTCTCTCTCCTGGCTAAACTACTCTTCCGTATTTTTGGTGTTATGCAACTTATTTTTTATGAATAAATGGTTATGTTAAAGTTTTTAATTTTAATACATAGTAGGATTATTATAAACACAGAGGGATGCCTCCATGACAATTCAACACCAAGTTTCTCCAACTCGTATGATTATCGTCGGGCGCACATGTACTTGTACGCAATGAGTCTTAGAATGTACTATACTTATGTCTCCTTAAACCGAATATTAGCATCCTTTTTGGCATGGAAACTGAGCCTTAGCCTATATACTAGGCTATGTCTCCTTAAATAACCGTATATATCAGTATATATCAATACATAGTGTTAGTGAACAAAATTGTTCACCTTTTTTAGAAGGTTCAATTATTTGTTTGGTATAGGGGTGACCAAAAAATGCCAAAGATCTCGTCCTTCTTCGCCTCTGCTGATGAACACTCAAAGACTCAAGAACACAAGGATTTACGTTAAGGCCGACTGGAAGCTAACAGACATACGTCGTGCATGTCTAACTGGTATTGATATGGTTGTGAAAAAACAACAGATTTACAAGGTGGAGAAGATGTTGTCAAGGTTCCCGGGAGGGAGGATCTTCTCCGAGAACCTCTCTTGGTTTATTGGCTAAACTAGTCTCTTTCGATCTACATTCCCATCTCATCTGATATATCCCCTACCTGCTAGGCCATGGTTCTCCTTTTATAGATCAGGGGATACCATAGTGGCCTATGATGCTCTTCGTCTTGCTTTGTATTCTGTCCCATGCCCCAGGTCTCTGAGCGGGACCACAAACCATTATCCTTATCTTCTTGCGTAGCTCATCCCAGAGTACCTCGGAACCCGCCAGTTCTCCCGGGTCTTGGCATCATTAGCCAGTTAGTGGACTAGGAGTACCACCTGCACTGGCCTGGCCGTAACCTTATCCTTCATGGATTTCCCTTCAAGTCCTTATGGGTGCGTGATGTCTACGCACATTTCTTTTCCTGTAGACAGTGTTGGGCCTCCAAGAGCAGAGGTTTGTAGAACAGCAGCAAGTTTCCCTTAAGTGAATCACCCAAGGTTTATCGAACTCAGGGAGGTAGAGGTCAAAGATATCCCTCTCAAGCAACCCTGCAATTACGATACAAGAAGTCTCTTGTGTCCCCAACAATACACTTGTCAGATGTATAGGTGCACTAGTTCGGCGAAGAGATAGTAAAATGCAAGTGATATGGATGAATATGAGTGGTAATAACAATCTGAAATAAATATGGCAGCAAGTAAACATGCAGTAGAACAGTAAATAAACGAAGATTCGATATTTGGAAACAAGGCCTAGGGATCCTACTTTCACTAGTAGACACTCTCAACATTGCAATCATAATTGAATATAAATATAAGCACTTCATCATACTACTCTCTTATTGAATAGAGAACTCAAATTCATTGGGCAAGTGTGCAAAAGCACACCTCAAAGGCGTATTCCCAAGTACTAATAAACACCCACACCGTCACCGTGAGCATTCATACGAGGTACTAACACACCACAATTCATAAGGGAGTTACACACGGCGCACACACTGTCACCATTACACCGAGGTCACAGTAACCCCAAAGTTCACATAATTAAGCACTTGAATAGCATATGACATCTAGATCACACAGCTCATCATATGGATCTCAATCATGTAAGGCAGCTCATGAGATCATTGTATTGAAGTATATGGGAGAGAGATGAACCACATAGCTACCGGTAGAGCCCTCGGCCTCGGGGGAGAACTACTCCCTCCTCATCATGGGAGACAGCAATGGCGATGAAGATGGCGGTGGTGTCGATGGAGATGACTCCGGGGGCAATTCCCGTCCCGGCGGCGTGCCGGAACAGAGACTTCTGTCCCCCGAAACGGAGTTTCGCGATGGCGGCGGCGCCCCTGGAGTCTTTCTGGAGTTTCGTCAATTGGTATAGGGTTTTTACGTCCCGAGAGATTATATAGGCGAAGAGGCGGTGTCGGAGGGGCACCGGGGCGCCCTCCCCATAGGCCGGCGCGGCCAGGGAGGCACCCGCGCGGCCCTGTGGTCTGGGGGCCCTAGGCCTCCTCTCCGGATCCCCTTCGGTGTCCTGGTCCATCTCGGTGAAATATGATGTTTGGCCTTTGTTTCGTCGAATTCCGAGAATATTGCCCGAACAGCCTTTCTGGAACCAAAAACAGCAGAAAACAGGAACTGGCACTTCGGCATCTTGTTAATAGGTTAGTTCCGGAAAATGCCTAAAATCATTATAAAGTGTGAGCAAAACATGTAGGTATTGTCATAAAACTAGCATGGAACATCAAAAATTATAGATACGTTTGAGACGTATCAGTGCGCTCTCCTCCACTTTAAGCACGGTAGGGGGAAAAGCATAGGGGCATCCTAAGGGATTCCCACACAGCTACCGTCCCAGGCCTGGCACGAGGCCGACCTGCCGGTCACCGCTCGGTCTGAATGGTTAGGGACGAGTGACGTAGTCCCTCCAGGGGATCATCTCTCCATCAACTCCATCAACTCCATCATCATCCTCGCGTCCGTGATCAATTCCGTCATTTATTTTGTTGTAATTCCAATTTCTAGATTGGTTTTACACTTGTATTCATCCCCTCCATTGTACTCCATTTACACATTCATGATGATGTTGATTGCCTTCATTTGTGAGTAGTATCTTTGTTCTTGGGGATATGGTGAAACCCTAGCCTAAACTATGATGTGAAATAAAAGATGATTATATTGTACTTTATGTTGTATTTTAGTTTTCTCTCTTTATGTCACTGCTAGAAAAAAAACCTTATTAGTGGCGAACCTATTTACCTTAGTAGTGACGCACCACACACCACTGCTAAGGGTTAGCAGTGGCGCACCATGTGGTACACAACTAGTAATCGAAATACTAGTGGCGCACCACATGGTGCACCACTGCTAACCCATAGGTGTGTAACTACTATGCCCCATGGCGTGCCACTGCTATTTTTGTAATATGGATCTAGATCTGGATCTACCACCATTTTCTTTTGCCCATTTTTGTTTTCCAAGTTATTTTATTTCTCCAGTTATCTTGCCTTTTTTTGCTCGTTTTATTCTCTCAATTAGATGGCCAGTGGGAGATGTTGGACGATGGTGGAGAAGAGAGGCTAGAGGATGGAGGAGGAGAGTGGAAGGAGGTAGCCGGAGATGAGGAGGAGGGAGGGGTGGCCAGAGATAAGGAAGAAATGAGGACGAGGAGGCCGAGCGCCAGATATGAGGAAGAAAGGAGGAGGATGAGGAGGTTGGGCGCTGAAGAGGCTGGAGTAGAGGAGGAGAAGAGGATGGAGGAGAGAAGGAGAGGAGGAGGAAGAGAGGATGGAGGAGAGGAGGATGAGAGAAAGAGGACATGGTGGTGGAGAGACGGAGGAAATGTGTAGACGAGGGAGGAGGTGGATGGAGATAAGGGTAGTGGGGCGCCGGCCATTTCAAATTTTGGAGGCGGGGAGGTTATCAGTGGCGGCGTGGCGCATCACAAGGCTTAGTGTGCTACTCCTTTTTTTTGAATTTTTTGCCTGAAAACTAAAAGCTGAAAAAGTCTTGTTTCCTTTTTAATTTTGGGGAATCTAAAAAATCGCTAAACTGTCATAAAATAATTCTCCGAATATTATAAAATAAATATGCTTATTTCATCTCCATATTATGTGCAAGTTATCGGACAAACTAAATCTAGTAATAAGTTTTTTTATCAAGCTCATCAAGAAGAAGATTGAGGATTATCTGAGGAGATGGCACGAAGTGTTCTCCGAAGCTTTGTGGGTGCATAGAATCTCGAGACATGGTGCAACAAAGATAACTCCAAATAAGATTATGTATGGGCAAGAAGTTGTTTTACTGGTAGAGGTGAATCTGGCTGCTTTGAGGTTCTCTAAGCAAAATTATTTATCAGCAGTGGATTTCCATAACTTGATGATGGAGAATATTGAAAAAGTTCCCAATAAATGTTTCATTTCTCTAAGAGATATAGATAAGGAGAAGTTGCGGGTAGCAAGAGCTTGTAACAAAAAATGTGAGGTTAAAGAGTTTCCAAGTTGGTGGCCCAATGTGGAAAGTAATCCTACAAGTAGGTTCGAAGGACAGAAAATTTGGCAAATGGTCTCCGAGCTGGGAGGGTCTTTTCAAGTTTGTGAGAGTGGTTCCCACAAAATCATATCTAGTGGAGTCTTTGGAGGGAAATTTATTACCTCGAGCACTCAAAGAAATATATCTAATGTTCTGTCCGAGTGTGTGGCAAGAAGCTTAAATACACATGGCCGATATAACATGACTGATACAGAGTTTATCATCCCAAGAACCAATGGTTGATGTAGTGTTGATATCATCCTTAGACAAAATATATTGCAAGTTATCTTTCGGCATACAAATTTTACCGAAAACATGGGGGCAGGTGTTGCTAGTTGTTTTTGGCTTAAAAGTTGGAAATTTCAATATGACCTGAAATTTTTAAAAAATGATATATACTGAAGTTGTGTGTCTCATCGAGACAACCAATTTTTATTTTTGAGTCACCGTAATCCGAGTTAGTATGCAATTCGTGGAGCCAACATACTGCAGACGCTCATGTCCTCAAACACGGAAGGATCGCCCCACATAGAGATGTCTAAGGTAAGATGATCCAGGCGACCCGGGAACCCCGGAGCTTGAAACGAGACCGAGGGAACGATATTGAGCACTTCCGACTGAAAATTAGGCATCTAAAATGGCCTTGGATAAAAAACCGACTAAATTGAAAGTTCATCGATATTCCGAGTCAACTTTGATTTGGTGTAATTTCGACCTGAGGTTGTTTAGACCCTCTTATTCGGCAAATACGGATGCGTGGAATATAAATGAGTTAGCTATAGACTCAAACCGAACACTTTTAAATTTGAGTCAAAACGAGTCTTGAACATGGACTTGGATGAAAAAATGAGCTAAACAAGAGTTCTTCATCTTTTGGAGGCGAACAACTTTGTTTTTACATGATTTTGATTTGAGATGCTTTTACTATACGAAATATGAGTAAGAATGTTCATGTAGTTCTCAAACCGAACAGTTACAGAAAGGTTGAACCAAACCATCCTTTTTTTTTTGAAATATTGAACCAAACCATCCTAGTTGGACCGCAATTAGGGTATTTGGACGTTAGTGCAACACATTTAATTGAAATGAATTTTCCGGTCAAAAGAAAAACAGACAGCTGTTCAATACTAGTTAAATATCCATTGCACGTTGCGCTAATGCGGCTAGGATTATTTCCAAACAGCCCAGACTTATATCCTCACGTTATTTTGTTTTATTTTGAGAAAGGAGAAATACTAGATATCCTCACTGAGCATTTGACAACTCAGAGACGCTGGTATACATGGTAATAAGTATATATATGCGTGCTCCCTGAGAACACGCTGATGCATATGGTAATTATCATTTTGGTCCAGGTTCATTGCATATACAAGGTCTCATCCTCTATATATTTACGTAGCAGAACCGGGCTGGGATAGATTATCAGAGTCGATCCGAATTGAGTCTACTCCAAGTTAAAATGGCAGCGAAAATCATGATCAGAGCAGCCATTGCTATCATGCTGCTGCTTGCAGTCGGAGAAGAAGCCAGCGCATTGTTGATTCAGAAAACCATAGAGGTGCGTGGTCGATCGCCTCCCGGTAAAAATAAAGTTACCAAGACTTCTTTTTCTTAAGGTGGTGAGATTGTAATGATTTTCTTACGTATTACTTCTTCTGTCTGCAGAGCGACGACGGCGACACGATTGATTGCGTGGCCATCTCCACTGAAATTCTGCAGGTAGTCGCTAATCTATATACTCCTTGATAATTTATGAATAGCTTGTGTTAATATATTTTTGCTGGTTGATTTGAAGCCGACGAGAAGCATGAAAGCTATCGTAGCCGACTCCGACATTGCCGTTGCCGCGGAGGAACGGCCTCAGTCCTGGCATAAAGGTGGGGCTGGCTGCCCGTCGCGAACCGTTCCGATCCGGAGGTCGCCGGCGGCCAACGCCATGAATACTACGGGAGCCTTCTCCATTGCCGGCAATGGCGCCCCACCGCCTCGTGAATTGTCCGGCACTGTGGAGAAGGCTGCTGCTTACGGCACGAACGGGCCGTACCACGGGATTCGGGCGGAGGTGCCCGTCTGGAGAGTGAACGTGAATCATCCCGACGAGTTCTCCATGAACTACGTCATGGTTGGTTACACGCTGGATCTCTCCTGGGCGCCAGGAGTTGGGGAAGATCCACCTAAATCTCTCCCCAATCAGATTATGGCTGGAGTCATGGTAAGTATAGCAACATCCATAACATTATCTCAATGTTATTAGAATCATCATGTATATTTTCATATTATATGCATTTAATATTATAAAAGTTAATTTATTTTATATATAGTTGAATCAATTTTATAAAGTTTGACTTTGACCAAATCTAATGTGCATCCTTAATTGGGAAGGAGGGAGTATATACTTATAAAGTTAGCTATCCATTACCGGTCCTATAACTTTTCTGTAAGTTTAATTTCATCCCACAAATACTGTGACGATATTTACTGCAAATCTACATGGTATGTATATTTTGCAGACCTGGCCATCTGTCTACGGGGACTCGCGTCCAAGATTGTTCGTGTACTACACAGTGAGTACTCCAAACTTTAAGATGATGTCATATATGCCAGCTCTACCAACATCTATCTATACATATGCTCGTGCAGAATGATAGTGGAGTGCACCACAATTGCTTCAATACAGAGTGTGGAGGCTTCCAAATTACAAGCAACAAATATTCGCTCGGTACAGCGTGGACAGGTGAATCATTCCTTGGAGGACATCAATATGGTGTATATATAGGCATACACAGAGTAAGTGTACCATTACGTATTGCGACATCATTAGATTACTACATCATGATATATTCATATTACATATAGGCAAGGCATTCATATTACATATATGCAAGGCAACCAACTGATCCATCCATGCAGGACGATGCGAAGCTGATCTGGTGGGTGTCCGTCATGGACGTGGACATCGGCTACTTCCACGACAATGTGTTCGACACAAGGTTCCCCGAGGGCTCCTACGTGGAGATGGGCGGGCGGGTGCTCAACACCAGAACGGGGGGGCAGCACACCACCACGCCCATGGGCAGCACCCAACCGGCGTGTGCCAGTACGCTCTACGCAGCCTCCATCAAGGAGTATCTCGGCGTTAGCGCCCTCGGGCAGCTCTTCTTAGACGACGTAGGCAGGGACGTCGCCACGGTGCCGAGCTGCTACGGCGTCAGGTCTGTAGGATTCGACGACAAAAGACCCGGGTACCAAACAGCCTACGGAGGTGCTGGGGGGATTTACTGTGACAAATGATCGACTCATTTCGAAAGAGAATAAATTGGCGTCATCATGAGCCACTTTTATGCATGTAACCCAACGTTCTATGTTCATGGCTTAGTTCTCAAAAGTATGAACCACACAAGCCTGTTATGCTCTTTTGTTTTTTATACCATGGAATGCAGAGGTACAACCAACGGCATTAATTATGTAAGCATATATATTTATAAGCACCAGTTATATTCCACGAAATTGGAAGAACCAGATATTATAAACACCAATTTACTAGTGATGTAATTCGATTGTCTGAGCAGTAGCAGCACAACGGGATGCAGTCCACATGCAGTGCATATATATATGATATCTGATACAGTATGTTGAGAGAGAAATCCTCAAAATTAGCAGATCGAGATGAAAAAAAAAAGCTTGTGCAATCTATGGCCATCTTGCTTTTAGTTCACCTTGTTGTTGAGAGGACACACGGCTATATGCCTAGGTGGCTACTGTCATGCAACTAGCCCCTGATTTCTTGAGTATTTCCCTCTTCTCCCAGATATCTCTTTAGCGAAATTTTGAACTTTCTCATATTTCTGTTCTGTTTAGATTTGGGGCATTGTTAAAGGACAGTTTCAAGGCTGAGATGCTTGAGAACAGTAATAAAATTATTTTCTTTATAGAGGAGCATGTAAACAAAATGATGTATTTGCATCTTGAGTCAACAATAATAAACAGTTTTTGTTGTATCGTTACCTGCTTGATTTATTTTTGTTGTTCCATCGATCCATCAGTTTGACCAAAGTTACCACGACTCTCATGGGTTTTGTGACAGGTAGAGGGGCAAAGCCGGCTAACTATTGATGAAGCCTTCCAGAACAACCCATGCATCACAGGGTACGAGTGACTGCAGATCGGCAAGTCATTGCTGAATTCATTACCTTGTGGGCGTTTGTTCAGAATCATCCTCCACTCAATGACTCCAAAGATCATTAGTAGGAAAGAGGCTATAGGAGCAAGATTAATGGAAGCGAGCGCCAGCTGGAGCACGCGGCTACTATTTTTAGCAGCGGGTCAAAAAGCCGTTTGACTCAGCACGCGTCTATTAAGTGAGGACCACCTTCACAAAGAACAGGAAACATTCTGCCTCGGGCACACGTGACAGGTATAAACATAGTGGCAGCGTGCCGCAGTTGGGCACGCGACTCGTATGCCGTACCTAACAAACCCACCCATATTTATATCTTCTCCTTTTGGGACGATATAAAGCATCGTACATGCGTACGATGCGTCAATGGATGCACTGTACGAGACGATAATGCACGCCAATTTAGGTACAATATATATGTCTGGCCTTCTCTCACATGTCTAACAATAATTAGCAAATATTGTCATCGATCAATCTATGGCAGAGCTTCTCGAATATGTCTTATGCTTATAGCTATAGCTACCACTTATAAAACATCTTCGAGGATATCGCCTTAGGGTCAGAACCACAGTAGGGGAAAGCTACAGGGGCAAGCTTATTAGCATCGTGCCCTGATAGCAGCACGCGGCTTGTAATACCCACAGCGCGCCTCTGCCGGCGCGCAACTATTAGTTTATCGGCAGAGTGCCCTACTATGGCACGCCAATGTTACCTTGGCCGCAGCGTGCCCTTTCTAGCGCTCATGATGCATCTAAAATGCATACATGAACTTTGCACTTTATTAATACAAATTTACACATATTTGCAACATATATGATGTTATTTTCATGTTTTATATTGATTTATTGGGATTTACCAATGATCCCCTTTATTTGGGATATAACTTTGTAGGACAGGAAAACCTTGTTTTTCATATTTTTCACTTTCAGGGACATATTGGTGGCCCACAAATATAGGGGATGTACCATAGTACTTTCAATAAATAAGATTATCGAACCCAACGAGGAGCAGAAGGTGTTGACGAGCAGTTTCGATCAAGGATTCACTGTAAACACTAGCAAACAGGTTTGCAGGGGTATTTGGTATTGCGAGTAAATAAAAGATAGTAATAATTGCAGCGAGTGGCCCAATCCTTTCTATAGCAAAGGACAAGCCGTTGTGTTACTTATGATGACCAAACGTTTCTGAGGACACACGGGAATTTCGTCAAGTGCTTTCGCTTCACATAGCTAAACAATCTTCATCGGTTTGGTAAGTGTTGTGTGGGTGAACCTATGCTAATGCACTACCCCAACTTGGACTAATGCATACTTTGTGATTATACCCCTTGCAAGCATCCGCAACTACAAGAAAGTAATTAAGAAAAGTCTAACCACATCCTTAAACTTTGAGATCCTACACTCCCTCGTGCACCGGTTTCTTAATGGGGGTTTGGGTTTCTGTCGCTCCCGCAACCTCACAATTAGTAGCCAAATACAGGATGCATTCCCCTAGGCCCATAAAGTTGAAGTATCATGTAGTCAACGTTCACATGATACCACTAGAAGAATAACACCACAATTTAAATATCAAACCATTAAATATTACTCAACATAGTTCGACTACTAACAGCATGACTTCTCACATGTCCTCAAGAACTAAACGAACTACTCACGAGACATCATATGGATCATAATCAGAGGTGATATAATGATGAATAACAATCTGTACATAAACCTTAATTCAATGGTTTCACTCAATAGCATCAACTACAAGGAGTAACCAACACCGGGAAAGTTTCCCCTATGAACTAGACACGTATCAAACCCAAGATGTTACAGCGGGACGGCGTGGAGATGCCGGTGATGATGGTGCTGGTGGTGGAGATGATGGTGATGATGATCCCGATGAAGTCCAGCTTGATGGCGGTGACGATGGCGACAATTTCCCCCTCCGGGAAGGAATTTCCCGGTAGATTTCTGCCTGCCAGAGAGCTTTTCTCTCTCTCTTGTTCTCCGCCCATAGCGGCGGCAGAATATTTCTATGTTCGCTCCCCCGATCTTAGGTTTCTCGGGGGGTTGAAATACGCGAGGGGGGCGACGTCAGAGGTGGGCCAGGGCGCTCAGACCATGCCTAGGTGCGGCCAAGGCTGGGCTCGCGCCTAGGGGTTGTCTGGTCCCCTCCTGGCCCATCTCTGCCTCCCCTTCTGGCTTCCTCCGTCATCTGACAAAATAGGATTTTCTGTATATTTTCTGGGAATTTTTGTTCTTCAAAAATATGGTGTCTTGACGGTCATTTTTCTAGCAGAATCCTGGCTCCGGCGGTTAATTCTCCAATAATCATCAAACATGCAAAAATAGATGGAATAACATAAGTATCATCTCTAAATATGAAATATGTCAATGAATAACAGTAAATTATGATATAAAATAGTGATGCAAATTGGACGTATCAACTCCCGCCAAGCTTAGACCTCGCTTGTCCCCAAGCGAAACTGAACTTAGTAAACCTGACCACGGGTTTATGGAGTGAAGTGTCGATAAACAAAATACGGACAAGAAGCATCATACTTACAAATACACAAGTCATTATACACATCAACTTCTTCTTATATAATTCAACTTGCAATGAGTAAGGAGTCACTAAATAGAGGTGCATAAAGGAAATCATAATTGGTGATAGCAAACTTTTGTTCTTGGTCAGAGAACAATTAACAAATTTTGCTTATCTTTCAAGCAGAGTCTTTATATTAGAGCTTATTGCAGAAATCACATGCTCAATCATTACAATCTCTCTTCAGTCATAGATAGCTTTCAGCGTTATATTCATTCAGATAAAGGCATTGTGCTACACAAGGAGGAATAAAAGACTTGATTGAATGTATCAACACACATAAATGGTTGGAGCACAACAACTCACATGCTTGCTTGAGGTAGAGGGAAATATGTTTACTGACTCAACATAAAAGTAAAAGAAAGGCCCTACGCAGAGGGAAGCAAGATTACTCATGTGCTAGAGCTTTTTGTTCTGAATGCAATAGGAGTGTTGAAAAAAAATATTTTGAGAGGTATGCATGTCTATGTCAACGAATGGCATCAAATAATCTATCATCCTTTCATATATTGACCTCAAGAGCAGCTCCCATGTAGTTCTCCATTGCACACCATTATGTAGGATCTCTCCAGTACATAATGCGCGGAGCATTATTTGTTTATTTTATATTTTTGTTTGGGATGGGCACCCGGTTGCCTTGCTCTTTTTGCAATATTAAGGACTTAGCACATTATTCATGCTACTCACGGAATGAAGTCATGAAAAGACAATAAATCATTCAATACTTCCTCATGAGCTAAGAACAAAACACAAACCAGGTATAATTAATGTTTGAAGGTTTAAAGGTAGCACACAAGCAATTCACTTTGCAGTGGCGGTGAAATACCACATATAGTGCGGTGACACAGCATACCATTGCATGTTGTATTATACAAGTCACTGATATGATCTTCATGAAGGGACTTCTTCACAAATATCACATCCCTCAGAGTGGTCATAACACTCTATCTATTATTACAATCACAGACTTAACAAGTTGGTATTCTCACAGGTCCGATGAGAACACCCTAAGATCCTACTAAAGTTATTACAAAACCAGCATAACTAACAAACTGAGCTCAGCAACTTATTTAGGTAAGTTCTACGCTGCTCTGCTCTATGATACTAAGGTATGTCACTACTCCTCCATCTTATTTTTGTCGGGCCCGTAGACTATCCCATAGTCTACGCCTTCCACTCCTCCGGATAGATCAGGTTCTTCATAGACCAGCTCGTAGCCTCCTTCCGGCGCTCCATCGTTGGCCTCCACTTCCATGTCACAGTCTAGCAAGGGTGTCGAAAGAAAGTGAGGACAGAGGTACTCAGCAAGTTCAAAAGAGAAAAAGGTGTTTGATGCACTAGCTACGACCGTTGATCAGGAAATCTCTGGTCAATGCATGTTTCAAAAACATTTCTTCAAAAGATTGATTTTATTATGAAAACTATGCCCGTCAGTCTTCACAGGTGGACCAGAACTTCATGGAGTTCCTTTCCTGCCGCGTTCGTAGTTCCCTTCCCGGAACTGGGAGTGACAAGCCACAATTTAATACACTCTGCAGAGGTGCGTTACTTTTCCCATAAGAGATCTTATCCTTTTTGCCAGCCGCAGGAACTTGTCCCTGTCCACACTTCCTTGGTGTGAGGCCATGTATGAAGATCCAAGCCCACACCGCCTTTTCCGTGACCCCGTAGACCCACCCTTTTCTAAGTCTGTCCTTTCCTATATCTATGGGTAGACCGACCTAGGCCTTTGTTCTCACCTATACCATTAAGGTAGACCGTGCTGAACAACTCATGTGCACTGTCCTATACACCATAGATATACCGATCTGGACAACCCTTACAATCCTTCATAGACCAATAATAAATCTACCCTCTCTTGTATCTAATGGTAGACCGTGACTGACCACATGTCCCCACCTTTACGAAAGATAGACCGATACGGGCAACCCTTATCACCAGTCCGTTGGCATGCGAGAGGGAAAAGATACAGCTGGCTTCCCCAGAGCCATTATAGATCTTACGGTCAACGCGAAATGTACGGTGCTAGAATCACTAGACGTCATTGGTGATTAGTCCTATATATATAGAACCCTTGAAATGGAACCTTGATACGTCTCCAACGTATCTATAATTTCGGATGTTCCATGCTAGTTTTATGACAATACCTACATGTTTTGCTCACACTTTATAATTATTTTATGCATTTTCCGGGACTAACCTATTAACAAGATGCCGAAGTGCCAGTTCCTGTTTTCTGTTGTTTTTGGTTTCAGAAATCCTACACAGGAAATATTCTCGGAATTGGACGAAACAAAAGCCAAACCTCCTATTTTACCGAGACGGACCCAGAGAGCCAGAGAAGTGCCGGAGGGGGGCCAAGGGGGCCCCACACCACCTGGCGGGGCGGCCAAGAGGGGGGGCGCGCCTAGCTATGGGGTGGACCCCTCGGGACTCCACCGACATCGCCCCTTCGCCTATATATTCCTCCGTCTCCGAAAACCCTAAAAGAGTCGACGATATTCCACGAAGAGTTCCGTAGCCGCCGCCATCGCGAAGATAAGTTTCAGGGGACAGAATCTCTGTTCCGGCACGCCGCTGGGACGGGGAAGTGCCCCCGGGAGTCTTCTCCATCGACGCCACCGCCTCCATCATGCTCCGTGAGTAGTTCCACCATGGACTACGGGTTCTAGCAGTAGCTAGTTGGTACTCTCTCCCATGTACTTCAATACAATTATCTCATGAGCTGCCTTACATGATTGAGATCCATCTGATGTAATCGGTGTTGTGTTTGTTGGGATCCGATGAATTGTTACATTATGATCAGTCTATCTATATAAGTTTGTGAAGTTATTGTTGCTGCAATCTTGTTGTGTTTAATGCTTGTCACTAGTGCACGAGTGGCATGATCTTAGATTTAAACTCTATAATTATTGCTTAGATTGTATCTACAAGTTGTTTGCACATGTCTATGTCCGGAACCCGAGGCCCCAGAGTGACAACAAGCGGGATAACTGGAGGGCAAGGCTTAGATATGAGGATCACATGTTTTCACCAAGTGTTAATGCTTTGCTCCGGTGCTCTATTAAAAGGAGTACCTTAATTACCAGTAGATTCCCTTGAGGCCCGGCTGCCACCGTCTGGTAGGACAAAAGATGTTATGCAAGTTTCTCATTGCGAGCACGTATGACTATATATGGAAAACATGCCTACATGATTAATAAACTTGATGTTCTGTCTTAATACTATTTCAATCCTATCAATTGCCCAACTGTAATTTGTTCACCCAACACTTGTCACTTGTTATTAGAGAGTTACCACTAGTGTAGATAGCTGGGAACCCCGGTCCATCTTTCATCATCAAATACTCACTCGGTCCTATATGCCATTAGAAGTAGTATCAACTATTTTATGGTGCCATTGCCTCTGTGTTACTGCTACTGCTGCTGTGTTACTGTTACTATTGCTCTCATATTACTGCTGCTTTCACATCACCCCTGTTACTAGTGCTTTTCTAGGTGCAGCTGAATTGACAACTCAGTTGTTAAGGCTTATAAGTATTCTTTTGTCTCCCCTTGTGTCGAATAAATAAATTTGGGTTTTACTTCCCTCGAAGACTGTTGCGATCCCCTATACTTGTGGGTTATCAAGACTATTTTCTGGCGCTGTTGCCGGGAGGCACAGCTCTACTCATAAGTTCACCTAGGGAGTACACTCTACCTCTCTCTCTCTATTTTTATTTTATTTTGTTTTGCTTAGTTTACTTTTGTCTAGTTTATTTGTGCTTAGTTTATTTCTGTCTAGTATTATTTTGCTTAGTTTACTTTTGTCTAGTTTGTTTTTGTCTTGTTTATTTTCTTATATACCCGAAAATCCATAAAAAATTGAAAAACCGAAAAATTAAAAACTGTTGTTATGGAAAAACCCATAACCTGTATGGAGCTCATAGAATTATATATGAATTATAGAGAATCAAGAAAGGGTAAAGTCTTGAGTGCCGTGTTAGAAAAATTGAATACAATTGCTAAAATATTGCTTAAATGCCATGATATAAACTGTTGCTCTAAATAGGATACTAAACATCTTAAATTCCAATGTGGCTTTAGTGAAGAAGTTTTAATTGTGAACTATCATTGGAATAACTATATTCATCTTGGGTTCCAAGAAGTAGAACAATTTGTTTTATTTATGGGAGCCTCTGAGATAGAATCCTTCATGGCTAAAAATTATGAAACTTGTATTGCTTGTAAAGACCTTAAAGATTATGTCTCTTCTATCTTTGATTTGTGCATAGAACATTACAGCAATAATCCTTATATCATTGATTATAAAGAGAGACTCATTCATGCACAAAAATGCACTCACAATTTGCAGGAACCTGTGAAAGAAGAAATTGATGAACCTGAAAGCTCATTGGATGAAAAAGAGGAGGAGAGTGATGAACAAAAGGAGGAAGAATGGATTAGCTACCCATGCCAACCTTCTATTGATAGCAACTCTTTATCTCTTACACTATTTGATTGTCCTCCATGCTTACCAAAGGAGGATGAATGTTATGTCCCTGTGGATTCCCTTGAAATATTTCCTATGAGTAAAACTTGTGAGAATAATTATGCTACTATTATCTATGATAATCCATGCTATTTTGATAAATCTTATGATAATACTTTGTTTGTGCCTGATATCGAAATGCATGGTACTAAAGAGTTTTGCTTATCAAATGTTTATGATAAAGCTCTAGATGATGGTCCTATGTTACTTGATAGTATTAATTGTACTACTAATGAAAATGGGATTGGAGAGGTCTTGACTTTATCTAGGAGTCCCATATATTTTGTGATTGATCAATCATCTTGTTATATTATTGATAAAAGTGGGTTTGAAAGTTTTAATCCCATTATTTTTGAGCTTGATAAAAGTTATGTGTTTGTGGATCATGAAAAACATGCTTTATGTGATAGTTATATTGTTGAGTTTATTCATGAAGCTACTGAAAATTATTATGAGAGAGGAAAATATGGTTGTAGAAATTTGCATGGTACTAAAACACCTCTCTATATGCTGAAACTTTTAAAGTTACTCTTGTTTTATCTTCCTATGCCTGTCACTTTGTTCTTCATGAATTTATTTGTGTACAAGATTCCTATGCATAGGAAGTGGGTTAGACTTAAATGTGTTTTGAATTTTCTTATTGATGCTCCTTTTGCTTCATTTTCTATTTTCCATGTGAGCATCATTAAAATCTTCTGCGCCTAGCTGAAAGGCGTTAAAGAAAAGCGCTTATGGGAGACAACCCATTATTTTATTTCTGCAATTTTTCTTTTATTTTTGAGTCAAGAAGTTGTTACTACTGTAGCAACCTCTCCTTATCTTTATTTTATCGCATTGTTGTACCAAGTAAAGTCTCTAATAGAAAATTGATGCTAGATTTGGATTTCTGCGTAGAAACAGATTTTTAGCTGTCACGAATTTAAGTAGATCTCTCTGTAGGAGAATCTAAAAATTCTGTAAAAATTCACGCGTGATCCTCAGATATGTACGCAACTTTCATTAGTTTTGAGTTTTCTGATTTGAGCAACGGAAGTACCTCGAAAAAAATCGTCTTTACTGGCTGTTCTGTTTTGGCTGATTTTGTCTCTGTTTTTTGCATTGTCTCTTGTGGACTTTAAGTAAGGCTTTCTAGACGTGGAGAGCTGTAGCTAATGTTTTATTGAGTTCTTGCAATGTGTCACTACAGGACTAAAGTGGATTAAAGTTTTTTGAGTACTAACCCCTCTAATGAAGTTTATGAGAAGTTTGGTGTGGCGTAAGTTTTCAAAGGTCAAGAGAGAAGGATGATATAATGTGATCAAGAAGAGTGAAGAGCCTAAGCTTGGGGATGCCCCCGTGGGTCATCCCAAGCATATTTCAAGAAGACTCAAGGCGTCTAAGCTTGGGGATGCCCAAGGCATCCCTTTCTTCATCAACAACTTATCAGGTCACCTCTAATGAAACTATATTTTTATTCGGTCACATCTTATGTGCTTTACTTGGAGCGTCTGTTAGCTTTTATTTTTGTTTGTGTTTGAATAAAATCGAATCCTAGCAATCTTTGTGTGGGAGAGAGACACACTCCGCTTTTTCATATGAACACTTGTGTTCTTCGTTTTTCATATTCATGGCAAAAGTTAAAAGCTGCTGCATTTATTGCTATTTGGTTGGAAACAGAAAATGCTTCATATTGTCTTGAATAATTTGATACTTGGCAATTGTTTTGAGCTCTCAAGTAGATCATGTTTAAGCTCTTGCATCATGTAGTTTAAACCTATTAGTGGAGAACTACCGTAGAGCTTGTTGAAATTTGGTTTGCATGATTGGCCTCTTTAAGGTCTAGATATTTTCTGGTAAAAGTGTTTGAGCAACAAGGAAGACAGTGTAGAGTCTTATAATGCTTGCAATATGTTCTTATGTAAGTTTTGCTGTACCGGTTCATACTTGTGTTTGCTTCAAACAACCTTGCTAGCCAAAGCCTTGTAATGAGAGGGAATGCTTCTCTTGCATCCAAAACCTTGAGCCAAAACCTATGCCATTTGTGTCCACCATAACTACCTACTATGTGGTATTTTTCCGCCATTCCAAGTAAATACTTCATGTGCTACCTTTAAACAATTCAAAAGTTATTATCTCTTATTTGTGTCAATGTTTTATAGCTCATGAGGAAGTATGTGGTGTGTTATCTTTCAATCTTGTTGGGCAGACTTTCACCAATGGACTAGTGGCTTCATCCGCTTATCCAATAATTTTGCAAAAAGAGCTGGCAACGGGGTTCCAAGCCCCAATTAATTAACTTTCATAAATAATTCTCTTCACATGTTTTGCCCTGATTCATCAGTAAGCAACTTAATTTTGCAAATAGATACTCCTCCATGGTATGTGAAATGTTGGAAGGCACCCGAGGATTCGGTTAGCCATGGCTTGTGAAAGCAAAAGGTTGGGAGGAGTGTCATCCATAAATAAAACTAAAGTACATGTGTAAACAAAAGAGAAGAGGGATGATCTACCTTGCTGGTAGAGATAACGTCCTTCATGGGAGCCGCTCTTTGAAAGTCTGTTTGACGAGGGGGTTAGAGTGCCCACTAACATTCGTTGACAATAATGGGTTTGAAAGTTTTAATCCCATTATTTTTGAGCTTGATAAAAGTTATGTGTTTGTGGATCATGAAAAACATGCTTTATGTGATAGTTATATTGTTGAGTTTATTCATGAAGCTACTGAAAATTATTATGAGAGAGGAAAATATGGTTGTAGAAATTTGCATGGTACTAAAACACCTCTCTATATGCTGAAACTTTTAAAGTTACTCTTGTTTTATCTTCCTATGCCTGTCACTTTGTTCTTCATGAATTTATTTGTGTACAAGATTCTTATGCATAGGAAGTGGGTTAGACTTAAATGTGTTTTGAATTTTCTTATTGATGCTCCTTTTGCTTCATTTTCTATTTTCCATGTGAGCATCATTAAAATCTTCTGCGCCTAGCTGAAAGGCGTTAAAGAAAAGCGCTTATGGGAGACAACCCATTATTTTATTTCTGCAATTTTTCTTTTATTTTTGAGTCAAGAAGTTGTTACTACTGTAGCAACCTCTCCTTATCTTTATTTTATCGCATTGTTGTGCCAAGTAAAGTCTCTAATAGAAAATTGATGCTAGATTTGGATTTCTGCGCAGAAACAGATTTTTAGCTGTCACGAATTTGAGTAGATCTCTCTGTAGGAGAACCTAAAAATTCTGTAAAAATTCACGCGTGATCCTCAGATATGTACGCAACTTTCATTAGTTTTGAGTTTTCTGATTTGAGCAACGGAAGTACCTCGAAAAAATTCGTCTTTACTGCTGTTCTGTTTTGGCTGATTTTGTCTCTGTTTTTTGCATTGTCTCTTGTGGACTTTAAGTAAGGCTTTCTAGACGTGGAGAGCTGTAGCTAATGTTTTATTGAGTTCTTGCAATGTGTCACTACAGGACTAAAGTGGATTAAAGTTTTTTGAGTACTAACCCCTCTAATGAAGTTTATGAGAAGTTTGGTGTGGCAGAAGTTTTCAAAGGTCAAGAGAGAAGGATGATATAATGTGATCAAGAAGAGTGAAGAGCCTAAGCTTGGGGATGCCCCCGTGGGTCATCCCAAGCATATTTCAAGAAGACTCAAGGCGTCTAAGCTTGGGGATGCCCAAGGCATCCCTTTCTTCATCAACAACTTATCAGGTCACCTCTAGTGAAACTATATTTTTATTCGGTCACATCTTATGTGCTTTACTTGGAGCATCTGTTAGCTTTTATTTTTGTTTGTGTTTGAATAAAATCGGATCCTAGCAATCTTTGTGTGGGAGAGAGACACACTCCGCTTTTTCATATGAACACTTGTGTTCTTCGTTTTTCATATTCATGGCAAAAGTTAAAAGCTGCTGCACTTATTGCTATTTGGTTGGAAACAGAAAATGCTTCATATTGTCTTGAATAATTTGATACTTGGCAATTGTTTTGAGCTCTCAAGTAGATCATGTTTAAGCTCTTGCATCATGTAGTTTAAACCTATTAGTGGAGAACTACCGTAGAGCTTGTTGAAATTTGGTTTGCATGATTGGCCTCTTTAAGGTCTAGATATTTTCTGGTAAAAGTGTTTGAGCAACAAGGAAGACAGTGTAGAGTCTTATAATGCTTGCAATATGTTCTTATGTAAGTTTTGCTGTACCGGTTCATACTTGTGTTTGCTTCAAACAACCTTGCTAGCCAAAGCCTTGTAATGAGAGGGAATGCTTCTCTTGCATCCAAAACCTTGAGCCAAAACCTATGCCATTTGTGTCCACCATAACTACCTACTATGTGGTATTTTTCTGCCATTCCAAGTAAATACTTCATGTGCTACCTTTAAACAATTCAAAAGTTATTATCTCTTATTTGTGTCAATGTTTTATAGCTCATGAGGAAGTATGTGGTGTTTTATCTTTCAATCTTGTTGGGCAGACTTTCACCAATGGACTAGTGGCTTCATCCGCTTATCCAATAATTTTGCAAAAAGAGCTGGCAACGGGGTTCCAAGCCCCAATTAATTAACTTTCATAAATAATTCTCTTCACATGTTTTGCCCCGATTCATCGGTAAGCAACGTAATTTTGCAAATAGATACTCCTCCATGGTATGTGAAATGTTGGAAGGCACCCGAGGATTCGGTTAGCCATGGCTTGTGAAAGCAAAAGGTTGGGAGGAGTGTCATCCATAAATAAAACTAAAGTACATGTGTAAACAAAAGAGAAGAGGGATGATCTACCTTGCTGGTAGAGATAACGTCCTTCATGGGAGCCGCTCTTTGAAAGTCTGTTTGACGAGGGGGTTAGAGTGCCCACTAACATTCGTTGACAACAACAAACACCTCTCAAAACTTTACTTTTATGCTCTCTATATGATTTCAAAACTTGAAAAGCTCTAGCACATGATTTAATCCCTGCTTCCCTCTGCGAAGGGCCTTTCTTTTACTTTATGTTGAGTCAGTTTTACCTACTTCTTTCTATCTTAGAAGCAAACACTTGTGTCAACTGTGTGCATTGATTCTTACATACTTGCTTATTTGCACTCATCATATTACTTCGTGTTGACAATTATCCATGAATATGCATGTTGAAAGTTGAAAGCAATTGTTGAAACTTAAATCTTCCTTTGTGTTGTTTCAAAACCACTTATTAAGAATTTATTGCTTTATGAGTTGACTCTTATGCAAGACTTTTTGATGCTTGTCTTGAAAGTACTATTCATGAAAAGTTTTTGCTATATGTTTAGTCATTGTCTATTTGTTAGCAAACTATAGATCATTGCCTTGAGTCACTCCATTCATCTCATATGCTTTACAATAGTATGATCAAGATTATGTTGGTAGCATGTCACTTCAGAAATTATTCTTTTTATCGTTTACCTACTCGAGGGCGAGTACAACTAAGCTTGGGGATGCTTGATACGTCTCCAACGTATCTATAATTTCTGATGTTCCATGCTAGTTTTATGACAATACCTACATGTTTTGCTCACACTTTATAATGATTTTATGCATTTTCCGGGACTAACCTATTAACAAGATGCCGAAGTGCCAGTTCCTGTTTTCTGCTATTTTTGGTTTCAGAAATCCTACACAGGAAATATTCTCGGAATTGGATGAAACAAAAGCCAAACCTCCTATTTTACCGAGACGGACCCAGAGAGCCAGAGAAGTGCCGGAGGGGGCCAAGGGGGGCCCACACCACCTGGCGGCGTGGCCAAGAGGGGGGGCGCGCCTATCTATGGGGTGGGCCCCTCGGGACTCCACCGACATTGCCCCTTCGCCTATATATTCCTCCGTCTCCAAAAACCCTAAAAGAGTCGACGATATTCCACGAAGAGTTCTGTAGCCGCCGCCATTGCGAAGATAAGTTTCGGGGGACAGAATCTCTGTTCCGGCACGCCACCGGGACGGGGAAGTGCCCCCGGGAGTCTTCTCCATCGACGCCACCGCCTCCATCATGCTCCGTGAGTAGTTCCCCCATGGACTACGGGTTCTAGCAGTAGCTAGTTGGTACTCTCTCTCCCATGTACTTCAATACAATGATCTCATGAGCTGTCTTACATGATTGAGATCCATCTGATGTAATCGGTGTTGTGTTTGTTGGGATCCAATGAATTGTTATATTATGATCAGTCTATCTATATAAGTTTGTGAAGTTATTGTTGCTGCAATCTTGTTGTGTTTAATGCTTGTCACTAGTGCACGAGTGGCATGATCTTAGATTTAAGCTCTATAATTATTGCTTAGATTGTATCTACAAGTTGTTTGCACATGTCTATGTTCGGAACCCGAGGCCCCGAGTGACGACAGAATCGGGATAACTGGAGGGGAAGGCTTAGATATGAGGATCACATATTTTCACCAAGTGTTAATGCTTTGCTCCGGTGCTCTGTTAAAAGGAGTACCTTAATTACCAGTAGATTCCCTTGAGGCCCGGCTGCCACCGGCTGGTAGGACAAAAGATGTTATGCAAGTTTCTCATTACGAGCACGTATGAATATATATGGAAAACATGCCTACATGATTAATAAACTTGATGTTCTGTCTTAATGCTATTTCAATCCTATCAATTGCCCAACTGTAATTTGTTCACCCAACACTTGTCACTTGTTATTCTAGAGTTACCACTAGTGTAGATAGATGGGAACCCCGGTCCATCTTTCATCATCAAATACTCACTCGGTCCTATATGCCATTAGAAGTAGTATCAACTATTTTCTGGTGCCATTGCCTCTGTGTTACTCGCTTATCGCTGTCTGTGTTATCGTCATCGTTGCTCTCATATTACTGCTGCTTTCACATCACCCCTATTACTAATGCTTTTCCAGGTGCAGCTGAATTGACAACTCAGTTGTTAAGGCTTATAAGTATTCTTTGTCTCCCCTTATGTCGAATCAATAAATTTGGGTTTTACTTCCCTCGAAGACTGTTGCGATCCCCTATACTTGTGGGTTATCAAACCTCCACCATCGTTCCATTGTCAGCCACATAGTAATATTAATAATTGGAAAAGTAACATTTCATTTTCAATGCAGGAATGATAAGTATATAGATTTTCGGTAAATTTATAGAAAATACTCAAGATGACATGAGCAAGAGTGAACTTGCCTGTGGACTGCGAGATAGTGCAGTTCAATGCATTGGATGGAACCTTGACCTTGGGTTCTGTAAAGAAGCATCATTGTACGGTAAGAACAATGTTATAAAATCCAAATAAGGCATGCATGGATGTATTATTTTATGTTGAATCCCTTACCCCAATATTTTATTAAGATTTAGGGTTAAATTAAGACTTCATGCCTTTGGCAGTAATTTGCAATTACTTTTAAATTATAAAAATCACTTTCTTTTTAAAAAGGAAAGAATTTAAAAGTAATACAATTTTCCTTTTTGGAAAATATTTATTTCAAAAAAATAATTTGAAATAATAGAGTTTTCTCTATATTTTTGGAATAAGAATAATAGAATATTTTCCTTTGGAAAATATCTTTTTTAAAAGAAATGACTTGGAATAATATGGAATTGATGACTAAGCCATGCCTTGCCTTGCTGTTGCTTGCACAACAACTCATGAGCAGTGTGCTCATATGCTGAAACTTGAGCCCTGAGTGTGCTCAGGTTTGGTCTGCTCCATCTTATCCTTGTGTTGTCCATGGTTTTGTACAAGCACAAGTGTTCATAGCCCTTCACCACCAGCTCTTGGTTGATCTCCTCCTTAGGTCACCATGCTTCTCTGGTTTATTACTTGGTGGTTTTGGATAGATGATTGGTTCTGTGAGGGTTGTGTTGTTCTTGCGCAAGAACAGGATGAACTCTACCCTATCTCTCTCTCTCTGGGTGCCTGGTGAATGTTTATCTGGTCGACTATGCATTGTTTCTAGGGTTTGTGCACCATTTATACCCTGGCTACTTCTTCTCTGGCCATGCCACATAAGCCTGGCTTGGCTTGATGAATAAGCCATGCCTTGCCTTGATGTTGCTTGCACAACAACTCATGAGCAGTGTGCTCATATGCTGAAACTTGAGCCCTGAGTATGCTCAGGTTTGGTCTGCTCCATCTTATCCTTGTGATGTCCATGGTTTTGGACAAGCACAAGTCTACATGATGCTTGGTTCTTTCCAAACTACATTCTGGCTTTCTAATAAACCACTGGATAGTATTTCTGTTTTGTTTTGCAGGTTTTGAAGGTGATTATGACTACAGAAGCATTTCTTCCAAGTCATTAGTCTAGGATTTTAGTTTAGGGTCAAACAATGTAATCTTCCTTTTATTTTTGTTTATTTTTCATTCAATTCTTGTATCAAGAATATTGTAAAGACAATGTATGTGTGTGTATATCAATAAAGCTCAAGGTTTCTCTAAGAGCTTAATTATACTTGTAATAATTCTATTTCTAAATGTTTGTTGTATTCATATTTCAATTTGAAATTCAAAGTCATTTGAATTTATGAGTTGTATTTAAATTATGGATTCATTTTTCATATTCACTATTGCTTATTGTTTATTCTTGAGTTATCAATTCAATATTACTTGTCAAATGAAATCAAATTCCAAAAATCAACAAGATACAAAAGAGTTCATGTCAAAATTCATAACTCAACTTGCCTAACCCTAATTGAAATTGAGAGAGAACCTCGATCCCTCCTAGGTTTAGTTGCATAAGGCACGAAAATTTCCCTCGTTTTGCGATGAAATGCACATCCCATTCCTAAATCTACCCTTCGTTGATCCTATGTTCTGGGTTATTACAGCCTCTCCCCCTTAACAGAAACTTCGTCCCGAAGCTAAGATTGGTACCTGAATAGCTTGGGGTAAGATTTCCTGAGCTCCGCTTCCGTCTCCCAGGTTGCTTCTCCTTCAGGGTGATGTTGCCATTGAATCTTGCAATATTTGATTGCCCTATTTCTTAACTTCTTCCATTGTACCTCCAAGATCTTTTCGGGCTTCTCCACGTAGGTTAAATCTGACTGCAACTCTATTTCTTCATGTGTAACTGGATCATCTTGTGCCTTCAAACACTTTCTGAGTTGTGATACATGAAATACATTGTGTATCAGACTTAGTTGCTTAGGTAACTCTAATTCAAAAGTTGTTCCTCGATTCTGACTGAGTATTTTGAATGGTCCTATGTATCGAGGACTTAACTTTCCTTTTACTCCGAACCTCTTGAGTCCTTTCATTGGGCTAACTTTTAATTATACCATGTCTCCCACTTTTGGTTCCCAAACTCTTCTCTTCTGGTCGGCATAACTCTTTTGTCGACTCTGAGATATCTTGAGTCTATCCCGGATCACCTCGATGACTCCTTGTCTCTCCTTAATGTAGTCCGGTGTAAACTCTTTGTTCTCCCATATTTCAAACCAACATATTGGAGATCTGCATTTCCTCCCGTACAATGCTTCATACGGTGCCATTTGTATGCTACTCTGATAGCTATTGTTGTATGAAAATTCTGCTAATGGTAGATGGTCTTCCCATGAGCCTCCGAAATCTAGAGCACAAGCTCTAAGCATGTCTTCAAGTATCTAATTGGTTCTTTCAGTTTGTCCTCCGGTTTGTGGGTGATATGTGGTGTTAAAATCCAGCTTGGATCCCAAAGCTTCTTGGAGTTGTTTCCAAAATACTGATGTGAAGATCAAACCTCGATCGATCCGAGACTATCTTCTTTGGTACTCCATGTTTACTAACTATTTCCTTGACATATATATCCACAAGCTTTTCCGAAGTATCCTTCTGGTTTACGGCTATGAAATGAGCATTCTTGGTAAGTCTATCCACTATTACCCATATCATATCCTTTCTTTTACTAGTCATTGGTAGACCAGTAACAAAATCCATTCCGATTTCATCCCATTTCCACTCCAGTATCTCCAATGGTTGAAGTAATCCAGCAGGACTCTGATGTTTTGCTTTCACTCGCTGACATGTATGGCATTCTGAAACATATTGAGCTATCTCTCTCTCTTCATGTTGTTCCACCAGAACATTTCCTTCAAATCCATATACATCTTAGTACTTCCCGGATGTATTGAATAAGGGGTTTCATGTGCTTCCTTTAATATGATTGCCTTCACTTCTGGATCATCTGGTACACACATTCTCTTCTGAAAGTATAGAGAATCAAACTCTCTGAGATTGAATTCTGATGGTTTACCTTCTCCAATCCTTTTGATTTCTTCTTGGATGAATTGATCATCCACTTGCTTTCGAATGATATCATACTTCAAATCTGAATACATTTCATCCATAATCCTCATGGTTGCTATACTCCCCACTGTATCACCTTGGATAAGTAAAATCTTGGCTTCTTCTAGCTCTTTCCGAAGTTCCTTTGGAATTTCCCATTCTGTACGTTGATTCTCGGTACTCTTTCTGCTTAAAGCATCTGCTATTACATTAGCCTTGCCTGGTGTATAGTTGATTGTCAGTTCATAGTCCTTAATCAACTCTAACCATCTCTTCTGTCTCATGTTTAATTCCTTCTAGGTGAAGAAATACTTCAAACTCTTATGATCTGTCTATAACGCACATTTGGATCCATAAAGAAATTGTCTCCAACTCTTCAAAGCATACACAACTGCCGCCAACTCTAAGTCATGTACTGGGTAATTATGTTCATGTGGCTTTAGTTGTCTTGATCCATAAGCTATCACTTTACGATCTTGCATAAGAACACATCCAAGTCCATTCTTGGAAGCATCACAATACACCGTGTAATCCTTTCCGGGTTCAGGAACTGGTAACATCGGTGATGTGGTTAACTTCTCCTTGAGTGTTTGAAAACTCGCTTCACACTCACCAGTCCACACAAATGGGGTGTTTTTCTTGAGTAACTTGGTCATTGGTCATGCAATCTTCGAAAATCCCTCAATGAATCTCCGATAATAGCCTACCATACCAAGAAAACCTCATATTTCCTTAGCATTTTTAGGTGACTTCCATTCCAATACTGACTGAACCTTGCTTGGATTCACTGCTATTCCTTCTTTGGTTATGACATGTCCAAGAAATTCAACACTATCTAACCAAAACTTGCACTTGCTGAACTTTGCATATAGCTGATGTTCTCTCAAAATTTGTAAAACTATCTTCAAATTCTTTGCATGCTCTTCTTTATCTTTGGAATAGATTAGAATATCATCAACGAACACTATCACGAACTTGTCCAAGTACTTCAAGAATATCTTGTTCATCAAATTCATGAAAATGGCTGGTGCATTTGTTAGTCCAAATGGTACAACCAAATATTCATGGTGTCCATATCTTGATACAAACGCTGTTTTGGGAACATCTTCCTTTTTGATCTTGATTTGATGGTATCCTGACCTTAAATCTATCTTCGAGAAGACTCCAGCTCCTTGAACTTGATCGAAAAGATCTTGTATCCTAGGTAAAGGGTACTTGTTCTTGATTGTTACATTGTTAAGATTCCTGTAATCTCCACACATTCTCTTACCTCCATCTCTTTTATCCACAAAAATAACTGGTGTACCCCATGGTGACACACTTTCTTGGATAAATCCCTTCTGTTCCAGTTCATCTATCTGAGCTTTCAGTTCTACTATCTCCTTTGGTCCCATCTTATATGGTGGTTGAGCTATGGGCGTTGTGCCTGGAATTAGATCTATTGTAAACTCTATCTCTCTATCGGGTGGCATTCCCGGTATTTCCTTGGGAAATACATCTGGAAACTCATTTACTACAGGGATGTCTTCAATCTTCACCTCCTTCAGACTGTTAAGCTCCAATCCTATCTCCAACTGAGTATACTTCTCTCCTTGAAACACTATCTGACGTCCCATGGAATTTCTAAGTGATATTGTTTTGTCTCCACAGTTGATCACTGCTCCATTCTCCGTCAACCAGTCCATCCCTAGGATGACTGATATATCATTCATAGGAATGATGAATAGGTCCGTGAAATACACACAATCACATATGGTTATGACCTTTGCTTCTTTCACGTGGGTTACTAAGATCGTTCCCCCCGCAGATAAGACAATTATGGGGTATTCTAACTTGGAACATCTAAGCCCGTATTGTTGTTGTTGTTGTTGTTGTTGTTGTTGTTGTTGTTGTTGTTGTTGTTGTTGTTGTTGTTGTTGTTGTTGTTGTTGTTGTTGTTGTTGTTGTTGTTGTTGTTGTTGTTGTTGTTGTTGTTGTTGTTGTTGTTGTTGTTGTTGTTGTTGTTGTTGTTGTTGTTGTTGTTGTTGTTGTTGTTGTTGTTGTTGTTGTTGTTGTTGTTGTTGTTGTTGTTGTTGTTGTTGTTGTTGTTGTTGTTGTTGTTGTTGTTGTTGTTGTTGTTGTTGTTGTTGTTGTTGTTGTTGTTGTTGTTGTTGTTGTTGTTGTTGTTGTTGTTGTTGTTGTTGTTGTTGTTGTTGTTGTTGTTGTTGTTGTTGTTGTTGTTGTTGTTGTTGTTGTTGTTGTTGTTGTTGTTGTTGTTGTTGTTGTTGTTGTTGTTGTTGTTGTTGTTGTTGTTGTTGTTGTTGTTGTTGTTGTTGTTGTTGTTGTTGTTGTTGTTGTTGTTGTTGTTGTTGTTGTTGTCGGTTGTTGTTGCTCAGGTTCTTGCTTTGTGATTCGTTGTTGTTGTTGTTGTTGTTGTTGTTGTTGTTGTTGTTGTTGTTGTTGTTGTTGTTGTTGTTGTTGTTGTTGTTGTTGTTGTTGTTGTTGTTGTTGTTGTTGTTGTTGTTGTTGTTGTTGTTGTTGTTGTTGTTGTTGTTGTTGTTGTTGCTGCGGTTGCTGTTGTTGTTGTTGTTTCCTCCTCCACCTCGTCCTCCTGAGTTTTGTCCACTCCATGACGCCTTATTAGGAAAATCAGGCTTCATGTGTCCTTCCTGCCCACAACCATAGGGTTTCTGACACTCCTTTCTGATGCGTCCCCTCTGCCCACAGTTGTTACATATTATCTGGGACTTGGGATTCTGATTTGGGCCTCCACGGTTGTTTTGATTGCCGGTAGGCCTGTATCGTGGTTTGAAACTCCTATCTGGTGTTGGTTTACTGACTGGGTACTTCCTTGGCTCGATACGAGCCCTCTTCCTCCTATCCTCCTGAACCTACCTGTAGTCATCCTCGAAAGTGATTGCCGAGTCAATCAGTTCCTGGAATTCTGCGGTCCTTGTCAGCCTCAGTTGCATCTTCATGTATGGATTCATGCCTTTCATGAACCTCTTCTTTCGTTTCTCATCTGTGTCAACCTCATCTGGCGCATACCTAGCCAAACGGTTGAAATCCCGAACATACTGCATTATAGGTGTAGTGTTCTGTTGAAGCTCTTCAAACTCCCTCTTCTTCAATTCCACTACACTATCCGAAACATGAGCTTCCCGGAACTTCTTCTTGAATTCTTCCCATGTGAACACCTTTTCTAGAGGGTGTACTGCCACAAGGTTCTCCCACCATGATACCGCTGGTCCTGACAACAGATAAGTGGCATAACGAATCTTCTCCTCATCGTTGCATCCAACGGTCCTCAACTTCCTTTCCGTATCCATGGGCCAGTCTTCTGCATCCATTGGTTCTGGAGCTGATGCAAAAGGTAGTGGTCCTGCATTTTGAAAGTCTGATAAGGTTACTCCTTTGCCTTCATTACCCCTATCGTTGATGACGTGGGTAAAGAAATATTGCATGTTCTTGTTTTGACTTTCCTGGTACCTCCTCTTGTCTTCTTCCATTGCTCTCATGTATTGTTGGAAATCTGGATGCATCATTGGGTGTGGTGGTGGTGGTGCATTTTCCTCTCTAGTTGCTGCATCTGCTTCCTCTTTTTCTTTCGCCTCACGCTCTCTCTAAGCCTCTTCGGTTTCGACTAACGCCATATCCCCTAGTCCTGTAGCAAAGAACGATTACTCATAATTACACCATGCAAGTGTTTTCCGAGCTCAACTCATTTCCCAGAACTAGTCACACAAGGAAATCAAGAAGCAAATCCAAAACAAACATTTATTACGTATATACACTATATATCACATAACTTACACACATATATTTCATGTGGTATATATATAACAACTTATGTGGCTTCAAGCCCAAGCCAACGGAATTTAAAAATATGTTCTATTACAATACCACCTACACTACTTTATTCTTCTCCAGAGCTCTACTCCTCATCGTCTTCATTCGCCTCCGCGTACATTCCTGGGGTCCATCCGGTACAGCGACTTGTCTTCCGAACACCGTCCGGAACAAATGTCCTTCCAGTAGGGATATATATAGTGTGAATCGTACGAAGTGCCGAGATAGAGATCTGTCATGCCTAAGTAACAGGACAATGACTCGTATGTATCCCCAGTAGGATACATACCTCCTTCCTCCGCCATCCATGAAGGGTTTCTATCCACTTGCCCCCTCATCTTCTTCTTCTTCTTCACTCCAGAACTCTCACTACCTCGTACTGAGACGGTTTTGAATACCCCATCTCCAAGTCTAAAGGAATGGAGTTCGTAACTTTCTCTTCCTGTCCATTGTTTTGGTTAATATTCTGGTTAACCTCACCCCCGTCATCATCGGTATCACAAGTGATGGGTTCTCCTTCATCCCCAAATGGTTCCCCGAAACGCCAGCCAGTCGAGTTCTCGATTGGCGACTCCGAGCAGTTTAGGTTTCTGGAAACGTCTCCCCTATATCCTGAGCCATATGTTGCTGACACTTGTGGATAATGTGGAACGAAGTTGGGTGTGAGTGGTTCTCTTTTCGGCTCCTGGTCACTCAAATCTACAAAACTGTTTAGCTTAAAGAAAGGTGTGGTGTGTTGTGGTTGTGCTCTAAGTTCATGCATTCGAGCCTGGACTTTGTCAAGGTCCGTGAACTCGTCTAATATGTAGGTGACCTCCTCCACCATCTTCATGTGCATATAAGTCAATAAAGACTTACAGCTATCCATGTGTTGGGCTGCTACCTCAGGATGTTTGTGTGCCATAACCAGGTGGTTCAAGGAAGGATCCTCATCTTCCTCGGCATGAGGCACATGTGAATATGGTGAACACAACAGCTCCACAGATTTGTGTTGCCTGATTTCGAGTATTGCTTTGAAAATACCCATATGGTATGCCGTGGTAAGTGTTTTGGCTTCTCCATATGGCATGATTCGACTCATCGCACAGTGTGTCAGGAAGTTGTACAGAGACTCTGCATTTGACCATGATCTCTCCATCATAAAAGATGTATTTGAGAACAGGTATCCTGGTCTCACAATGGAGTTCCTTTAGCATCCCACGCATGAGATCTATAAGATTTCCATCGTAATCACCAAGCCAGCCTTCAACTTTCCTTAAAGTCCTCTTGGGAAACGTGTACGCCAATATGGTTCTATACAAGAATAGAATATTAGTAGTGATAATGTAACAACAATGTGATGATAAAATAACAATAATGTGGTGATGATGTAGTGGTGACGTGATAGTGATGTATCATAATAGTTATAATAAAGAATTATCGCACTAAAAGATATGATATGCCATTCTCAAGTGAATAAGCACCATATTTCTAGAGAATTCTTTACTATTCCTACTTAACTCCTACAGGTTTTTCCCTTTACTAGGTTTTTCCAACCTAAGGTCGCAACATGTGCTCTGATACCAGCTGCGGTGACCCAGCATACCACTGCATGTTGTAGTATACAAGTCGGTTATATGATCTTCATGAAGGGACTTCTTCACAAATATCACATCCCTCAGAGTGGTACAACAGAAACATTGCAGGTAATAACACTCTATCTATTATTACAATCACAGACTTAACAAGTTGGTATTCTCACAGGTCCGATGAGAACACCCTAAGATCCTACTAAAGTTATTACAAAACCAGCATAACTAACAAACTGAGCTCAGCAACTTATTTAGGTAAGTTCTACGCTGCTCGGCTCTATGATACTAAGGTATGTCACTACTCCTCCATCTCATTGTTGTCGGGCCCGTAGACTATCCTATAGTCTACGCCTTCCACTGCTCCGGATAGATCAGGTTCTTCATAGACCAGCTCGTAGCCTCCTTCCATCGCTCTGTCGTTGGCCTCCACTTCCATGTCACAGTCTAGCAAGGGTGTCGAAAGAAAGTGAGTACAGAGGTACTCAGCAAGTTCAAAAGAGAAAAAGGTGTTTGATGCACTAGCTACGACCGTTGATCAGGAAATCTCTGGTCAATGCATGTTTCAAAAACATTTCTTCAAAAGATTGATTTTATTCTGAAAACTATGCCCGGCAGTCTTCACAGATTGACCAGAACTTCACGGAGTTCCTTTCCTTCCGCGTTCGTAGTTCCCTTCCCAGAACTGGGAGTGACAAGCCACAATTTAATACACTATGCGGAGGTGCGTTACTTTTCCCATAAGTGATCTTATCCTTTTTGCCAGCCGCAGGAACTTGTCCCCGTCCACACTTCCTTGGTGTGAGGCCAGGTATGAAGATCCAAGCCCACACCGCCTTTTCCGTGACCCCGCAGACCCACCCTTTTATAAGTCTGTCCTCTCCTATATCTATGGGTAGACCGACCCAGGCCTTTGTTCTCACCTATACCATTAAGGTAGACCGTGCTGAACAACTCATGTGCCCTGTCCTATACACCATAGATAGACTAATCTGGACAACCCTTACAATCCTTCATAGACCAATAATAAGTCTACTCTCTCTTGTATCTAATGGTAGACCGTGACAGACCACATGTCCCCACCTTTACCAAAGATAGACCGATACGAGCAACCCTTATCACCAGTCCATTGGCACGCGAGAGGGAAAAGATACAGCTGGCTTCCCCAGAGCCATTATAGATCTTATGGTCAACGCGAAACGTACGGCGCTAGAATCACTAGACAGCATTGGTGATTAGTCCTAAATAAATAGAACCCTTGCAATGGAACCTCCACCATGTCAACACATACCATGGTTCCATTTCCAGCCACATAGTCATATTCATAATTGGAAAAGTAACATTTCATTTTTCAATGCAGGAATGATAAGTATATAGATTTGCGGTAAATTGATAAAAAAATACTCAAGATGACATGAGCAAGAGTGAACTTGCCTGTGGACTGCGAGATAGTGCAGTTCAATGCGTTGGATGGAACCTGGACCTCGGGTTCTGTAAAGAAGCATCATTTTCCGGTAAGGACAATGTTATAAAGTCCAAATAATGCATGCATGGATGTATTATTTTATGTTGAATCCCTTACCCCAATATTTTATTAAGATTTAGGGTTAAATTAAGACTTCATGCCTTTGGAAGTAATTTGCAATTACTTTTAAATTATAAAAATCACTCTCTTTTTAGAAAGAAAAGAATTTAAAAGTAATACAATTTTCCTTTTTGGAAAATATTTATTTCAAAAAAATAATTTCAAATAATAGAGTTTTCTCTATATTTTTGGAATAAGAATAATAGAATATTTTCCTTTGGAAAATATATTTTTTAAAAGAAATGACTTGGAATAATAGAATTTCCTTTTGAAATATTTGAATTCATTTTAAATTTTTCCTTGATTTTTGAATACAAGGAAAATTACATATTAAAACTTCCAAGTTTGAATTTAAATTCCAAAATTTGAATTTGTTTTCTAATTTTATTTTCATTTTATTCTTGTTGAGAATCATTTTTAATTCACTAATCCAATTTTTATTGGATTTTTAAAGGTATATATGATTATTTAAAATTTGGTTAAATTCTAGGGCTATTTTGAAATAGAAAATGACCAAAACAACCCCCTGGCCCAATTGGGCCAGCCCATTTATTTGGCCCGTTTGGACAGCCCATTAAGGCCTGCCCAAACACGGTTCGGTGGAACCGAACTGGTTCGGCCCGCCTCACTCTCTCGCTCACTTCTCTCTCTTATGAACCCTAACGCTCTGGCGATTCGTGTGGCAACTGCATCGCCGCCATGGCCGCCGCCACGCTCCGGCCAAGTCCGGCCGCCCCTGACCGCGCCGTCGACCTCCTGAAATGCCGTGTGAAGATCTACCGATCTATCCGCACGGTTTCGTCGCTTCCTTCCTCCTCCTCCAGATCGCGTCCCGGCCAGATCTGGAGATGAATCGCCTCCGTTGATTGGTGGTCTCCGGCGAGCTGTTGACCTCGTCATCGGTCATCCCCAGGGTGATGTGCTGTTAGTGGAGCTCGTCGGCGTAACGCCGGCGTCCTCCCTGGATTTGCAGCTGTTACGGCCGCGCGGGCACTGCCTCGCCATGCCGTAGCTTCTGCTTCCAGGAGCGAGTAAGTTCCCCTTCTCCTCCTCCTTCTCTTCATCATGTCTGTGCACCCCCATGCTACTGTGCTTCTTCTACCTCTAGCTCCCAGGCTTCCTGATGATCCAATGATTATACAGGGCCTTGCTGTTGTCGCCTATGCTTTATGCGCCTCCTCTCTGCAAGCCCTGGCCAATTAACCAAGATCTGGTTACTGGCCAAGTGTGTTCTGCTTGTCGTTCATGGCCATTGTTGCCCTCTAACTGCTTCTGCCATGCTATGTCATGCTCATCATGCTATATCATGCTACCTAGGCTTACTGGTGTGCCTTGCTTGCTTGACTAGGTATTTTTCTATGCATAACTGTGACACTTGTGATGCCTGTGAGGTGCTTCCGTGCCTTCTGTATGATCCAATGATTCATTGGATAAGTAAATCCTGATGGCTAGACTCTATGTGTTGCTTGACTTGATCTAATTGATCCATTTGATCAATTAAATGTCAGTGGCTGGTTACTGATGGATTGCTTTGCTAAATAGATGGTTTGCTTGCTGATGCTGCTACTCATGCATGCTTATGCTACTGTGTGTGTGTGCTGTTGCCATCCATAGCTCCCTGGATTTGATCCAAAGAGCTAGGATGTAATGGTACATGCTTGTGTTGCCTAACAGTGATGCTACTATATGCTTGTTGCATGGATTAGTTATGTATTCCTTCCTGGATGAATTATTTATTGATGAAATGCTTATGCAGTGTTGATTAAATGACTTGCTAAGCATGATTTGATATTCCCACGATCAATTGGGAAATAAATGAAGTCTGAATCCATTATTGGATAATGATGACTTAATGCTTTGCTTTAATTTGGATGGTTTTGTGTTTGTTGTGACCTCAGTAGAATTGGTACTGACTGGTTGCTCACGCAATTGGATGGATCTTGTTGGCTACTCATCTTTGCTTGCATAGTTGGGGATCATAATTAATATGAATGCCATTATGCTTGCCTGTGAAGCAAATCTAGGGTTTTCCTGATGGTTTCTTGCTTAGGATCTCACTGGGCAGTCCTTGGTAGCTACTATTCCTAGTAATCCATCTACTGGTGCTATCTGTGCATGTGTTCTTGCTTGTGTGCACATCTGTGCATTTGTTCTAGTTGATATGCACAATATTTGTATCTGGATGGCTCTAGTTCTAGTAGTTTTCCTCTTCTGCCAGTGATCCTTGGTGAAAATCAAGTGATGATCACCCCTTGAGCACCTGCTCAAACCCATGACCTGTGTCATGCATGAATAATGGATTGGATCCACTGGATCCACTCCAGGAACTAGGTATACCTTG
Organism: Lolium rigidum; assembly: GCF_022539505.1. Lineage (NCBI taxonomy): Eukaryota > Viridiplantae > Streptophyta > Magnoliopsida > Poales > Poaceae > Lolium > Lolium rigidum. The sequence goes on along the minus strand of NC_061508.1, from coordinate 214,596,476 downwards.
TTCCAGCTCCTAGAAAGAAATATTGTGTTGATGTAGACTTCTGGTTGGTTTATGTTCACATCCCTTCACCACCAGCTCTTGGTTGATCTCTTCCTTAGGTTACCATGCTTCTCTGGTTTATTACTTGGTGTGGTTTTGGATGGATGATTGGTTCTATGAGGGTTGTGATGTTCTTGAGCAAGAACAGGACGAACTCTATCCGATCTCTCTCTCCCTCTCTGGGTGCCTGGTGAATGTTTATCTGGTCGACTATGCATTGTTTCTAGGTTTTGTGCACCATTTATACCCTGGCTACTTCTTCTCTGGCCATGCCACACAAGCTTGGCTTGGCTTGATGACTAAGCCATGCCTTGCCTTGCTGTTGCTTGCACAACAACTCATGAGCAGTGTGCTCATATGCTGAAACTTGAGCCCTGAGTGTGCTCAGGTTTGGTCTGCTCCATCTTATCCTTGTGTTGTCCATGGTTTTGGACAAGCACAAGTGTACATGACACTTGGTTCTTTCCAAACTACATTCTGGCTTTCTAATAAACCCCTGGATAGTATTTTTGTTTTGTTTTGCAGGTTTTGAAGGTGAATATGACTACAGAAGCATTTCTTCCAACTCATTAGTCTAGGATTTTAGTTTAGGGTCAAACAATGTAATCTTCCTTTTATTTCTGTTTATTTTTCATTCAATTCTTGTATCAAGAATATTGTAAAGACAATGTATGTGTGTGTATATCAATAAAGCTCAATGTTTCTCTAAGAGCTTAATTATACTTGTAATAATTCTATTTCTAAATGTTTGTTGTATTCATATTTCAATTTGAAATTCAAAGTCATTTGAATTTATGAGCTGTATTTAAATTACGAATTCATTTTTCATATTCACTATTGCTTATTGTTTATTCTTGAGTTATCAATTCAATTTTACTTGTCAAATGAAATCAAATTCCAAAAATCAACAAGATACAAAAGAGTTCATGTCAAAATTCATAACTCAACTTGCCTAACCCTAATTGCAATTTAGAGAGAACCTCGATCCCTCTTAGGTTTAGTTGCAATAAGGCGCGAAAATTTCCCTCGTTTTGCGATGAAATGCACATCCCATTCCTAAATCTACCCTTCGTTGATCCTATGTTCTGGGTTATTACATATAGGTAGGTATGATGGACACAAATGGCATGCGTTTTTGGTTCATGGTTTGGATGCACGAGAAGCATTCCCTCTCACTAAATGTCTTTGGCTAGCAAGGTTGGGTAGCAAGAATAAGAGTTGAGAGAAACAAGGAAATATACATGTGATAGAAAACAATCATGTTAATCTTCCTTGAAAGTACAAACGATTCAATCTTAAGAATATTAAGCTTACGAGCCAACAAGAAAGAAAGATAAAGGAATAATATATCTACATGTATTTCTCTCTTTTCTACTGAAGCCTCAAAGTAATGTTGCTATTAACCAATGCTAAGTTTGCCAAGAACAACTAGAATTACTTGATGCTCCCAAAGTGATACCAATACTAACTAACAACATTGATCATATGATAGAAATCACAAACTAAAATAATATGTGCAGAAAGTAAATGATAAAAAGTTCTTATTAATATTCCATAATGTCAACTCACACCAAGGGATACATAGATAATCGTCTAAAGGAGAGATACTTCCACATTGCGAACTATCCTATATGATAACTCCACTACACATGATATGAATCTACTAAAAAGTAAATAGGTAAAAGATAATAGTGTGATACCGTGGCATTCCCCCAAGCTTGGAACAAGCCAAGGGGATGCCAATACCAATGATGATTTACTCCTTCGGTGGTGGTGGTGCATCCTTAATAAGCTTATCAACTAGTTCCTTCAACTCAATAATATTGTAGGTGAGAATACGAATCAACTCCGTGTTGTGATCAATACAACTCATGAATCTATTAGACTGTGAATCCCAGCTCTAGGAATTATTCCCCCATCCTTCCTCAGACTCAGAGCTTCCTTTCCCTACATTGTTAGAATGATCCATATACCATCCAGTGGGTAACTCTACCTGAGGCACCCTTTCGAATCGATGCTTATGAATTAAAGTATGGAAGGGTTTACGTTTGCTAGAAGACGGTGTCCTCTCTGCTAGGATGTGACATGGAATCCCTCCTCCAGCACTTATCCATGCCCCTTTCTTGAACTTGAGAGGGTCTTCCACCACTCCAATACTTGCAATGATGGTGCGAGGAGGTGAGCATCGGTCTTCTCCCGCTTCATCCTCAGCTTCACTCTTGACCTCCTCCAGCTTTGGATCTTGGAGATCTTCTTCCGGCAGCTCATTTCCCTTGTCGTTGTTGGTGGAGACCGTGGTGCGTCTAAAACCAAGAACACATCCTGGCAGAAACAGATCAAAATGAAAACACGACGAGGAACACGATATACGGACCTCGGGGGATCCGGGGGATTATATAGCAAAACATTTCATAACAAAAGGAAGGGAACAATGCAAAACCGGGTCGGAAAGGGGCTCCAGGGCACCCAGACCATGCCTAGGCATGGCCTGGAGCTGGCCCGCGCCTAGGGGTGGTCTAGTGCCCCTGGGCACTGATACGCGTACAGCACGCGTCCGTTGGGAACCCCAAGAGGAAGGTGTGATGCGTACATCGGCAAGTTTCCCTCAGTAAGAAACCAAGGCTTATCGAACCAGTAGGAGCCAAGAAGCACGTTGAAGGTTGATGGCGGCGGAGTGTAGTGCGGCGTAACACCAGGGATTCCGGCGCCAATGTGGAACCTGCACAACACAACCAAAATACTTTGCCTCAACGTGACAGTGAGGTTGTCAATCTCACCGGCTTCCTGTAACAAAGGATTAGATGTATAGTGTGGAAGATGATGTTTGTAGAGAACAGTAAGAACAATGTTTGCAGTAGATTGTATTCGATGTAAAGAATGGACCGGGGTCCACAGTTCATTAGTGGTGTCTCTCCGATAAGAAATAGCATGTTGCGTGAACAAATTACAGTTGGGCAATTGACAAATAAAGATGGCATGACAATGCACATACATATTATGATGAGTAGTGTGAGATTTAATTGGGCATTACGACAAAGTACATAGACCGCTATCCAGCATGCATCTATGCCTAAAAAGTCCACCTTCAGGTTAGCATCCGCACCCCTTCCAGTATTAAGTTGCAAACAACAGACAATTGCATTAAGTATGGTGCGTAATGTAATCAACACAAATATCCTTAGACATAGCATTGATGTTTTATCCCTAGTGGCAAAAACACATCCACAACCTTAGAACTTTCCGTCACTCGTCCCGCATTTAATGGAGGCATGAACCCACTATCGAGCATAAATACTCCCTCTTGGAGTTACAAGTAACGACTTGGCCAGAGCCTCTACTAGCAACGGAGAGCATGCAAGATCATAAACAACACATAGATGATAAATTGATAATCAACATAACATAGTATTCCATATTCATAGGATCCCAACAAACGCAACATGTAGCATTATAAATAGATGATCATGATCATGTTAGGCAGCTCACAAGATCCGACAATGATAGCACAATGAGGAGAAGACAACCATCTAGCTACTGCTATGGACCCATAGTCCAGCGGTGAACTACTCACACATCACTCCGGAGGCGATCATGGCGATGAAGAGTCCTCCGGGAGATGATTCCCCTATCCGGCAGGGTGCCGGAGGCGATCTCCTGAATCCCCCGAGATGGGATTGGCGGCGGCGGCGTCTTTGGAAGGTTTTCCGTATCGTGGCTCTCGGTACTGGGGTATTCGCGACGAAGGCTATATGTAGGCGGAAGGGTAGGTCAGGGGGCGTCACGAGGGGCCCACACGATAGGGCCGCGCGGCCAGGGCCTGGGCCACGCCGCCCTGGCGTGTCGCCGCCTCGTCGCCCCACTTCGTTTCCCTTTCGGACTTCTGGAGGCTTCGTGGAAAAATAAGACCCTAGGCGTTGATTTCGTCCAATTCCGAGAATATTTCGTTACTAGGATTTATGAAGCCAAAAACAGCAGAAAACAGCAACTGGCTCTTCGGCATCTTGTTAATAGAGGTTTCACGATTTAATTTCTCTTCTCTAGCTTTTATGAGAGCATTTGTAATATTTTTTGTAAAGGCCAAATTTATAGCACTAGCATTAGGACTTTTAGCAAGTTTTTGCAAGAACTTTATAACTTCAGAGATGTGACAATCATCAAAATCTAAACCATTATGATCTAAAGCAATGGGATCATTGTCCCCAATATGTGAAAAAATTTCAGCTTATCACAAGCAGTTTCAGCAGTTTTAGCAATTTCAGGCAGTTTTTCATGCTTTGCATTAGGAGTAGAAACATTGCCAACACAAATTATTTTACCATTGATAGTAGGAGATGTAGCAACATGTGAAGCATTAGCGTTACTAGTGGTGGTAAGAGTCTAAACTTTAGCTATATTATTCTCTTTAGCATTTTCTTGTTTTTCCCACCTAGCACGCAATTCGGCCATCAATCTAATATTCTCATTAATTCTAACTTGGATGGCGTTTGCTGTAGCAAATGACTTAATATCTTTATCTTCATTAGGCATAACTTTCGATTTCAAATGATCAACATCAGCAGCAAGACTATCAACTTTAGAAGCAAGTATATCAATTTTGCCAAGCTTTTCTTCAACAGATTTATTAAAAGCGGATTGTGTACTAATAAATTCTTTAAGCATGGCTTCAAGACCAGAGGGTACATTCCTATTAGTTTTGTAAGAATTACCATAACCATTACTATTATTAGAAGGATATGGCCTATAGTTGTTACCAGAATTGTTCCGATAAGCATTGTTGTTGAAATTATTATTTTTAATGTAGTTCACATCAACATGTCCTTCTTGAGCAACCAATGAAGCTAAAGGAACATTATTAGGATCAACATTAGTCCTACCATTCACAAGCATAGACATAATAGCATCAATCTTATCACTCAAGGAGGAGGTTTCTTCAACAGAATTTACCTTCTTACCTTGTGGACCTCTTTCCGTGTTCCATTCAGAGTAATTAATCATCATATCATCAAGAAGCTTTGTTGCGGCGCCTAGAGTGATGGACATAAAAGTACCTCCAGCAGCTGAATCCAATAGGTTCCGTGAAGAAAAATTCAGTCCTGCATAAAAGGTTTGGATGATCATCCAAGTAGTCGATCCATGGGTAGGGCAATTTTTAACCAAAGATTTCATTCTTTCCCATGCTTGAGCAACATGCTCATTATCCAATTGTTTAAAATTCATTATGCTACTTCTCAAAGATATAATTTTAGCAGGAGGATAATATCTACCAATGAAAGCATCCTTACATTTAGTCCATGAATCAATACTATTCTTAGGCAAAGATAGCAACCAATCTTTAGCTCTTCCTCTTAATGAGGAAGGAAACAATTTTAATTTTATAATGTCACCATCTACATCCTTATACTTTTGCATTTCACATAGTTCAACAAAATTATTAAGATGGGTAGCAGCATCATCAGAACTAACACCAGAGTATTGCTCTCTCATAACAAGATTTAGTAAAGCAGGTTTAATTTCAAAGAATTCTGCTGTAGTAGCAGGTGGAGCAATACGTGTGCATAAGAAATCATTATAATTTGTGCTAGTGAAGTCACACAACTTAGTATTTTCAGGAGTACCCATTTTAGCAATAGTAAATAAAGCAAACTAGATAAAGTAAATGCAAATAACTATTTTTTTGTGTTTTTAATATGGAGAACGCAAACAAGATAGTAAATAAAGTAAAGCAAGTAACTAATTTTTTTGTATTTTGATATAATGCAGCAAACAAAGAAGTAAATAAAATAAAGCAAGACAAAAACAAAGTAAAGAGATTGGAAGTGGAGACTCCCCTTGCAGCTTGTCTTGATCTCCCCGGCAACGGCGCCAGAAATTTAGCCTTGATACGCGTACAACACGCGTCCGTTGGGAACCCCAAGAGGAAGGTGTGATGCGTACAGCGGCAAGTTTCCCTCAGTAAGAAACCAAGGTTTATCGAACCAGTAGGAGCCAAGAAGCACGTTGAAGGTTGATGGCGGCGGAGTGTAGTGCGGCGCAATGATGTCTACGGGTGCTTCTATTCTTGTAGACAGTGTTGGGCCTCCAAGAGCAGAGGTTTGTAGAACAGCAGCAAGTTTCCCTTAAGTGGATCACCCAAGGTTTATCGAACTCGGGGAGGAAGAGGTCAAAGATATCCCTCTCAAGCAACCCTGCAACCACAAAGCAAGAAGTCTCTTGTGTCCCCAACACACCTAATACACTTGTCAGATGTATAGGTGCACTAGTTCGGCGAAGAGATAGTGAAATACAGGTGGTATGAATGAATATGAGCAGTAGTAACGGCACCAGAAAATAGCTTGATGCTACGACTGGCGTGTGGTTGATGGTGGTGATATTGCAGGCAGTACAGATGCAGTAGAACAGTAAACAAGCAGCGATAGCAGTATTTGGGAACAAGGCCTAGGGATTATACTTTCACTAGTGGACACTCTCAACATTGATCACATAATAAAACCACTCTACACTCTGTTGTTGGATGATGAACACCACTAATTGTGTAGGATTACACGAACCCTCAATGCCGAAGTTAACAAGCTCCACAATATTCGATATTCATGTTTAAATAACCTTAGAGTGCATGATAGATCATTGCAATTACACCAAGTACTAACATAGCATGCACACTGTCACCATCACACTATGAAGGATGCATAGATCACATCAATACTATCATAGCAATAATTAACTTCATAATCTACAAGAGATTACAATCATAACCTACGCCAAGTACTACACGATGCACACACTGTCACCATTACACCGTGCAGGACGAATAGACTACTTTAATAACATCACTAGAGTAGCACATAGATGAATAGTGATACAAAACTCATATGAATCTCAATCATGTAAGACAGCTCATGAGATCATTGTATTGAAGTACATAGGGAGAGAGATTAACCACATAGCTACCGGTACAACCCTTAGCCTCAATGGAGAACTACTCCCTCCTCATGGGAGACAGCAGCGGTGATGAAGATGGCGGTGGAGATGGCAGCGGTGTCGATGGAGAAGCCTTCCGGGGGCACTTCCCCGTCCCGGAGGCGTGCCGGAATAGAGACTCCTGTCCCCTAGATCTTGGCTTCGCGATGGCGGCGGCTCTGGAAGGTTTCTCGTACCGTGGCTTTTCCGTATCGAAGATTTAGGTCAGAGACCTTTATATAGGTGAACAGGCAGAGTCGGAGGGCTGACGAGGCGACGACACAATAGGGGGGCGCGGCCCACCCCTGGCCGCGCCGGCCTATCATCTAGGGCCCACAAGGCCCTCCTCTGGTGGCTCTCGGGTGTTCTGGAAGCTTCGTGGGATTCTAAGATGCTGGGCGTTGATTTCGTCCAATTCCGAGAATATTTCCTTACTAGGATTTCGGAAACCAAAAACAGCAGAAAACAGGAACTGGCACTTCGGCATCTCGTTAATAGGTTAGTGCCGGAAAATGCATAAAAATGACATAAAGTATGTATAAAACATGTGTGTATCATCATAAAACAAGCATGGAACATAAGAAATTATCGATACGTTGGAGCCGTATCAGCATCCCCAAGCTTAGTTCCTACTCGTCCCCGAGTAGGTAAACGATAACAAAGATAATTTCTGAAGTGACATGCTACCAACATAATCTTGATCATACTATTGTAAAGTATATGAGATGAATGCAGCGATTCAAGACAATGGTAATGCAATGAGTAAACAACTGAATCATATAGCAAAGACTTTTCATGAATAGTACTTTGAAGACAAGCATCAATAAGTCTTGCATAAGAGTTAACTCATAAAGCAATAGATTCTAAATAAAGGCATTGAAACAACACAAAGGAAGATTAAGTTTCAGCGGTTGCTTTCAACTTGTAACATGTATATCTCATGGATAGTTGTCAATGCAAAGTAGTATAATAAGTGCAATATGCAAGTATGTAAGAATCAATGCACAGTTAACACAAGTGTTTGCTTCTTGAGATGGAGAGAAATAGGTGAACTGACTCAACATAAAAGTAGAAGAATGGCCCTTCGCAGAGGGAAGCATTGATTGCTATATTTGTGCTAGAGCTTTGGTTTTGAAAACAAGAAACAATTTTGTCAACGGTAGTAATAAAGCATATGTATCATGTAAATTATATCCTACAAGTTGCAAGCCTCATGCATAGTATACCAATAGTGCCCGCACCTTGTCTTAATTAGCTCGGATTACCTGGATTATTATCGCAATACATATGTTTTAACCAAGTATCACAAAGGGGTACCTCTATGCCGCCTGTACAAAGGTCTAAGGAGAAAGCTCACATTGGATTTCTCGCTTTTGATTATTCTCAACTTAGACATCCATACCGGGATAACATAGACAACAGATAATGGACTCCTCTTTAATGCATAAGCATTCAACAACAATTAATTTTCTCATATGAGATTGAGGATATTTGTCCAAAACTGAAACTTCCACCATGGATCATGGCTTTAGTTAGCGGCCCAATGTTCTTCTCTAACAGTATGCATGCTCAAACCATTCAACTCATGGTAAATCGCCCTTACTTCAGATAAGACGAACATGCATAGCAACTCACATGATATTCAACGAAGTGTTGATGGCGTCCCCAGGAACATGGTTATCGCTCAACAAGCAACTTATAAGAGATAAAATGCATAAGTACATATTCAATACCACAATAGTTTTTAGGCTACTTGTCCCATGAGCTATATATTGCAAAGACAAAGAATGGAAATTTAAAGGTAGCACTCAAGCAATTTACTTTGGAATGGCGGAGAAATACCATGTAGTAGGTAGGTATGGTGGACACAAATGGCATAGTGTTTGGCTCAAGGATTTGGATGCACGAGAAGTATTCCCTCTCAATACAAGGCTTAGGCTAGCAAGGTTGTTTGAAACAAACAAAAGTATGAACCGGTACAGCAAAACTCACATAAAAGACATATTGCAAGCATTATAAGACTCTACACCGTCTTCCTTGTTGTTAGACCCTTACTAGAAAATATCTAGACCTTAGAGAGACCAATCATGCAAACCAAATTTTAGCAAGCTCTATGTATTTCTTCACTAATAGGTGCAAAGTATATGATGCAAGAGCTTAAACATGAGCACAACAATTGCCAAGTATCAAGTTATTCAAGACATCATACCAATTACTACATGTAGCATTTCCCGTTTCCAACCATATAACAATTAACGAAGCAGTTTCAACCTTCGCCACGAAAATTAAAAGCTAAGAACACATGTGTTCATATGAACCAGCGGAGCGTGTCTCTCTCCCACACAAGCATTTATTCAAACAAAAACAAAAACAAACAGACGCTCCAAGCAAAGTACATAAGATTTGACCGAATAAAAATATAGTTTCAAGAGAAGGAACCTGATAATTTGTCGATGAAGAAGGGGATGCCTTGGGCATCCCCAAGCTTAGATGCTTTAGTCTTCTTGAAATATGCAGGGATGAACCACCGGGGCATCCCCAAGCTTAGAGCTTTCACTCTTCTTGATCATATTGTATCATCCTCCTCTCTTGACCCTTGAAAACTTCCTCCACACCAAACTCAAATCAAACTCATTAGATGGTTAGTGCATAATAAAAAACTCACATGTTTAGAGGTGACACAATCATTCTTAACACTTCTGGACATTGCACAAAGCTACTGGAAGTCAATGGAACAAAGAAATCCATCCAACACAGCAAAAGAGGCAATGCGAAATAAAAGGCAGAATCTGTCAAAACAGAACGGTCCGTAAAGACGAATTTTATTGAGGCACCAGACTTGCTCAAATGAAAATGCTCAAATTGAATGAAAGTTGCGTACATATCTGAGGATCACTCACGTAAATTGGCAGAATTTTCTGAGTTATCTACAGAGAATTTGTCCCAAATTCGTGACAGACAGAAATATGTTTCTGCGCAGTAATCCAAATCTAGTATCAACCTTTCTATCAAAGACTTCACTTGGCACAACAATGCAACAAAATTAAGATAAGGAGAGGTTGCTACAGTAGTAACAACTTCCAAGACACAAATATAAAACAAAAGTACTGTAGCAAAATAAAAACATGGGTTATCTCCCAAGAAGTTCTTTCTTTATAGCCATTAAGATGGGCTCAGCAGTTTTAATGATGCACTCGCAAGAAATAGTATTTGAAGCAAAAGAGAGCATCAAGAGGCAAATTCAAAACACATTTAAGCCTAACATGCTTCCTATGGAAAGGAATCTTGTAAATAAACAAGTTCATGAAGAGCAAAGTAACAAGCATAGGAAGATAGAACAAGTGTAGCTTCAAAAATTTCAGCACATAGATAGGTGTTTTAGTAACATGAAAATTTCTACAACCATATTTCCCTCTCTCATAATAATATCCAGTAGCATCATGAGCAAACTCAACAATATATCTATCACATAAAGCATTTTTATCATGAGTCTCATGCATAAAATTATTACTCTCCACATAAGCATAATCAATTTTATTAGTAATAGTGGGAGCGAATTCAACAAAGTAGCTATTATTATTATTCTCATCATCAAATATAGGAGGCATATTATAATCATAATCAAATTTATCCTCCATAACAGGTGGCACCAAAAGACCACTATCATTATAATCATCATAAATAGGAGGTAAAGTATCATCAAAGTAAATTTTCTCCTCAATGCTTGGGGGACTAAAAAGATCATGCTCATCAAAGCGAGCTTCCCCAAGCTTAGAATTTTCCATATCATTAGCAACAATGGTATTCAAAGTGTTCATACTAATATGTTCCATGGGTTTTTTAATTTTAGCATCAAACCATCCATGTCTTAACTCAGGAAAAAGAATAAAAAGCTCCATGCTGCTTTCCATTATGCCTTACTAGTGTAAAACAAGAAACAAAAAGATGCAATTGCAGGATCTAAAGGAAATAGCTTCGAGTACTTACAACTGTGCCGGAAAATAGCTTAGTAGCCGAGATCCGGAGTGTGAGTACCTTTTACCTTTCCTCCCGAGCAACGGCGCCGTAAAAGTGCTTGATGTCTACGGGTGCTTCTATTCTTGTAGACAGTGTTGGGCCTCCAAGAGCAGAGGTTTGTAGAACAGCAAAGCAAGTTTCCCTTAAGTGGATCACCCAAGGTTTATCGAACTCAGGGAGGAAGAGGTCAAAGATATACCTCTCAAGCAACCCTGCAACCACAAAGCAAGAAGTCTCTTGTGTCCCCAACACACCTAATACACTTGTCAGATGTATAGGTGCACTAGTTCGGCGAAGAGATAGTGAAATACAGGTGGTATGAATGAATATGAGCAATAGTAACGGCACTGTAAAAATAGCTTGATGCTACGACCGGCGTGTGGTTGATGGTGGTGATATTGCAGGCAAGATGAATGCAGTAGAACAGTAAACAAGCAGTGATAGCAGTATTTGGGAACAAGGCCTAGGGATTATACTTTCACTAGTGGACACACTCAACATTGATCACATAATAAAACCACTCTACACTCTGTTGTTGGATGATGAACACCACTAATTGTGTAGGATTACACGAACCCTCAATGCCGGAGTTAACAAGCTCCACAATATTCGATATTCATGTTTAAATAACCTTAGAGTGCATGATAGATCATTGCAATTACACCAAGTACTAACATAGCATGCACACCGTCACCATCACACTATGAAGGAGGCATAGATCACATCAATACTATCATAGCAATAATTAACTTCATAATCTACAAGAGATTACAATCATAACCTACGCCAAGTACTACACGATGCACACACTCGTCACCATTACACCGTGCGGGAGGAATAGACTACTTTAATAACATCACTAGAGTAGCACATAGATGAATAGTGATACAAAACTCATATGAATCTCAATCATGTAAGGCAGCTCATGAGATCATTGTATTGAAGTACATAGGGAGAGAGATTAACCACATAGCTACCGGTATAGCCCCTAGCCTCGATGGAGAACTACTCCCTCCTCATGGGAGACAGCAGCGGTGATGAAGATGGCGGTGGAGATGGCAGCGGTGTCGATGGAGAAGCCTTCCGGGGGCACTTCCCCGTCCCGACGGCGTGCCGGAACAGAGACTCCTCGTCCCCTGGATCTTGGCTTCGCGATGGCGGCGGCTCTGGAAGGTTTCTCGTACCGTGGCTTTTCCGTATCGAAGATTTAGGTCAGGGACCTTTATATAGGCAAAGAGGCGCAGTCGGAGGGCTGACGAGGCGACGACACAACAGGGGGGCGTGGCCTACCCCCTGGCCGCGCCGGCCTATCATCTAGGGCCCACAGGGCCCTCCTCTGGTGGCTCTCGGGTGTTCTGGAAGCTTCGTGGGATTCTAAGATGCTGGGCGTTGATTTCGTCCAATTCCGAGAATATTTCCTTACTAGGATTTCTGAAACCAAAAACAGCAGAAAACAGGAACTGGCACTTCGGCATCTCGTCAATAGGTTAGTTCCGGAAAACACATAAAATCATCATAAAGTGTGAACAAAACATGTAGGGATTGTCATAAAACAAGCATGGAACATAAGAAATTATCGATACGTTGGAGACGTATCACGCAACACCAGTGATTCCGGCGCCAACGTGGAACCTGCACAACACAACCAAAATACTTTGCCCCAACGTGACAGTGAGGTTTTCAATCTCACCGGCTTGCTGTAACAAAGGATTAGATGTATAGTGTGGAAGATGATGTTTGCAGAGAACAGTAAGAACAATGTTTGCAGTAGATTGTATTCGATGTAAAGAATGGACCGGGGTCCACAGTTCATTAGTGGTGTCTCTCCGATAATAAATAGCATGTTGGGTGAACAAATTACAGTTGGGCAATTGACAAATAAAGATGGCATGACAATGCACATACATATTATGATGAGTAGTGTGAGATTTAATTGGGCATTACGACAAAGTACATAGACCGCTATCCAGCATGCATCTATGCCTAAAAAGTCCACCTTCAGTTTAGCATCCGCACCCCTTCCAGTATTAAGTTGCAAACAACAGACAATTGCATTAAGTATGGTGCGTAATGTAATCAACACAAATATCCTTAGACATAGCATTGATGTTTTATCCCTAGTGGCAACATCACATCCACAACCTTAGAACTTTCTGTCACTGTCCCAGATTTAATGGAGGCATGAACCCACTATCGAGCATAAATACTCCCTCTTGGAGTTACAAGTAACGACTTGGCTGAGCCTCTACTAGCAACGGAGAGCATGCAAGATCATAAACAACACATAGATGATAAATTGATAATCAACATAACATAGTATTCCATATTCATCGGATCCCAACAAACGCAACATGTAGCATTACAAATAGATGATCTTGATCATGTTAGACAGCTCACAAGATCCGACAATGATAGCACAATGAGGAGAAGACAACCATCTAGCTACTGCTATGAACCCACAGTCCAGGGGTGAACTACTCACACATCACTCCGGAGGCGATCATGGCGATGAAGAGTCCTCCGGGAGATGATTCCCCTCTGCGGCAGGGTGCCGGAGGCGATCTCCTGAATCCCCCGAGATGGGATTGGTGGCGGCAGCATCTCTGGAAGGTTTTCCATGTCGTGGCTCTCAGTACTGGGGTATTCGCGATGAAGGCTATATGTAGGCGGAAGGGTAGGTCAGGGGGCGTCACGAGGGGCCTACACGACAGGGCCGCACGGCCAGGGCCTGGGCCGCGCCGCCCTGGCGTGTCGCCGCCTCGTCGCCCCACTTCATTTCCCTTTCGGACTTCTGGAGGCTTCGTGGGAAAATAAGACCCTGGGCGTTGATTTCGTCCAATTCCGAGAATATTTCCTTACTAGGATTTCTGAAACCAAAAACAGCAGAAAACAACAAGTGGCTCTTCGGCATCTTGTTAATAGGTTAGTGCCGAAAAATGCGTAAATATGACATAAAGTATGTATAAAACATGTGAGTATCATTAATAAAGTAGCATGGAACATAAGAAATTATAGATACGTTTGAGACGTATCAAGCACCTTCTCCTACCCGTTTCCGTCTCGTAATTTTTCATATTTAGCAAAAACAACAAAAACATAACCTAGAAAGCCTAACGCGAATTTTTTTCTTACTAAAACTGTTACCTATTCGAAAACGGACTCTGCAGATTCCTGGATTTTCTCCTTAATGAATTCTTCCGGAGTCACCACTTGAATAATATCAATATCTTCATTATACGAATCTCCAGAAATATAATGTTTGAGTCTTTTCCCATTCACCACTTGTGTAATAATGAAGAATTTTTTATGGCACCGGAACGATACACCTCTTCAATAATAAAAGGTCCTTCCCATTTCGAGAGTAATTTTCCTGCAAAAAATCTGAGACGAGACCTATACAATAGAACTTCATCACCAACATGGAATTCTCTCTTAAGAATTCTCTTATCATGCCACTTTTTAACTTTCTCTTTAAAGAGTCCAGCATTTTCATAAGCTTCATTCCTCCATTCATCTAGAGAACTCAAGTCAAGCAACCTTTTCTTACCGGCTAGTTTGAAGTATCTATTAAGTTCTTTCACTGCCCAATAAGCTTTGTGTTCTAATTCTAAAGGCAAGTGACAAGTTTTTCCATAAACCATTTTGTAAAGAGACATACTGTTGCGACCCCGGAGGTCAGGGCTAGACAAACCCAGATATCACATCTGGCATAAGCCTAACCTAGATCTCTAGGGCCTACAGGGTGAGAATCGGTAACACAACAGTGAATCTACGACTGAAAGCAAATATATTACAACTCTTAGCAGAGTTAAGATCCAAATTTATTACACGCAGAGGTCACTGACCACAATTCAACAAGCAACGGAAAGCAAATTATGTTATCTAGATAACAAGACTGCGAAGGGCCTAAGAGGCCATAACATAAGGCGACGTCCCAGCCCATAAGTCTCAGGCTACCGCCTGAGGAACTCCGAACTACTCGTCGACGTCAAGGTAGAAGCCACCATCAGTTGGAAGAACTTCGTCTGAAACAAGGCATGCAAGGCTGAGTACATGGACTCAGCAAGACTTAGTACAACCTGTTAGCAAAGCGGGTATGCGAGGCTTTATGTGGAGCTTATTTTGCAGAAAGCCAGTTTTCCTTTGTAAACAGGGGGAGCAGAAGCTCTTGTATTCAGACCATTTTCAAAAGGGGTAAGAGAGCGATATCAACTCCAGCTCTAAGATCATCATGTTGAATCCACCAAATCTTCATCATCACCTGAACCTATCACCTAGGTTCACCCCCTCGACACCCTGAGAAGGGATCCTTATCACACATTGACATCAAGTTTTACGATTAGGTTCAAGTTGTCTATGATCATAGAATCAATCACCAAGTCGTCCGTAACCGTGGACATGACTTTTCGAAAAGATTTACCCTGCAGGGGTCTACAACTTTACCCACACGTGCCGACCGACTCTTAGCGCCGTCATGTACACGCTTCCTGGGCGTGCCGGCAGAGGTTGGTCGACCAAAACAATTCCCTTACTTCGCCTATTCCATGAGTCAAACTAACTGGGGAGCTCCGTCATCATAGGTAGCCATTCTCCGAGGCGGTCCTGGTCATTATGCGCAGGGGATCCAGTTCAATGCCTCCAGCATCCTTCACCCCGGCCACGCCCTGTATGATGCACTTTGAAAACCTTTTCCACCTTTTCCCCATGCGTATGGAAAATGGAACTCGCAAACTAATTGACTCATGGGTAAGCTAGGCAAGTTCGGGCCAAGGGGTTCCCATGGGTCCCGTGTGGTTGTACGCTCAGTCTTGGTTCCGAAGGCGAAAACTCAGGTCCTAGTATCGGCGAGAACGAGTCAAAACACCACATCCCCATGTGGCGGCCCATCCAAGCCTTTAGCATGTTTATTAACATCACCACTGATCTTACCACGTCATCCTGTCCAACTAGGCTCATTCGTAGCTCTGATTCATCAACCGGATGGATCGGACTTCAATAGCTAAGCATGGCTAAGCATAACACATATACGGCTCTAGCGATGCGAACAAGCTCAGACCTAGTTTTGCTGGGAGCGGTGGATCAGGAACTCTGGGCTACAAGGATGGAACATGCACACATAGGATATCTACAACTGCCGATAAAACATATTTGAAGCGGATGCAATATGTAAGAACCAGAAGTAAAAGCATTTCGAAACCATATATGAACCAGGTTAGGGCTTGCCTTGTCCCTCGTTGTTCGGGTGCTGCTCTTCGGTGGCGTTGATCTCAGGTTCGCGTTCGGTCCCTATCGTGAAGAACCAAACACCGGAAATGGAAGAGCACAATCAAGACATGGTACAATGCAATGCACATACAATATGATGATATGTCATATTAAAGGGGTTCGGTTAAACCCTAGGTGCATCGATGGAAAAAGAGGGGGGGTTTGGCATCGACTCCGACACATGAGAGGGGTCAAATTAGGGTTTCTACTAAGGCTCATATTTAGTTGGTTCAAGCATGTATGAAACATGGATAAACAAATAGGAAATGTTTTTCTGAACATTTTGATATATTATTTGCATTTTTATGATTTAAAAATGAATTAGTTATGAATTTCCAAAGTTTAATTCATTTTAAATCAATTTCTGAAAATTCTATAAAAATAATAAAAGTTTAACAATTTGGACCCACATGTCATAATTATATTATTTTCTAAACATTTATGAAATTATTAAAATTCTGACCAGGGGACCCACATGTCATATTATTTTCTATTTAAAGAATTACAGAAAAGATTTACTGAAAATACAGAAAAAATGGAAAAGTCATTTATGGCGTCATGCTGATGTCATGCTTACGCCAGCATGGCCATGAGCTCACAATTGAGCTCGGCCGGACAGCAATCCGGCGACTCAGGGAGCGATAGCGCGCGTGTGCGGGGGCAAACGACGCGCCTCGACGTGGGGAGTCCAGGGGTGGCGGCACCGCCTCGGATTGGTCGCCGGAGCGTCGCCGGAGACGAGCTCGAGCGGCGGCCGGGACAGGTGGTGCGGCGCGGCTGCGATACAGAGGGGGAGAGGGTGAGGCGAGGGTATGGGGAGGAGCAGCATCTCACCAGGAGCGTGATGGCGGGGTCGGCGACGGCCGGGGAGCTTCGCCGGTGGCTAATCGATGGCGAGCGAGCGCCGACAGTAGGCTAGGGTTGGGGTTTCTGGGGGCGTCGAGACCGCGGGGAGGGGAGAAGTGGGGCTAGGGTTCTTCGGGGCGGCGGAGGCAAGGCTTTATAGCCTCCGGGGGACGTCCGGATGCATCGGGGCCGGCCAGGCCATCGGGCGGCCATGGCGCTACCAGCCAGCAGCTTGGCTCCGCCGGGAAGAAGGGATTTTTGCGAAACCGCCCCCCCCCCCGCGGGAGTTGCTGGGCTGGTGGGGCTTGCAGCTGGGCCGCTTGGGCCTCGGCAAGAAAGAAAGAGAGGGGGAGGAGAGATGGGCTCAGTCCAGGGAGAGGGAGAAGAGATTTCCCTCTCTCTATTTTTTTCTGGTTTTTTTGTTTCTCTTTTCAAATTCAATTTTCAAATCTGTTTGAATTTTGTTTGAAACTCAATTTTGCCAGAGAAGTAAATAACACACATGGATTTGTTAAATGACAACAAAACCATGTTGTATATTTTGAAAACTTGCAAGATTTGAATGGAGGATGAAGTAGAAATTGATTTGCATAATTGGAAAATGGAGATAAGAATTTTGCTCAAATGCAAACTACATGCATGAGATGCACATGATCACTCCTTTATTTAGATAAACAAGG
Source organism: Lolium rigidum (assembly GCF_022539505.1). Taxonomy (NCBI): domain Eukaryota; kingdom Viridiplantae; phylum Streptophyta; class Magnoliopsida; order Poales; family Poaceae; genus Lolium; species Lolium rigidum. The sequence goes on along the minus strand of NC_061508.1, from coordinate 214,578,672 downwards.
TTGGGATGCTACACATACCCATAGGATTTTCATAAGCAGTTCTATAAGCAAATAAACATCATTTAACTTACTAGCCCAATTCTACCTAGATTTATTAACAGTCTTTTGCAAGATAGATTTAATATCTCTATTTGATAATTCTACTTGCCCACTTGTTTGAGGATGATAGGCTGAAGCAATTCTATGATTAACATCATATATAGCAAGGGTCTTTCTAAAACCACCATGAATAAAATGAGAACCTTCATCAGTCATAAGATATCTAGGCACACCAAATCTAGGGAAAATAACATCTTTAAGCATTTTTAATGAGGTCTCGCCATCAACACTCTTTGTAGGTATAGCTTCTGCCCATTTAGTAACATAATCAACAAGAACAAGTATATGAGTATAACCTTCTGAAGGAGGAAAAGGACCCATAAAGTCAAATCCCCAACAGTCAAATGGTTTAATAACAAGAGAATAACTCATAAGCATTTCATTGCGTCTAGAAATATTACCAACTCTTTGGCATTCATCACAATATAAAATAAACTTTATTGCATCCTGGCCAATAAAAACCTGATTGTAGAACCTTTTGTGCAGTTCTATCTCCAACATGATCTCTTCCATAAGCACTACCAATGAAATTTTCTCAATATCTCTTGTTGTTCATATTCCAGAACACATCTTCGCATAATACTATCCACTCCTTCTTTATATAAGTGTGGGTCATCCCAAAAAAAATGCCTCAAGTCATAAAAGAATCTTCCTTCTTTGCTGAGTTGTAAATGTTGGAGGCAAATACTTGGAAACAATAAAGTTAGCATAATCAGCATACCAAGGACTCTCACGCGAAGTTACTTTTATTGCAGCAAATTTTTCATTTGGAAAACCATCATTAACAGGAATAGGATCATAAGAAATGTTTTCCAATCTAGACAAATTATTAGCAACAGGATTTTTAGCACCCTTCGTATCTACAATATGCAAATCAAACTCTTGTAAAAGCAACACCCATATAATAAGCCTAGGCTTAGCATCTTTTTTTTTCCATAAGGTACCTAATAGCAGCATGATCAGTATGAATAGTAACTTTCGAATCAACAATATAAGGTCTAAACTTATCGCAAGCAAAGACTACAACTTGAAATTCTTTTTCAGCAGTAGCATCATTATTTTTAGCAGCATCAAGAGTCTTACTAGCATAATGAATAACGTTCAACTTCGTATCTACTCGCTTTCCAAAAAAAACACTTACCGCAAAATCACTAGCATCGCACATAATTTCAAAGGGTAAATTCCAATCAGGTGGTTGAACAATAGGAGCAATGGTTAAAGCCTTCTTTAGAGTTTCAAAAGCTTCCTTACAGTCATCATGAAAAAAAAGGTACATCCTTTTGGAGAAGATTAGTAAGAGGCTTTGAAATTTTAGAGAAATCTTTAATAAATATCCTATAGAAACAAGCATGACCAAGAATACTATGAATACCTTTAACATCCTTGGGACAGGGCATTTTCTCAATTGCTTCAACTTTGGCTCTATCGACTTCAATACCTCTTTCAGAAATTTTATGTCCAAGAACAATTCCTTCATTCACCATAAAGTGGCATTTCTCCCAATTAAGAACAAGATTTGTTTCTTCATATCTCTGCAAAACTTTATCAAAATTGTGCAAACAGTTATCAAAAGAAGTCCCATAGATGGAGAAATCATCCATGAATACTTCCACAATTTCTTCACAAAACCCAAGAAAGATAGCCACCATGCATCTTTGTAATGTAGCAGGAGCATTACACAAACCAAAAGGCATACGTCTATAAACATAAGTTCCATATGGACAAGTAAAAGTGGTTTTCTCCTGATCTTGCTTTTTTACAGCGATTTGAGAAAACCCAGAATAACCATTAAGGAAACAAAATTGACTTTTCTTAGACAACCTTTCTAACATTTGATCAATAAAAGGTAAAGGATAATGATATTTCTTAGTAACATTATTAACTTTTCTAAAATCAATGCACATCCTATAACCAACTACTACTCTTTGAGGAATAAGTTCATTATTCTCATTAGGCACAATAGTAATTCCTCCTTTATTAGGGACACAATGCACAGGACTAACCCATCTACTATCAGTAGTAGGATAAATAATACCAGCATCAAGGAGTTTCAATACCTCATTTCTTACGACATCCTTCATATTCAGAATTAAATGGCGTTGATGTTCAACAACTGGCTTTGCATCAGGTTCCATATTAATAGCATGCTGAGATATAGTAGGAGAAATCCCTTTAAAATCATCAAGAGTATATCCCATAGCTCCTCGGTGTTTCTTCAATACTCCCAATAATCTTTCCTCTTCCTGTCCTGAAAGTTTAGAACTAATAATAACATGATATATTTTCTTATCATCAATATAAGCATATTTAAGATCATCAGGTAAATGTTTTAAATCAAAAACAGGATCCTCCTTGGGTGGTAGAGTGCTACCCAAGTCTTCCACAGGTAAATCATGCTTAAGCATCTCCGGTTGACGAAGAAAAATCTCATCAATTTCATTTATTTCCTCCATAAAGACCTTACTTTCGTGATCCTCCATATATTGTTGCAAAGCATTGTTAGGAGCAAGGGCAATAGAGGCAAGTTGTTCTACTCTAAAATCTTCATTATGCAATTCAGTTTTGTAAGGAGCTTTAGCAAACTTAGAAGAATTGAACTGATAAGACTCTCCGTCAAATTTAGTAAGAATTTTCTCCTTCTTATAGTCTATAATAGCACCACAAGTATTCAAGAAAGGTCTACCAAATATTATATGACAAGTCTTACTAGTAGTTGAACCAAGTACTAGAAAATCAGCATGATATTTAATCTTACCAGATAAAACTTCCACATCTCTAACAATACCAGTCAGAGAGATGGTATCTCTATTAGCAAGCTGAATAACCACATAAATTTCTTCAAGTTCACAAGAACCAATTTCATGCATAATTTCCCTGTAAAGCTCATACGGAATAGCACTAGAACTTGTACCAATATCACATAAACCATAATAGCAATGATCACCTATTCTAACTGAAAGCACAAGAACACTAGTTTTCTTGGATTTACTAGGATGTGAAACAATATCAGAAGCATCTTCACAGAAAATAATATGTACATCTTCTACATTTTTAGTAACCAAATCCTTTACTATTGCTACCGCAATAGTTATTTGTTCATCAGGTTCTATAGCTTTCTTTTTACTTTTATTAACCACACTAGTTACAATAGAATCTTCCTTTACCTTGGCAGGGAAAGGTACTTTCTCAATATAAGATTCAGGCAAAACACGATCAGCAGTACAAACTTCAATATTTCTAGCAGGAACGCAATTAACAATATCTTTATAAGGTGCATGGTACTTGTTCCACTCCTTTTTGGGAACATCAAGATAAGAGGAAAAATATTTAAAACAATGTGCAAGAATTTTTGAATCAAGACACGAAAGTCATCAGTTTGCATAAAAGATTCAATGCATTCATAATCATAATTAATACCTGACTTTCTTCCTTTATCATTCTCCCATCCTTCAGTATTTTCCTGAATGCGGTCGAGAAGATCCTATTTATCTTCTTCATTCATATGTGTAAATGATCCAAAACAAGAAGCATCCAATAAATCGTTATCAAGAAGAGAAAGCCTTGCATAGAAGTTATTAATAACAATATTACTGGGGAGCTCATGGATGGGGTATTTGAGCATTAGTGACTTCAATCTCCCCCACGCTTGGGCAATACTATCTCCATATTGAGGCCAGAAATTATATATTTGATTCCGATCTTTATGAATCTCACTTGGAGGATAGAATTTAGAATAAAAGAGAGGTACAATTTCTTCCCATCCAATAGATCGGCCATTCTTCAGCATCTTACACCATTTCGCAGCTCTTCCCTTAAGTGATAAAGAGTATAATTTTCTCTTAACTTGGTCCATTGAGATACATGCACACTTGAACAACTCGCATAATTCATGTATAAGGAGTAAATGATCACCCGGATGGATAGACCCATCTCCAAAATAGCAGTTATTCATAACACATTCAACAATTTTTCATATGTATTTTAAAAGGATCCAATTGAGCAAGCGGTGGTTCATCTAATACCGTAATAGGTGTAGTAGTAAGTCCAAATAGTGAGTCAAACGGAGGTGCCTCCACAATGAAATAAAGCAGTAGCAGACAGAAATAAAAACAACACTTACCACTACAAGAAAAGTTGCCATAGCCGACAAACTTGAAGTCGCACCGTGGTTGCCGATGCACCATGGCCGACGATTTTTGCTCTCTCCGTGGTGCATATCAAAAAAAAATCTCGTTTTTGAGGCCACCTAGCCCGACGAAAACATCGAAAATGTCACGTATGGTGGCCCGGGGCGTATTGCATGATGAATTCTCGGGTACGCCGGCCGAGTCAATGCAAATTCGCACCACCCAGGGATGTAGGGACCAGATGGCAGTCTCTCTAGCATTGTTTTTTCTCGATCGCGCCATCTCGTTCAACGCTCTCCGATCGAGCCGTTTACGACGCAAGATCATGGGTCCCGCATGTTATCCTCTATGAACGAAAATTCTTTCTTTTCTTGGGTTTTTTGACCCCATGATTTCTGGCTACTTCCGTTTTCTTTTGATCACGTGCCGCCTTGGAAACATTGAGACCGCTACTGCGAAATGGGACCCGCATGTCATCCTCTATGTGCAATCAAGATTCTTTTCTTGGAGTTATTTTTGGCAACTAATATTTGGTCACTTGCCTTTTTCTTTTGATCCCGTACCGCCTTGGAAACGTTGATACCGTTGCTGCTAAATGGGACCCACATGTCATCCTCTATGTGTAATCAAGTTTCTTTTCTTGGAGTTATTTTTGGCACCTGATATTTGGTCACTTGCCTTTTTTCTTTCCATCTCGTGCTGCCTCTGAAACGTTGATACCACTGCTATTAAATGGGACCCGCATGTCATCCTCTATGTGCAATGAAGTTTCTTTTCTTAGAGTTATTTTTGGCACCTGATATTTGGTCGCTTGCCTTTTTCTTTCGATCCCGTGCCGCCTCCAAAACGTTGATACTGCTACTGCTAAATGGGACCCGCATGTCATCCTCTATGTGAAATCAAGTTTCTTTTCTTGGAGTTATTTTTGGCACTTGATATTTGGTCACTTGCCTTTTTCTTTTGATCCTGTGCCGCCTCTGAAACGTTGAGACCGCTGCTGGCTCATGGGACCCGCATGTCATCCTCTATGTACAATCAAGTTCCTTTTCTTGGATTATTTTTGGCTCCTGATATTTGGTCACTTGCCTTTTTCTTTTGATCTCATGCCGCCTTTGAAACATTGAGACCACTGCTGCAAAATGGGACCCACATGTCATCCTCTATGTACAATAAAAGTTTCTTTTCTTGGATTATTTTTCACCCTCATATTTTTGGCTATTTCATTTTTCTTTCGATCCCCTGCTGCCTTGGAAACGTTGAGGATGCTACTACCTCATGGGTCCCGCATATCATCCTCTATGAACAATAAAAGTTTCTTTTCTTGGATTATTTTTGGCTCCTGATATTTGGTCACTTGCCTTTTTCTTTCGATCTCATGCCGCCTTTGAAACGTTGAGGAACCTGCTGGCTCATGGGACCCGCATGTTATCCTCTATGTACTATAAAAGTTTCTTTTCTTGGATTTTTTTCACCCTCTGATTTTTTGTTATTTCCTTTTTCTTTTGATCCTCTGCCGCCTAGGAAACGTTGAGTAAGCTGTTGACTCATGGGACCCGCATGCCATCCTCTATGTACAAGCAACTTTCTTTTCTTAGAGTTTTTTTGACACCCTAATTTATGGCTACTTTCTTTTTCTTTTGATCTCAAGCCGCATTTGAAACGTTGAGACCGTTGTTGCAAAATGGGACCCGCATGTCATCCTCTATGTACACTAAAGTTTCTTTTCTTGGATTATTTTTGGCTCCTGATATTTGGTCACTTGCCTTTTTCTTTCGATCTCATGCCACCTTTTAAACGTTGAGGAAGCTACTGCCTCATGGGTCCCGCATGTCATCCTCTATGAACAATAAAAGTTTCCATTGTTGGATTTATTTTTTACCCCTAATTTCTAGCTATTTGCCTTTTTATTTTGATCCCCTGTCCCCTTTCAAATGATGAGGACGCTGCTGGCAGGTCGGTCCCAAATGTCATCCTCTATGAACAATAAATGTTTCCTTTGATGGATTTATTTTTGACCTCTAATTAATTTCTGGCTATTTACTTTTTTCTTCTGATCCCCTGCCGCCTTGGAATCGTTGAGGATGCTGCTGCCTCATGGGTCCCGTATGTCATCCTCTCAGAATGGTAAATGTTTCTTTTATTGAATTTTGTTTACCAACTGATTTTTGGCTTAATTTTTCTTTCGATCTCATGCTGCCTTTAAAACGTTGAGAACGCTCCTGGCTCACGGGTCCCACATGTCAGCCTCTATGAACAATAAACATTGAGGATGCTGCTGCCTCATGGGTCCCGCATGTCATCCTCTCAGAACGATAAATGTTTCTTTTCTTGGGTTTTTTTACCAACTGATTTTTGGTTTATCTTTTCTTTCGATCCACTGCTGCCTTTAAAACGTTGATGATGCTGCTGGCTCATGGGTCCCCGATGTCAGCCTCCCCATACAAGAAACATGTGATATCTTGATTATTTTGCATACAATAAACAGTGTATTTCGCTCTGAGATATTGCAACCGGATAAATTAAATCTTTATTTTTACATAAACAAACTTATATGTTGAATCTCCTTGTTTTTTGTTTTTGCGAAGTATAGGAATTTCCTGTTTTGGAGTGGGCTGAAATTGTACGAGTCAAAAAGGCGTCCAATATGATAATTCAAAGGCCCAGATGGCTAGATGCAGCCCCAATTGAAATATTTGTCGCTCCCTTTTTTTGGCGGCAATAGTTTTGCCAATCCTCTTTGGAATCAGAGAAGGGCATGATACTTCAAATCAAGAAGGTTCCAATCCTCTTTCTGCAAAGGTTGTATTTCTAGATAGCTAAGGTGGATTCGAATCTGCCGTGATTCAGGCAGCTCAGGTAAGCCTTCTTGCACTAATTAATGGAAGTTGTGTATAGCAAGGTCAAGACATGTGGCTCGGTGTAATGAATTGTCATCGTGGTGAACAGACAGATGCCATGGGATGGCTTAAGTTGGGGCCGAATGGACGCTAGAGGATTCGGGGGAGGGTTTGTGTTATGGATGGAGAGGTTTCCGGATGGATTCCTCAAGAACTTGGCCTTGGCCGAAGGAAGAAGATGATGAACTCAAGAACAAGAACAGCACTAGATCTCTCTATTTCTTCATCACAAGTGCTTACAAGTTTCTGAGTACAAGCTTCCTAACCTAGAGTCTCGTGTCCGCGAAGGCTATGCCCCCTCTCCTTATATAGGGGAGAGGGTGGCTTACAAGGGAAGGAAACCCCAGAAACCCTAATGGGATCTTTGACTAGAAAAACTACTTTACAAAGCTACTTTGGCTACCGGTGATGCCGGTTTGCCTTTAATTGAAGCCGTGACATCCTCCGGCACCTTTTACGTCATCCTCTGCCTTTGTCGTCATGGCTTCGATTAAAGCTGAAGTGCTTCGCTCATCTTTGTCCTCTAGCTCTGGAGAGCATCTTTGACTAGTCTCTGCCGACGTGCTACAGTATAGCCTCTTCCGGTTATTCCGGTACGCTCTCAGCAAGTTCCGGTATCCCCTCCTTGGGATACCGGTATGATTCTCTGAATCAACTTCTGCTATCCGGAATAAACTTTAAACTGGTACTTTGATGGCCTAAACCATCCGATTTTGGCATGCCTTTGGCATACCGGGGGTCATCCCCCCAACATTAGTCCCCGAAGCTGGTATAGTCCGGTGGATCCTATCCAACGGACCATGCTAGGTTTTCTTTTCTCATGGTACCGGTTTAACTCTTCCGGAACCCGGATCAAACTCTTCGGCGTCCTTGCCGAACTTGTGCTTCTATGCCGGTTTTCTCCGGCATCTCTTGTCATTAATACTCTCCTCGACGAAGTCGAGAATATCTCGAGTACCGTGCCTGTCAGTGACATGCGCACTGTGCCTGGCGCGCGACAGTGTCAGTGGTCACTTCGGTTCGTCTTCTGTGCCAACATTTATGACGTCGCACCGGATCCGCGCGGCCGTTCCGGATCCGTGTGGCCTTCCCTGTGTCTTTTATTTTCCGCGCGTGTATCCGCGCGCCTCGTGGCGGCCCAAGAACCGAACCGCCGCGGCCCAGCGGTTTTTGGCCCACTACGCGCTCTCCCTATTTAAGGGGGGAGCGGTTCCTCCTTCTTCTTCTTCTCGCATTCGCCCCCTTTCTCCTTGCGCTCTTAGCTTCTTGCCTCTGTGCTTCCGCCGTCACCGTTCTCCGCCGAAGCACCACTTCCGATGAAGTCCAGCCACTGCTCGTGCTGCACAGGGGACCCTCCGCCGTAGCGAGGTTCCTCGAAGCTCTTCGCCTGCCGTAACCTCAGCTTCCCGCAGGCTCCCTCTGCACGCCTACGCCGCCGGCCTTCTCCGACGACCTCTAGCCCGTCGCTCCTCCGGCAATCATCTTCGCCAACGCCTCCGCTGCTTCTGGTTAGTCTCTAGATCCAATATCTTCTTGCTTCTCTTGGCATTTCAGTTCTTGGGGCGCTAGGATATTTATCTTCGTTTTTTCTTGCTTTTTCCCCTTTTCGTAGATCTTCGCTAGAGGCTAGGATTTGGGAAAGTTGTTTGCGAGTAGCACCCGACATCTTTATTCAGATGTCAACCGACCTCTACCTTACCGAATCTTCCGGCAGCAGCCGCCAGAATCTATCTTCCGGTAGGCTGGAAGCAGAGCCAGACCGGATGGGAGCTTCCTCATCCGTTCCGGATTCTAGCTCCAAGCAGGGCCAAGAAGCTAGCAGCTCCCACCAGGACTCCGGCGTGGACCTGACCAACATTACTCGGGGAGCTTGGAAAGGCTCCGATGTGACCCAGAAAGATATAGATTGGCTGTACCGCTCCCGGAGGATACCGGCACAGGTATCTTGCCGGATTCCACGCGATGAGGTGGAACCCGAGCCCGAACCTGGAGATTTCGTTGTTTTTGTTTCTCACTTTGAGCGTGGTTTCGGCCTTCCTGCCTCCGATTTTTTCCATCAGTTCCTTGACTTCTACAAACTCCAACCCCACCATCTTCCTGGCAACGCCATCTTCTACCTCTATTGCTATGTTTCTTTCATGGATGCCTATGTTGGCCTCCTTCCCACCAAAGAAGCTTTCTCTCGCTTCTTCTGCCTTCGGATCAACTCGGTCCAAGGTAAAAACATCCCCAAGCCCAAACCTGTGGTGCGGGTCCTGCATCGTGGGTGCCCGCCAAGGGAGCCCCTTCTTCAAGTTCTCCGGCCTGGATTCTTGCCGTACCTGGCAGGAGACTTTCTTCTATGTGAGGAACAAAGGTTCCTCAGATTTCATCAACTTGTCGGCTTTCAATCCGGCGACGCCTAGCAAGACCAACTGGGGCTTCCATCCGGGGACCAATCATATTGAGACTAACCGGATAGTCCGGTTCCTGGAGAGCCTCAAGAAGGACACGAGGATCTGCTCCGACGATATCATCCGCCATTTTTTCTTTCTGTAGACCTTGCCTCAGCAGGCTCCGAGGGCCGGAAGAACAAGGCGCCCGCAACCGAGGCCGGCTCAAGCCATGCTCCTCCTGCCAAGCGCTCTCGGCAGGAAGTCGTTGGCGGTAGGAAGGTTACCGCCAAGCATCACCGGAAGATGCCTGTTGCCTCTGGGTAAGCTTCTATTTCTTTTGCTTCGCGGTTCTTTTTCTGGTTGCTCTTCTTTATCATCATTTTCTCTTTTATCTTTTCAGGCCTGCCCTCAAGATTACCAAGAGCACCTCTGGCATGAGGCCGGAAAGCTCTGAGGGTTCGCCCATGGCTTCACCTCCTCCTCAACCAAGTCCGGTACCATCTGGTGCCGGCAAACCTTCTGCCTCCCCCCCTGGGGGGCAGCACAAGTACGGGGCGCGCGGCCCCTAAACCTCCACAGCACCGCGCAGAGGAGAAACTTGTTTCTCCTCCTAAGACTCAAGATACCGGCGCCAGCAACATCGGCGCCGGCGCTGAAGACGCCGGGCAGGGGGAACCTCTCGTTCCTCCTGTCCCAAAGAAGAAGAATACTGCTTCCTCCCTCTCCAAGGCCGTGCCAGACTCTTCCGGGCCGGCCAGCTCCTCTCCAGCAAAGGAAGCTCCTGGGGCTTCTGCGCCGTCCAAGACTCCAACACCTCCACCGGCTGCTTCTACCGGCGGGCCCACTCCTGCGCCTTCCTCGCTGGTGCTGCACGCCAGCCACACCTCCGTTGTGGCCGAAGAATCGGTCTCAGCTCAGCTGGGCCGGATCACCGAGCTAACCCGCGAAGGGGTCGAACTGGGGCATCTCGCTGGTTACGCCCATAAGTGGAATCAGGCGGATCTATCCCCTGCGACGTGCGGCCTGGGGAAGGATAAGCTGCCGGTTGCGGACCCTGCCGGCCCCCGAAGCACCACCCAGCATTTTGGCTGGCTGCAGCGCACTGTTAAAGAATTTTACACCGCGTGGCACGACGCCAACAACAATGTGGTGGTAAGCTGCACAAACTCAATTTCGTTTACATCCGTGCCAGTTTTTACTTTTTCCAAATTATATATATCTTGCCAGTCCCCGAGTTACGGGTTGGGAGCACAGCTCTCAGCGCGAAACTTTGCTAAAAACACGAAAAACCGGCATAGCCAGTCCCCAAGTTTCGGGTTGAGAGCGCAGCACTTAGCGCGAAACTTTTCTCCTTGCCGGCATATTTCTTACCGAAAATCTTTTCAACTTGAACAGAGCACGGCGACTATCCGGAAACAGCTCTTTGAGGAGCTGCTATGGGAGCACCATGAGCTTTTGGAAGCCCACAACCAATGCCAAGGTTAGCCTTTTGTCCTCCGGCTTCTTTTTACCGGTTGCTTCTTCCTTTAGGTACTTATAAAATTTTCTACACTTCAGCTGTCCCGGAAGCCACCATCGAGGCCCTGTCTTCTCAGGTCGCCGCGCTCCAAGGTATCATTTCTTTTCCGGTTGCCCTACATCTTTTCATTTTACCGGAGTTATTTTTCTGTTAATGCTTTCCCTTACGGCCTGCAGCCGAAAAGGAGCGGCTCGCCAAGGAGCATCAGCGAGCTCTGGATGTTCAGAGGAATAACTTCTCCGAACTGAAGGCACAGCTTAGGGCGGTCGAATCCCGGCATTCCCGGGAGCTCGAGAAAGTCCGAGCGACAGCGGAGGTTAAGCTGAACGAATCCTTGGAGGAGTTCACGAACTCCACCACAGTGCTGCGGGCTGAGCTGGAGGAGCAGACCAAGGACCGGGAGGAGCAGATCAAGGCACGGGAGCTGGCTGAAAACCAGGTTGCCGCCCTCATGACGGAGCAGAAAGACTATGACCGGTTAGTCGTACAAACCGATACGCTGCTCCTCAGTAAGCCTTTCTTCTCTCCCCTTACTGCTTATAAGCTTATATCATCCGGTAGTGTGTCCTTATCCTTTTTATTTTCTTGTAGGGATCTTTCCGGACTCCCAAGAGTACGCCGTCCGGAAGGTAGAGGAGCGCAGGACGGAGCTGTCTTTCAGCGACCGGGAGCTTCCCTGGGATGCATATGACCACCTGGTCGCGCTCTCCTCCCGGGTTCAGCACATGCGCGCCGTGGACCGGCACTTGGTTGATCTGCCAGATCATGCCAAGGAGATCTGCAAGGTGCTATGGCCTGAGGAAGCTGTGCCGGAGAGCGTAACGCTTCTCTCTGACCGTCTAATGGACGGCTGCCGGAGGAACCGGGAATGGAGATGCTCTGCGGCTCGTGCCGGAGCAGATGCGGCCCGACGCGTCGCCTGCTCCTGGTATGAAGACCTGGATCTAGATGCCTTCCACACCGTTCGTGAGGGAGCACCCACAGACGTGGATCCGGTCTTGATCGCCAAGCGCCAGGATCGTGCCTACCGGATTGCGGAGTTCTCCCCCTTCCGCACCTTCATCCCTCCCCCTCCCGAAGTCAAAGATGCGCTCTCTGATGACGAGGAAGAGATCAAGGAGGAGGGAGAAGAAGGAGCCGGAGAAGGCGCTGCTCCCCCGGAAGCTCCTGAGGCCGGTGCTCAGCTTCCCGTTGCTTGAACTTGTTCCCTTGTGCCCTTTGCCCTGTTGCCTTAAAGTTTCAAACTTGTTAAATTCTACCCCGGTATGCCGGGGTTTATGATGTAAGATAAAACTTAGTAGTTCTTTTGCTTGGTGTTACAACAATTATGCTTATGCCAGTATCTGTTTACCGGTAAGCATTTAAATTAAGTTTTATGTGCTGACTTAGCAATTTGCATATTGTTTGCTTTGATCTTGCACTGTGAAGATTCCGGAATTTTTCGGCATCCAATCCGATGCATACTTGGTTCTTTTGCTTTGCCTCTGCCTACCTCTCTGGGTTTTTTGGCGTACGAGTTACAAAGTTCTTTTGCCAAGCAAGCATTTTCTTGAACTTAGAAAACATTCGAAATTTTCCACAAAAAACCGGTATAACCGGGGTTAGTTAAATTTTTCCGGATTGATTGTTCCCATTCATCCTCTTCGTGTTTCACGTGCTTAGTTCCTACCGGTTTATCTTGCTTGCCATGAAGCCGGTCTGCGGACAACAGCATAGTCGAAGACTCCGGTAGGTTTAGCACGTTACTAAACTGGAAAGAAAAAATGTTCACCAAGCAACCGGTAAACTGAAAAAATAGACACATTACATGCAATTTTCGGTAGAGGCAGTCCCCGAGATTCATTCGAGGTGCCAGCATCTTTATTCATAGTACTTAAGGTACAAAAAGGAACTTCTTACAGCACAACTTCAGGAATAGAAAGGACGCAGTAGTGCTATGTTCCATGGGCGCTTGGTTTCTTCTCCAGACCTGTCCGCCTTGCCTTTCTTCGATTCCTGTGCGTCGATTAAGTAGTAAGCATCATTGTGCAGAGCTTTGCTCACAATGAAAGGTCCTTCCCATGGGGGTGAGAGTTTGTGACGTCCCTCACGGCACTGCACTAGGCGTAACACCAGATCAACCTCCCGGAAAACCCTCGGGTTAACCTTCCGGCTGTGATAGCGTCTGAGGTTCTGCTGGTATATGGCTGTTCTTGCCAAAGCCAGCTCTCTTGCTTCCTCTAGCAAGTCCACATCATTTTCTCGGGCCTCTTTTACCTCTTCTTCGGTATAGAGTTGAACCATTGGTGAATCATGAATGATATCGGTTGGGATTACAGCTTCTGCCCCATAAACCATGAAAAATGGAGTGTATCCGGTAGACCGATTTGGCGTCGTCCGGATGCTCCACGACACAGATGGTAGCTCATCTAGCCAACATCCTGGTGACTTCTCCAACGGTTCAATTAGCCTTGGCTTGATACCGGAAAGCACCAGAGCGTTTGTTCTTTCCACCTGTCCATTGCCTTGCGGGTATGCAACGGAGCACAAGTCCAACCGGATATTATTATCCTCACAAAACCTTTTGAACTCACCTTGAGCAAAGTTTGTGCCATTGTCAGTGATGATGCTGTGCGGGTATCCATACCGCAAGATCACATCTTTTAAGAATTTCACGGTTGTATGCCCATCACACTTTGCGATAGGTTTCACCTCCAACCATTTGGTGAACTTATCCACCATTACCAGCACATGTGTCATGTTGCCCCTTGCGGTTTTAAATGGACCTACCATGCCAAGGTACCAAACAGCAAATGGCCATGTCAATGGTATAGTTTTGAGGCCAGATGCTGGGGTATGATTTTGCTTGGCATACCGCTGGCAGCCGTTGCATTTTCGTACCAAGTCCTCTGCGTTTTCCAAAGCAGTGGACCAATAGAACCCATGCCGGAATACTTTTGCCACTAAGGACCTTGAAGAGGCATGGTGCCCACATTCTCCTTGGAGAATCTCCACCAACATTTCTTTTCCCTCTTCCGGTTCCACACATCTCTGGAAGACACCGGTTACACTCCTTTTATACACCTCTCCATTGATGATAGTGTATGCCTTGGACCTTCTCTCGATCCTTCTTGACTCATTTTCGTCAACCGGCAAGGTGCCGTTGATCAGGAATTCCTTAATAGGTTCAACCCACGCTGGCGTTTCCCGGACTAGGAATACTGGTACGTCTATCTCCATATTGTCCACCAGCATAGCTTCCTCCGGTTTAGACATCGCAGTCCCTGAGTCTATCGGAACAGTGGCCGAGTTTGCCGGAACAGTCCCCGGGTTTGCCGGAACAGTCCCCGGGTTTCCTTCGTCAATATCCATTGGCACAACATGTGACTCTGGTACAAAAATTGACTCTGATTCCGGACTTGGTTTGATTGACGGAGTCCTTAGGTGAGCCAAAGCTACTCCGGGAGGAATTTCCTGCCGGGAGGAGCCTAGCTTGGAGAGAGTATCCGCAGCTTCGTTTTCTGCACGCGGCACATGGTGAAACTCACAACCTTCGAAGAATCCGGCAATCTTTTGCACGTGAAACCGTTATGAAGCCATGTTGGCATCTTTTTCATCCCAGTCTCCGGAACACTGCTGCACCACAAGATCTGAATCACCATAGCAAATGATCCGGTGCGCACCGATTTCTTTTGCGACCTTGAGTCCATGAATCAAAGCTTCGTACTCAGCAACATTGTTTGATGCTCGAAAGTGCACTTGTAAAACATACCGGAGATGATCTCCCTTAGGCGAAGTGAGCACCACACCGGCGCCCAGACCCTCCTTGAGCTTGGATCCATCAAAGTGCATCTTCCAGTACTCTACCTTGTGTTCTGGCGGTTTGTACTGCATCTCCGCCCAATCAACCAAGAAATCAGCTAAAGCCTGTGATTTTATGGCGTCCCTTCTTTCGTAATCCGGTACGTATGGTGATACCTGAATTGCCCACTTGGCAATCCTGCCGCTAGCATCTTTGTTTCCCATAATATCGGAAATTGGTGCCTCGCTCACTACTTTCATGGGATGCTCTTCGAAGTAATGCTTGAGCTTTGTGGCAACCATGTACACTCCATAAGTCATTTTCTGGAAGTGAGGCTAGTTTTGTTTTGAGAAGGAGAGCACCTCGCTCAGGTAGTATACGGGTCTCTGCACGGTTTTCCTTCCTCTTCTCTTTCAACCACAACTACCACGCTCACAACCCGGTTTGTTGCTACTATGTACAACAGCATGGGCTCTCTTTCTAGAGGTGAAGCCAATATCGGCGTAGTGGCTAGCATCGTTTTCAGCTCTTTAAACGCTGCGTCTGCCTGAGGGGTCCAGACAAAGGTATCAGACTTTTTCATCAAAGCATAGAGTGGTAGGGCCTTTTCCCCCAACCTGCTTATGAACCGGCTTAGCGATGCCAAGCTTCCGGTAAACTTTTGCACATCTTTGAGCTCTTGCGGTATTGCCATTCTTTCTATGGCCCGGATTTTTACCGGATTAACCTCAATGCCCCGGCTGGACACGAGAAAGCCAAGCAACTTGCCGGCTGGCACACCAAAGGTGCATTTTGCCGTATTGAGTTTCATCCGGAATCTTCTTAGGTTATCAAACGTTTGCCTTAAATCATCGATCAAGGTCTCCTTGACCTTTGTTTTTATCACAATGTCATCCACATAGACTTGCACATTCTTACCGATTTGATCAAACAAACACTTTTGCATGTAGCGCTGGTACGTTGCACCAGCGTTGCGCAAACCGAAAGGCATAGTAACATAGCAATAAGCCCCGTGCGGGGTGATAAACGCAGTTTTTATTTGATCTTCCTTTTTCAAGGGGATCTGGTGGAAACCGGAATAGGCATCCAGGAACGACAACAGTTCACATCCAGCGGTGGAATCAATCACTTGATCGATCCAGGGTAAAGGGAAAGGATCTTTCGGACAAGCCTTGTTCAAGTTGGTGTAGTCGATGCACATGTGCCACACTTTTGGAGCATTTGCCTCAAGGTTCTCCTCTTTTTTCTTCTCGACCAGCACCGGGTTGGCTAGCCACTCAGTATGCAGTACGTCCACGATGAAACCAGCAACCAACAACTTTGTCACCTCTTCTCCAATAATCTTTCTCCTATCTTCAGCAAACCGGCGCAGCGGCTGCCTTACCGGCTTCGCATCCTTCCGGACGTTCAGAGAGTGCTCACCCAACTCCCTCGGAACACCTACCAAGTCATCAGTAGACCGGGCGAAGATATTCCGATTCTCACGGAGGAAGTTGACGAGCGCGCTTTCCTATGCCTCACTGAGACCGGCACCGATACGAACGGTGCGCTCAGGGTAAGCCGGGTCCAGCACGATGTCTTTTGTCTCCTTGGTTGGCTTGAACGTTGGTGCGCCAAGGTTGGCACTCATTGCAGCTAAGCTCAACTGTGAGGACTGCGCCAGCGCAACTGCAGTTTGCATTCTCCTTTTTTCCTCTGCAATTACCAGCGATTCGGCCAGATTTGATCCGGCGGAAGCGGTTTCCAGTGAGACTTTGTAGTTTCCCACAACGGTTAGGGGTCCAGACGGTGCCGACATCTTCATCTTGAGATACGCCGTATGAGTTGAGGCCATGAACGAGGCCAATGCCGGTCTCCCCAACAGCGCATGGTAAGGACTGTCTAGGTCCACCACTTCGAACAAGACATTCTCCACCCGGCAATTGTCACGTCCTCCAAACGACACATCCACCCGGACTTTTCCCATGGGCGAGCAGGACAAACCCGGAACGATCCCATGGAACGTAGTGTGGGTCGGTTGCAGCATGTTTTCAGTGATTCCGAGCGTACACATGGTGTGCGGGTACATAATGTTTATGCTGCTTCCGTTGTCAATCAGCACCTTGCTGAACCGCACTCGAGCTGTAGGCCCATGCATGATTGGGTCCACAACAAGAGCATAACCACCCGGATTAGGCATGATTTTCGGATGATCCTTGAACGACCAAGTGATTTCCTGATCTGACCACAGCATGTACCTTGGTACTGCCGGCATCACTGCATTCACTTCCATGGAGCGGCGGTATAAACTTTGCTTGTCAGTTGGCTCATTAACGAACACAACACAGCACATGTCCGGGTCCTGGTATACATTCCGGCTGCCGGTGGTGGCGGTTGGCCATTGCCATCAGCCACCTGATGAACTTGCTGGCGCTGCTTCCGGTTCGGCTGAGGTTGCACCGGTACAGCATTTGCTCCGGTAAGCGGTGGTGGTGGTGGCAAGGGGTGCTGATGCAGCATATCTTGCGACGGTGGTAGTATCGTGGTACAGCCTTGTGCTTGCGCGTCTTTTACTGCACCTTTTAGCATCAAGTACTTGGTCCAGGAACAATCCTTCGTCAAATGGTTTGACGGATTAGCCGGATTTGGTGTGTGCCACCGGCAAGGTTGGTCCATGGCTGCTTCCATGGTATACTTTGCATGTTCTTGCCAGTTCTTTTTCTGGCCCCAGGGTTTCTTTTCAACCCATTGTTTCTTAGGACCCGCCCACGGCTGCGATCCGGTTTTTTGCCTCTGGCTGCCGCTGGCACCAGAATTTTCTTGCACTGCAGCAACTTGCTGCGGTCCGTATCTCCGATCCGGGAAATCTTCCCTTCTTTTGTTGTGCCGGTTATCCCGGTATTGATCTTGGCGTGGCTGGCTTGTTTGTGCTGGCTCTGCCTGCACTGCCGGCTGCATTGGGTCTCCCAATGCATAGCTATCCGCCACACGTATCATCTCTGCCAAAGTTGTTGGCATGTTCCTCTGCAGCTTTTGCCACAAAGGTGAACCTCTTCTGCACCCATTGCAAAACCAAGCTATGGCTTGCGCTTCGATTACCCATTCACAGGAGTTCCTTGTGGAGTTCCACCGGGTCAGATAATCCCGTTCTGTTTCGTTTGGTTGCTGCGTGCATAAGGAAAGCTGTTGCGGCCTATTTGGCCTTCGGTAGGTACTACTGAAGTTGCTTACAAAAGCTTCCTCAAAGTCTAATCAGCCGTTTATGCTTCCTGCCGGCAAGTTGTTCAGCCAGATGCGTGCTGGCCCTACCAGGAAAGATGGTACAATTCTCACGGCCCAACGCCGGTTTCCTCCGCCAGCGACGGTTCCTCCGCCACCGGCGACCTAAACTGCGGTCACGTAATCCGCGAGCCAGTCTTCCGGTTTAGTGCTACCATCGTACGTTTTCGTGTCACGGGGCAATGTAAAGTTGCGAACTAGTGGTTCTTCTTTCATGATTCGTGGGCCAAAACACTTGGGACCCGGAGGACCTTCTGCCTCAACCTTCTCAGACAAATACATCCTGTCCAGCCTGTGCCTCGCATCCCGGTCTGGTAGGATCCTTTCTCCCAACCTTTCCCCCAAAGGGTTCCGGTAGCTGCTGACTCTTTCAGTTGCTGAATCAGTTTCATCGTATCTTTCCGGTACCACAGTTGATGCGTGTGGTTGGCACGTCCGTTGGGAACCCCAAGAGGAAGGTGTGATGCGCACAGCGGCAAGTTTCCCTCAGTAAGAAACCAAGGTTTAATCGGACCAAGTAGGGAGTCAAGAAGCACGTTGAAGGTTGATGGCGGCGAGATGTAGTGCGGCGCAACACCGATGATTCCGGCGCCAACGTGGAACCTGCACAACACAACCAAAGTACTTTGCCCCAACGAAACAAGTGAGGTTGTCAATCTCACCGGCTTGCCGTAACAAAGAGTTAACCGTATTGTGTGGAAGATGATTGTTTGCGAAAAACAAGTAGAACAAGTATTGCGATAGATTGTATTTCAAGTAAAGAGAATTGGACCGGGGTCCACAGCTCACTAGAGGTGTCTCTCCCATAAGACGAACAAGCATGTTGGGTGAACAAATTACAGCTTGGGCAATTGACAAATAAAGAGAGCATGACCATGCACATACATATCATGATGAGTATAGTGAGATTTAATTGGGCATTACGACAAAGTACATAGACCGTCATCCAACCGCATCTATGCCTAAAAAGTCCACCTTCGAGTTATCATCCGAACCCCTCCAGTATTAAGTTGCAAACAACGGACAATTGCATTAAGTATGGTGCGTAATGTAACTAGTGACTACATCCTTGAACATAGCACTAATGTTTTATCCCTAGTGGCAACGAAGACAACACAACCTTAGAACTTTCTCATCACCGTCCCGAGTGTCAATGCGGGCATGAACCCACTATCGAGCATAAGTACTCCCTCTTGGAGTTACAAGCATCTACTTGGCCGAGCATCTACTAGTAACGGAGAGCATGCAAGATCATAAACAACACATAGCATAACTTTGATAATCAACATAACAAGTATTCTCTATTCATCGGATCCCAACAAACGCAACATATAGAATTACAGATAGATGATCTTGATCATGTTAGGCAGCTCACAAGATCCGATAATGATAGCACAATGGGGAGAAGACAACCATCTAGCTACTGCTATGGACCCATAGTCCAGGGGTAGACTACTCACACATCACACCGGAGGCGACCATGGCGGCGTAGAGTCCTCCGGGAGATGATTCCCCTCTCCGGCAGGGTGCCGGAGGCGATCTCCTCGGATCCCCCGAGATGGGATCGGCGGCGGCGGCGTCTCCGGAAGGTTTTCCGTATCGTGGCTCTCGATGACCGGGGGTTTCGTCACGGAGACTTTTTATAGGCGGAAGGGCAGGTCAAGAGGCGGCACGGGGGCCCCACACCACAGGGCCGCGCGGCCAAGGGGGGGCCGCGCCGCCCTAGGGTGTGGCCCCTCCGTGGCCCCTCTTCGTCTCTCCTTCGGACTTCTGGAAGCTTCGTGAGAAAATAGGCCCCCGGGCTTTGATTTCGTCCAATTCCGAGAATATTTCCTTACTAGGATTTCTGAAACCAAAAACAGCAGAAAACAACAGAATCGGCACTTCGGCATCTTGTTAATAGGTTAGTTCCGTAAAATGCACGAATATGACATAAAGTGTGCATAAAACATGTAGATAACATCAATAATGTGGCATGGAACATAAGAAATTATCGATACGTCGGAGACGTATCAGCATCCCCAAGCTTAGTTCTCGCTCATCCCGAGCAGGTAAAACGATAACACGTATAATTTCGGAGTGACATGCCATCATAATCTTGATCATACTATTTGTAAAGCATATGTAGTGAATGCAGCGATCAAAACAATGTATATGACATGAGTAAACAAGTGAATCATATAGCAAAGACTTTTCATGAATAGCACTTCAAGACAAGCATCAATAAGTCTTGCATAAGAGTTAACTCATAAAGCAATAATTCAAAGTAAAGATATTGAAGCAACACAAAAGAAGATTAAGTTTCAGCGGTTGCTTTCAACTTGTAACATGTATATCTCATGGATATTGTCAACATAGAGTAATATAATAAGTGCAATAAGCAAATATGTAGGAATCAATGCACAGCTCACACAAGTGTTTGCTTCTTGAGGTGGAGAGAGATAGGTGAACTGACTCAACATTGAAAGTAAAAGAATGGTCCTCCATAGAGGAAAAGCATCGATTGCTATATTTGTGCTAGAGCTTTGATTTTGAAAACATGAAACAATTTTGTCAACGGTAGTAATAAAGCATATGCATCATGTAAATTATATCTTATAAGTTGCAAGCCTCATGCATAGTGTACTAATAGTGCCCGCACCTTGTCCTAATTAGCTTGGACTACCGGATCATCACAATGCATTGTTTTTACCAAGTGTCACAAAGGGGTACCTCTATGCCGCCTGTACAAAGGTCTAAGGAGAAAGCTCGCATTGGATTTCTCGCTATTGATTACTCTTCAACTTAGACATCCATACCGGGACAACATAGACAACAAATAATGGACTCCTCTTTTATGCATAAGCATGTACCAACAATTAATAATTTTCTCATTTGAGATTTGAGGATTGTTGTCCAAAACTGAAACTTCCACCATGGAGCATGGCTTTAGTTAGCGGCCCAATGTTCTTCTCTAACATATGCATGCTTAACCATATGGTGGTAGATCTCTCTTACTTCAGACAAGACGGACATGCATAGCAACTCACATGAAATTCAACAATGAAAAGTTGATGGCGTCCCCAGTGAACATGGTTATCGCACAACAAACAACTTAATAAGAGATAAAGTGCATAATTACATATTCAATACCACAATAGTTTTTAAGCTATTTGTCCCATGAGCTATATATTGCAAAGGTGAATGATGGAATTTTAAAGGTAGCACTCAAGCAATTTACTTTGGAATGGCAGAAAATACCATGTAGTAGGTAGGTATGGTGGACACAAATGGCATAGTGGTTGGCTCAAGTATTTGGATGCATGAGAAGTATTCCCTCTCGATACAAGGTTTAGGCTAGCAAGGCTTATTTGAAACAAACACAAGGATGAACCGGTGCAGCAAAACTCACATAAAAGACATATTGAAAACATTATAAGACTCTACACCGTCTTCCTTGTTGTTCAAACTCAATACTAGAAATTATCTAGACCTTAGAGAAACCAAATATGCAAACCAAATTTTAGCATGCTCTATGTATTTCTTCATTAATGGGTGCAAAGCATATGATGCAAGAGCTTAATCATGAGCACAACAATTGCCAAGTATCACATTACCCAAGACATTTATAGCAATTACTACATGTATCATTTTCCAATTCCAACCATATAACAATTTAACGAAGGAGAAACTTCGCCATGAATACTATGAGTAGAAACCAAGGACATACTTGTCCATATGCTACAGCGGAGCGTGTCTCTCTCCCATAAAGTGAATGCTAGGATCCATTTTATTCAAACAAAATAAAAAACAAAAACAAACCGACGCTCCAAGAAAAAGCACATAAGATGTGATGGAATAAAAATATAGTTTCGGGGAGGAACCCGATAATGTTGTCGATGAAGAAGGGGATGCCTTGGGCATCCCCAAGCTTAGACGCTTGAGTCTTCTTGATATATGCAGGGGTGAACCACCGGGTGCATCCCCAAGCTTAGAGCTTTCACTCTCCTTGATCATGTTGCATCATACTCCTCTCTTGATCCTTGAAAACTTCCTCCACACCAAACTCGAAACAACTCATTAGAGGGTTAGTGCACAATATAAATTGACATATTCAGAGGTGACACAATCATTCTTAACACTTCTGGACATTGCATAATGCTACTGGACATTAATGGATCAAAGAAATTCATCCAACATAGCGAAAGAGGCAATGCGAAATAAAAGGCAGAATCTGTCAAAACAGAACAGTTCGTATTGACGAATTTTAAAATAGCACCAGACTTGCTCAAATGAAAATGCTCAAATTGAATGAAAGTTGCGTACATATCTGAGGATCATGCACGTAAATTGGCTTAATTTTCTGAGCTACCTACAGGGAGGTGGACCCAGATTCGTGACAGCAAAGAAATCTGGAACTGTGCAGTAATCCAAATCTAGTACTTACTTTTCTATCAATGGCTTAACTTGGCACAACAAAACACAAAACTAAGATAAGGAGAGGTTGCTACAGTAGTAAACAACTTCCAAGACACAAAATAAAAACAAAGTACTGTAGGTAAAAACATGGGTTGTCTCCCATAAGCGCTTTTCTTTAACGCCTTTCAGCTAGGCGCGAAAGTGTGTATCAAGTATTATCGAAGGGTGGTACTTCTACAGCGGGGTGTGGAGTTTTCTCAACTAGGCATAGTATATTGGATACATAAGTTTCAGCATCTCCCTTTTCATTAGTCTTAGGCGTGCTACTCTCATCAAACAAATTTTCAGGAACTAGCCAAGCATAGTTATTTTCTAATACATCATTCATAGCTAAGAGCTTACATGGTATTGGTGCTTTTATCTCCCCTCCATCATCAATATTATTAGTGTATCTTATTCTATCCATATCCATCCTTTCAAGGAGACTAACAAAATTAGTAGGAGAACCAAGCATATTAAATTTAGCAAACACCTTCCTAGCTTCTCTTGCTAGACCACCAAATTCTCTAAGAAGGGTTTCTAATACAAAATCTTTCTTTTCCCCCTCTTCCATATCACCAAGTGTGAAAAACATGTGTTGGATTATAGGATTAAGATTAACAAATTTAGTTTCCAACAGGCGAACTAAATGCGCAGCAGCAATTTCATAAGTAGGCGCAAGGTCTACCAAGTGTCTATCTTCAAAGTTTTCAATAGTACTAACATGATTGAAAAATTCTTCTATATTATTTCTCCCAACTATAGACCCACGTCCTACCGGTATGTTTTTTTGTGGTAAAATTAAAAGGAAACATGATGAATAAAGTAAATGCAAGTAAACTAATTTTTTTGTGTTTTTGATATAGCAAACAAGATAGCAAATAAAGTAAAACTAGCAACTAATTTTTTTGTATTTTGATTTAGTGCAGCAAACAAAGTAGTAAATAAAACTAAGCAAGACAAAAACAAAGTAAAGAGATTGAGAAGTGGAGACTCCCCTTGCAGCGTGTCTTGATCTCCCAGCAACGGCGCCGTAAATTTGCTTGATGCGTGTGGTTGGCACGTCCGTTGGGAACCCCAAGAGGAAGGTGTGATGCGCACGACGGCAAGTTTCCCTCGGTAAGAAACCAAGGTTTAATCGGACCAGTAGGGAGTCAAGAAGCACGTTGAAGGTTGATGCGGCGAGATGTAGTGCGGCGCAACACCGGTGATTCCGGCGCCAACGTGGAACCCGCACAACACAACCAAAGTACTTTGCCCCAACGAAACAAAGTGAGGTTGTCAATCTCACCGGCTTGCTGTAACAAAGAGTTAACCGTATTGTGTGGAAGATGATTGTTTGCAGAAAACAAGTAGAACAAGTATTGCAAGTAGATTGTATTTCAAGTAAAGAGAATTGGACCGGGGTCCACAGCTCACTAGAGGTGTCTCTCCCATAAGACGAACAAGCATGTTGGGTGAACAAATTACAGTTGGGCAATTGACAAATAAAGAGAGCATGACCATGCACATACATATCATGATGAGTATAGTGAGATTTAATTGGGCATTACGACAAAGTACATAGACCGTCATCCAACCGCATCTATGCCTAAAAAGTCCACCTTCAGGTTATCATCCGAACCCCTCCAGTATTAAGTTGCAAACAACGGACAATTGCATTAAGTATGGTGCGTAATGTAACTAGTGACTACATCCTTGAACATAGCACTAATGTTTTATCCCTAGTGGCAACAAGACAACACAACCTTAGAACTTTCCGTCACTGTCCTGGTGTCAATGCAGGCATGAACCCACTATCGAGCATAAGTACTCCCTCTTGGAGTTACAAGCATCTACTTGGCCAGAGCATCTACTAGTAACGGAGAGCATGCAAGATCATAAACAACACATAGCATAACTTTGATAATCAACATAACAAGTATTCTCTATTCATCGGATCCCAACAAACGCAACATATAGAATTACAGATAGATGATCTTGATCATGTTAGGCAGCTCACAAGATCCAACAATGATAGCACAATGGGGAGAAGACAACCATCTAGCTACTGCTATGGACCCATAGTCCAGGGGTAGACTACTCACACATCACACCGAGAGCGACCATGGCGGCGTAGAGTCCTCCGGGAGATGATTCCCCTCTCCGGCAGGGTGCCGGAGGCGATCTCTCGGATCCCCCGAGATGGGATCGGCGGCGGCGGCGTCTCCGGAAGGTTTTCCGTA
The DNA here is from genome assembly GCF_022539505.1 of Lolium rigidum. Classification (NCBI taxonomy): domain Eukaryota; kingdom Viridiplantae; phylum Streptophyta; class Magnoliopsida; order Poales; family Poaceae; genus Lolium; species Lolium rigidum. Next base: position 214,553,954 of record NC_061508.1, on the reverse strand, counting down.
TCGTGGCTCTCGGCATCGGGGGTTTCGTCACGGAGACTTTTTATAGGCGGAAGGGCAGGTCAAGAGGCGGCACGGGGGCCCCACACCACAGGGCCGCGCGGCCAAGGGGGGCCGCGCCGCCCTAGGGTGTGGCCCCTCCGTGGCCCCTCTTCGTCTCTCCTTCGGACTTCCGGAAGCTTCGTGAGAAAATAGGCCCTCGGGCTTTGATTTCGTCCAATTCCGAGAATATTTCCTTACTAGGATTTCTGAAACCAAAAACAGCAGAACAACAGAATCGGCACTTCGGCATCTTGTTAATAGGTTAGTTCCAGAAAATGCACGAATATGACATAAAGTGTGCATAAAACATGTAGATAACATCAATAATGTGGCATGGAACATAAGAAATTATCGATACGTCGGAGACGTATCACGCAGCCCTTGCCTGCCGGTACCTTGGCGGAGGCATTTCCTCCTCTGCGTAAGCAGCTCTTGGTACACGATAGTTTTGCCCGGTTTCACCTCTACCAGCATATTCATCTCTGGCGTTGCCGTATCTGGCGTAGCCACGATCTGCCCCTTTCCTTTTTCTACCGGCCTCGTGTCGCCCGGCTTGTTGTTTTCCGGCAAGAACCGGACCATACACAGTCATCTGTTGCGCATTCACCTCTTTTTCTTTTCTCTTTTCCGGATGGGGGGACGATGCCTGCCCATGGGACTTGCTTCCGGCATTCCTTGTTGAATGCACGGATTTCGAAGCCGCAGCCTTGTTCAACTTGGCTAGCTGCTCAGCATTTTGCTGCTCAATGGTATCAAGCAGCTCCCTGACACGCTCTTGCTATTTTGCCAAAGCGTCTACGGAAAGCGATTCACACAGCTCTACTGCAGCCTTAGCAGCTTTTATGGTTTTATCCGGACTGCTATACTTAGGTTTCTCTACCATGCTCAACGATGCAGAAGTGCTCTTTCCGGTAAGAATCTCCTTACGCAAATCCTGATCTAGGTTGCGAGCTCTAAGCCGGTTTTCCGGTATCCTGGCGGCCTGAGCGCTACCAGAAGCAAAGCCATGTGCAGCATTATACTCACGTAAAGTTAGCTTCAGCTCGTGCTGCACCCGGACGATGTTGGCTCCGTTCGCGAGCAGCGTCTGGCGCTGCGCCTCCAGCTCTGCCTGAGCCGCTTCTGGGTCGATGTTCTGCGCAATGGGCGTGGCAAGGACGCTCATGGCCACTTGGAACAGAGTCTCCGGTGGTGGTGCAGAAGCTCCTGCAACATCCTGGTCGCGCTCGGTGGGTGGCTTGGCCGTGCGCGTGGACTTCGTCCGGCCAACGCATTCCGCCGCAGCTCCCTTGTTGGCGTCGTCCGCGCCAACGACCAGCACCTCGATGCTGCCGGTGGCGTGGTAGCTGCGAAGCGCAAACTTTGGCGGGTCCGGAGCCACCAGCACCGGCGAGAGGCACTGGCGCTCGGGGACGGTGCTGTAGTAGACGGGGATGCTCCCGAACTCGATGACACGGCCGTTCTTGGGGAACTTACCTTCATTGGAGAAGCAGCCCGTGTTGTCGTTGATGAAGCGCATGTCGCGGATGCGGTTGACGAGCGCGGTGACGACACGCTCGCCGCCGACGGTGAGGAGGCCCGCCCGAATGTGAACTCCAGCAAGCGCCGCTGCTGGCCCCACGGTGGGCGCCAACTGTCGTCGTGGTGAACAGACGGATGCCATGGGATGGCTTAAGTTGGGGCCGAATGGACGCTAGAGGATTCAGGAGAGGGTTTGTGTTATGGATGGAGAGGTTTCCGGATGGATTCCTCAAGAACTTGGCCTTGGCCGAAGGAAGAAGATGATGAACTCAAGAACAAGAACAGCACTAGATCTCTCTATTTCTTCATCACAAGTGCTTACAAGTTTCTGAGTACAAGCTTCCTAACCTAGAGTCTCGTGCCCGCGAAGGGCTATGCCCCCTCTCCTTATATAGGGGAGAGGGTGGCTTACAAGGGAAGGAAACCCCAGAAACCCTAATGGGATCTTTGACTAGACAAACTACTTTACAAAGCTACTTTGGCTACCGGTGATGCCGGTTTGCCTTTAATCGAAGCCGTGACATCCTCCGGCACCTTTTACGTCATCCTCTGCCTTTGTCGTCATGGCTTCGATTAAAGCTGAAGTGCTTCGCTCATCTTTTTCCTCTAGCTCTGGAGAGCATCTTTGACTGGTATCTACCGACGTGCTACAGTATAGCCTCTTCCGCTTATTCCGGTACGCTCTCAGCAAGTTCCGGTATCCCCTCCTTGGGATACCGGTATGATTCTCTGAATCAACTTCTGCTATCCGGAATAAACTTTAAACCGGTACTTTGATGGCCTAAACCATCCGGTTTTGGCATGCCTTTGGCATACCGGGGGTCATCCCCCCAACATGAATCTATTTGAATCATGTTGTGGTTCAATCTGATAGTTCTCTAACACGTCAGCCAAAATACAAATTAAGTTTTTTTCTAAAACGGAAATGCAAATTAAGATGAACACAAACATTAGTTATCATAATAGCTGATCATACATACATACTTGTTAAAGCAAAATCTTGCCACAGTTTTACCACCCATAAAGTTAATTAGCAGTTCAGATAAGATGACCTTATATAAGTATAACTACAAATGCATTTGCTAAGGGCTCATGGGACAACAAAACTAGACAACCGCAAACTTCATGACCAGCATGTCATAGCGGCATCGAAAGATCTTGACCTTCAACTTTGATCCATTGCGAAGTTTGGCACCATCAATGAACTTTTTCTACCCGGAAGTAACAGCCAAGCGGCTATCTGTGGGACTGACGGAGTACCGTCCCTCCACGGTGAGACCTTGACTCTTCATGACGAGGGATATCTTGCCCCTTCGGCCGGCATTGAGATCCTTGGAGATACTTTTAGGCAATTTCTGATTCAAAGCAAGAGATACCACCAAAAATTAGTCAATGGCACTAATGCACTGAACAATGTGAGACTTTGAGCAGAGAAGACATGAAGATAAGAGTAGTTCTATTGTCATATACTCTCAAACATAGCCTTCAGATACGTCCTGGTCACCACACGGGTGACCACAGCAATGAGCTGAGACCTGGTGATCTGGCTGGGGCAGGTGCAGGAGCCTGGGCTGGTACACGAGCTAGTGTTGATGCAGGAGACTGCTGGGCAGGTGCAGTAAATGGTGCCTCTAGAGGAACTGGTGCTGTTGCAGGAGACTGTTGAGCAGGTGCAGTAAACGGTGCCTCTAGAGGAACCAGTGCTGATGCAGGAGCCTACTGGGCAGGTGTAGTATACGGGGCCTCTAGAGGAACCGATGCTGATGTAGGGGCCTGCTGGGTAGATGCAGTAAATGGGGCTGGTACAAGAACCGGTGTTGATGCAGAAGAGTGGGAAGCTGGTACCAGTGCTGGTGTGGGTGCCCTTAGTGACATCTATTCCTGTTCGGCCAGGGGTTCTGGAGCTTTTTCATGTTAAACCCAGCAAGCTAGAACAGAGAGAATAGTTTAGAACAACTGCTTGGAATGCATTAATCAAAGGATATGAGTACAAGAAAAGTTACATATTATATATTTGAAAGTGTCTCCAACTCTGTAAGCAGTTACGTATATCTGTCCTTTTGAGTTTCTTATTCTCAACTCGTCACTCTTCTTCAGACCGTAGTCAAAAGCAAACTTTCTCCAGTCATGTCCATACAAATATGTGATGGCCTGCATCTTGTAGACATAAACCTCATAGACCGTGTAGGTGTTCATCAATTTTCCATTGCCATGCATAGTGAAAGACCCTTCATGCGGACACATTTGGTTAATCATTGGACGAAGTTCACAAGGTACAGTCTGCATGTGAAAATTGATACTAATGTAAGAAGCAGGAAGACTGAAAATAAGACTTTACTATATGTCAATTCATGTAAACCACTGAGATTACATACCTATAACTCTGTGAAGGAGTTATTACAAAGTTAGATAGAGCCATAGGAGGTGTTATATGCGGGGTATGTACATGGGCCAGCTATATTCCCGCAAGCTCGGCATCGGGATGGTGAAGGAAACATGGGAGGTACTACTGGTGCGTAGCGCTGAATGTAAGTGGAAGAATTAGGTTGTGTAAAGTGCATACTTCAGAGCAATGCAAATGTTGACAAGCGAATGCATAACACTATGTTAAAAACTGAAGAGTGAAAATTTAGTGTATGATGAATATAAGCATGCTAATTTGGTGTTTCTGAATTACAAAAAAGCATTAGACAGAGCCGGTGATAATATCATACATAAATCATGGCATGTATATGTGGTTTAATAAAATATACCTGAACCCTTGGATGGTTACGGCCCGGCTGGTCCTTGGACTTGAGCTTATATACGCATCCAGAAGGTGGGGCTGACAGTAACTTGGTGGCAGCCTCTGCAGATGCTTCATCAGCAGAAGTTGCAATCCTTTTGACCAATGAAAGCTTAGCAGTTTCAGTCTGCATATGAAAAACTGAAGAGCAACAGACATCAGCAGTGATATTAAATGAATCTATGAGACACTGATGCATATAGTGTTGGATGTAAGTGGAAAAATAGGGTTGTGTGTGTTTCTGAAATTTTGGTAAGCATTAGACAAAGCCGACAATAAACAGACAAAAATCAAATCATATTGAGGATTAAGAAAACATACCTGCTTCCTGAAAAGGATACCACCCAGCTGGCCCGTGGCCTTGTGCTTGTAGAGGTTTTCAGAAGATGGTGGCGGCACCATCATCTTCACAGCAACCTCATCAAGATCATTTTTTATCCATTTGAGTAGAGTGATACGTCCAATTTGCATCACTATTTTATATCATAATTTGCTGTTATTCATTGATATATTTCATATTTGGACACAATACTTATGTTATTTCATCTATTTTGCTTGTTTCATCATTATTGGAGGATCAAGCACCGGAGCCAGGATTCTGCTGGAAAAAGCACCGTCAGAACGCAATATTTCCGAAGATCAACTGTGGAAGGAAATTATACCAAAAATCCTATTTTTCCAGATGACGAAGGAAGCCAGAAGGGGGAGCCGAGAAACCCCAAGGTGGGGCCAGACCACAGGCCGGCTCGGCCCATGGCCTGGCCGCGCCACCCTGTGGTGTGGGGGCCCCATAGCCCCTTTCGCCTCCTTTTCTTCGCGAAACCCTTCGTCCCGAAGACCTAAGCCATAGAGGGTACGTCGCGAAGAGCCACAGCCGCCTCTGCGGGGCGGAGAACACCAGAGAGAAAAGAGCTCTCCGGCGGGCAGGAATCCGCCGGGGAAATTCCCTCCCGGAGGGGGAAATCGACGCCATCGTCACCGCCATCGAGCTGGACATCATCTCCATCGCCATCACCATCATCTTCATCATCATCACCGCCATCTCCACCGCAGCACCTCGTCACCGCTGTAGCAATTTGGGTTTGATCTTGATTGTTTGATAGGGGAAACTCTACCGGTGTTGATTTCTACTTGTTATTGATGCTATTGAGTGAAACCGTTGAACCAAGGTTTATGTTCAGATTGTTATTCATTATCATATCACCTCTGATCATGTTCCATATGATGTCTCGTGAGTAGTTCGTTTAGTTCTTGAGGACATGGGTGAAGTCTAACTGTTAGTAGTGAACTATGGTTGAGTAATATTCAATGGTATGATATTTAAGTTGTGGTGTTATTCTTCTAGTGGTGTCATGTGAACGTCGACTACATGACACTTCACCTTTATGGGCCTAGGGGAATACATCTTGTACTCGTTTGCCAATTGCGGGGTTGCCGGAGTGACGTAAACCCGAGCCCCCGTTGGTATATCGATGCGAGGAGGGATCGCGAGGATCTCGGAGTTTAAGGCTGTGGTTAGATTTATCTTAATTACTTTCTTGTAGTTGCGGATGCTTGCAAGGGGTATAATCACAAGTATGTATTAGTCCTAGGAAGGGCGGTACATTAGCATAGGTTCACCCACACAACACTTATCAAAACAATGAAGATTAATCAGCTGTATGTAGCGAAAGCACTAGACTAAAATCCCGTGTGTCCTCGAGAACGTTTGGTCATTATAAGTAAACAACCCGGCTTGTCCTTTGTGCTAAAAATGATTGGGCCACTCGCTGCAATTGTTACTCTCGCACTTTACTTACTCGTACTTTATTCACCTGTTACATCAAAACCCCCTGAATACTTGTCTGTGAGCATTTACAGTGAGTCCTTCATCAAAACTGCTTGTCAACACCTTCTGCTCCTCGTTGGGATCGACATTCTTACTTATCGAAAATACTACGATACACCCCCTATACTTGTGGGTCATCAAGACTATTTTCTGGCGCCGTTGCCGGGGAGTGATGCGCTATTGGTAAGTGGAATTGGTAAGGAAAACCTTTACTGTTTTGTGCTGATTTTATTTCTGCTCGTTGCTATAAGTCATTATGGAGAGATCTTCTCTTCAATTTCTATTTGGGAAATCTACTACTACTGCAACGGTAGTGGATGAGGCGCCAGGTGAGGAAGTGATACCATATAAAATACCTATGAAAATTATTGAACGTGTTATGGATAACCGCTATGAAGGGGATGGAACTGTCCATCCCGGTGATCATTTACTTGTTTTTGCATGAATTATGCGGGTTATTCAAATGTGCAGGTATTGCTATGAATGAAGTTAGAAAGAAACTATTCTCTATATCGCTGTCCGGTAAAGCGGCGCATTGGTATAAATTGCTTGAAGAATGGTGATTCTCTTGATTGGGAGGACATTGTGCCTTTATTTTATTCTAAATTCTATCCTCCAAGTGAAATTCACAAAGATCGTAACCGCATATATAATTTCTGGCCTCATGATGGAGAAAGTATTGCCCAAGTTTGGGGGAGATTGAAGTCTTTAATGCTCAAATGCCCCATTCATGAGCTTCCTGGTAATGTTAATATTGATAATTTCTATGCAAGACTTTCTTTTCAAGACAAGACCCTGCTGGATACTTCTTGTTCTGGATCATTTACACGCAACAAAGAAAAGTTTAAAAGGGACCTTCTTGATCGGATCCAAGAAAATACTGAAGGTTGGGAGAACGACAAGGATAGAGAATCAGGTATAATTTATGATTATAAATGCGTTGAAGCTTTTATGGATACTGATAAATTTCATAATATGAGTGCTACATATGGTCTTGATTCTCAAGTTGCTGCAAATCTTTATAAAGCTTTTGCCTCTCATTATGAATTGCCTAAGAAGAATTTTGATAAGTATCATGAACCGTATAAAGATAAAATTGATTCATCTATTAATAAATGCGTTGTAGTTGAAACTGCTGATCATGTTATTCCTGAAGCTTATATTGAAAAAACTCCTTTCCCTGCTAAAATGAAGGAGTACTCTGTTATAAATAGTGCGGTTCATAAAAGTGAAAAGAAACTTGTAGAACCTGAAGAACAAATAAAAGTTGAACCTGCTGTTGCAATAGTTAAAGATCTTGTGACTGAAAATGTGGAGGATGGTCATATTATTTTCTGTGAAGATGCTTCTAATATTGTTTCACATCCTAATAAACCCAAACAAGTTAGTGTTCCTATGCTATCTATTAGAATTGGTGATCATTGCTATTATGGTTTATGTGATATTGGTGCAAGTGTTAGTGCTATTCCTTATGAGCTTTACACGGAGATTATGCACGAAATTGATTCTTGTGAACTTGAAGATATTGATGTGGTTATTCAGCTAGCTAATAGAGAAACTATTTCTCCAATTGGTATTGTTCGAGATGTGGAAGTTATATGCGGTAAGATTAAATATCCTGCTGACTTTTTGGTACTTGGTTCTGCTGCTAGTGATTATTGTCCTATTATTTTTGGTAGACCTTTTCTAAATACTTGTGGAGCTATTATAGATTGCAAGAAAGAGAAAATTTTGACTAAATTTGCTGGTGAATCTTATGAGTTTAACTTCTCTAAATTTACCAAAACTCCTTATAAAGCTGATTTGCCTAGTAATGATTTTAAAATGGAACAAGTGTGCATCTATTGTTCTTGTTCCTAATAATCCTTTGCAGCAACATTTGGAGAATAGCGAGAGTGAAGTTTTTAGGAAAGAAAGAGATGAGCTTGAGGAAATTTTTCTTCGCCAACCTATTCTCAAGCATGATTTACCGGTGGAAGATTTGGGTACAACACCGCCGCCAAAGGAAGATCCTGTTTTTGATTTAAAGCCTTTACCTGATAATCTTAAATATGCTCATATTGATGATAAGAAAATATATCCTGTTATTATTAGTTCTAAGCTTTCGGAGATTGAGGAAGAAAGGTTATTGGAAATATTGAAGAAACACCGAGGAGCTATTGGCTACACTCTTGATGATTTGAAGGGGATTTCTCCTTCTATTTGCCAACATGCTATTAATATGGAAGATGATGCAAAGCCTGTTGTTGAACATCAGCGTCGTCTAATTCCGAAGATGAAGGAGGTGGTAAGGAATGAGGTATTCAAACTTCTTGAAGCTGGTATTATATATCCTATTGCTGATAGTAGATGGGCTAGTCCTGTGCATTGCGTTCCCAAGAAAGGAGGAATGACTGTTGTGCCTAATGATAATGATGAGCTCATCCCTCAAAGAGTAGTTGTAGGGTATAGAATGTGCATTGATTTTCGAAAAGTTAATAAAGTTACTAAGAAAGATCATTACCCTTTACCATTTATTGATCAAATGCTAGAAAGATTGTCTAAAAATACTCATTTTTGCTTTCTTGATGGTTATTCAGGGTTTTCACAAATTGCTGTTAAAACTAAAGATCAAGAGAAAACCACTTTTACTTGTCCCTATGGAACTTATGCTTATAGGCGTATGCCTTTTGGTTTATGTAATGCTCCTGCTACTTTTCAAAGATGCATGTCCTGCTATTTTTCATGGCTTTTGTGAGAGTATTGTGGAAGTATTCATGGATGATTTTTCCGTCTATGGGAATTCTTTTGATAGTTGCTTGCGAAACCTTGATAAAGTTTTGCGGAGATGTGAAGAAACTAACCTTGTTCTTAATTGGGAGAAATGCCACTTTATGGTTAATGAAGGAATTGTATTGGGACATAAAATTTACGAGAGAGGTATTGAAGTTGATAGAGCTAAAGTTGAAGCAATTGAGAAGATGCCCTATCCAAGGGATGTTAAAGGTATTCGTAGTGTTCTTGGTCATGCTGGGTTTTATAGGAGATTTATTAAAGATTTCTCCAAGATTTCAAAGCCTCTTACTAATCTTCTTCAAAAAGGCGTACCTTTTGTTTTTGATGATGATTGTAAGGAAGCTTTTGAAACTCTAAAGAAAGCCTTAACAACTGCTCCTGTAGTTGAACCTCCTGATTGGAATTTGCCTTTTGAAATTATGTGTGATGCTAGTGATTTTGCTATAGGCGCTGTTCTTGGACAGCGAGTAGATAAAAAACTGAATGTTATTCATTATGCTAGTAAAACTCTTGATGCTGCTCAAAGAAATTATGCTACAACTGAAAAAGAATTATTAGCTGTAGTCCTTGCTTGTTGTAAATTTAGATCTTATATTGTTGATTCAAAAGTTACGATTCATACTGATCATGCTGCAATTAGATACCTTATGACAAAGAAAGATGCTAAGCCGAGGCTTATTAGATGGGTACTTCTTTTGCAAGAATTTGATTTACATATTGTAGATAGGAAAGGTGCTGATAATCCTATTGCTGATAATTTGTCTAGATTGGAAAATATTGCTTATGATCCTGTTCCTGTTAATGATAGTTTTCCAAATGAACAATTGGCTGTAATAAAGGTGAGCTCGCGAGACAGTCCTTGGTATGCTGATTATGCTAACTTTATTGTTTCCAAGTACTTGCCTCCAACCTTTTCGGCTCAGCAGAGGAGGAAATTCTTTTATGACTTGAGGCATTATTTACGGGATGACCCACACTTATATAAAGAAGGAGTGGATGGTATTCTGCGAAGGTGTGTTCCCGAATATGAACAACAAGAGATATTGAGTAAATGTCATGGTAGTGCTTATGGAGGACATCACGCCGGAGAAAGAACCGCGCAAAAGGTTCTACAATCAGGTTTTTATTGGCCAACTCTCTTCAAGGATGCGAGAAAGTTTATTTTATCTTGTGATGAATGCCAAAGGGTTGGTAATATCTCCAGACGTAATGAAATGCCTATGAATTATACTCTTGTTATTGAACCATTTGATTGTTGGGGATTTGACTTCATGGGACCTTTTCCGTCTTCAGAAGGTAACACTCATATACTTGTTGCTTGTTGATTATGTTACTAAATGGGTGGAAGCCATACCTACAAAAAGTGCTGATGGTGAGACCTCTTTAAGAATGCTTTTAGACATTATTTTTCCTAGATTTGGAGTGCCTAGATATATTATGACTGATGGAGGTTCTCATTTTATTCATGGAGGTTTTAGAAAAACTCTTGCTAGGTATGGTATTAATCATAGAATTGCTTCCGCTTATCATCCTCAAACTAGTGGTCAAGTAGAATTATCAAATAGAGAGATTAAATCTATCTTGCAAAAGACTGGTTAATAAAACTAGAAAGAATTGGGCTAGTAAATTGAAGGATGCACTATGGGCTTATAGAACTGCTTATAAAAATCCCATGGGAATGTCACCTTATAAAATGGTTTATGGGAAAGCTTGTCATTTACCTTTAGAACTAGAGCACAAAGCTTATTGGGCGGTTAGAGAATTAAATAAAGATCCTAAACTTGCCGGTGATAAGAGGTTGTTGCAATTAAGTTCTCCAGATGAATGGAGAAGTGAAGCTTATGAAAATGCTAAACTCTTTAAAGAGAAAGTTAAAAAATGGCATGACAGGAGGATTATCAAAAGAGAATTTAATATTGGGGATAAAGTCCTATTGTATCGGTCTCGTCTGAGATTCTTTGCAGGGAAATTACTCTCGAAATGGGAAGGACCATATGTTGTTGAGGAGGTGTATCGTTCAGGAGCAATTAAAATTAGCTCTCTCCAAGGCAATGCTACGCAAGTGGTGAATGGACAAAGACTCAAGCATTATATCTCGGGTGATTCCTATAATGTTGATGTTGATATTATTCAAGTGGAAACACCGGAGGCTTTCATTAAAGGACAAATTGACAGTCCGCCAGAACTCGACTTTGAATATGTAACAGTACTGGTAATGAAAAGTTCGCAATTCACTTTCCGAACTATATTTTTGTTGTTTTTGGAAAATATGAAAAATTACGAGTTCGAAACGGAGTGGAAAAGACGCACGAGGGCATGCCACCATAGGCCGGCGCGGCCTGGCCTGGGCCCGCGCCGCCCTATGGTCTGGCCGCCTCGTCGCCCCTTTCCGACTCTGGTTCGATCTGGTACTTTCCTTTTGTCGTGAAATTTTTTGCTATATAATCCCCGGACCCCTGGAGGTCCGTATATCGTTCTCTCGACGTGTTTTGTTTCGAGCTGTTTCTGCCAGGATCTGTTTTCAGTTTAGAAGCACCATGGTCTCCAAGAGCAAGGGCAAGGAGTTTCCGGATGAAGATAATCGAGATCTTGGGTGGAAAGAGGAGGACAAGGACGTCAAGGAAGAGGATGAAGAAGAGGTGGAGGAAGATTCGCGCGCACACCCGCGTGCTACCATCGCAAGCATCAAGGTGGTGGACAACCCTTTTAGTGCAAACAAGAGCGCAAGAATTCGCACTGGAGGAGCGGTTCCACGTCATTACCTAGCTCCGAAAACATCTTTATCAGGCATTCACCATCCCTTCCACAATCTAATTTTCAATAATCAAATTGAAGGGACTCCCAAGGCAGCATTGCCTAGCAATTGGGATATAGATCGCTCTAACACTGCAGGAAGGAGGAAGCCTGAGGGTGAAGAGTGGGGAAATAACTCCAAGAGTTGGGACTCGCCGTCGGACAGACTTCTTAACCGCGTCGAGCACAATTCGGAGATGATTCGCAATCTCACATACAAGATTGATGAGCTTCAGGAGCTTATTGAGAAGCTTGTCAGGAATTCATCACCACCATCGCCGAAGGAGTAATTCATCATCGGTATTGGCATCCCCTTGGTTTGTTCCAAGCTTGGGGAGTGCCGCGGTATCACATCATCACTACTTTTACTTTTTATTGTCAAGTAGTGTCATATCATGAGTAGGGAAGTTATCATATAAGATGGGTTGTAGTTTGGAAGTATCTCTCCTTTAGTTGGTTATCTATGTATCCCTTGGTGTGAGTTATCGTTATGGAATATTAATGAGAAGTCTTATCATTTACATATTGCACATCTTATTTTAGTTTGCAATCTCTATTATATGATTTACCTTGTTGTTAGTATTGGTATCATTTTGGGAGCATTGAATAAATCTATTTGGTTTTGGCAAACTTAGCATTGGTCAATAGCAACAACACTTTGAGGTTTAAGTAGAAAAGAGAAATACATGTAGTTATTTCATTGTCTTTCTTTCTTGTTAGCTCATAGCTTATTATTCGAAGTTAAAATTGTTTGTGCTTACAAGGAAGATGCATGATTGTTTCTATCACATGTATATTTGTTTGTTTCCTTCAACTCTTATGCTTGCTAATTAGCCTTGCTAGCCAAAGACTTGTACTGAGAGGGAATACTTCTCGTGCGTCCAAACCTTAGCCCAAACCTATGTCATTTGTGTCCACCATACCTACCTACTACATGGTATTTTCTACCATTCCAAGTAAATACTTCATGTGCTACCTTTAAACAATTCAAAACATAGTATCTCTTATTTGTGTCAATGTTTTATAGCTCATGAGGAAGTATGTGGTGTTTTATCTTTCAATCTTGTTGGGCAACTTTCACCAATGGACTAGTGGCTTCATCCGCTTATCCAATAATTTTGCAAAAAGAGCTGGCAATGGGATTCCCAGTCCCAAACTAATTAAACTAATTAGACACTCCTCCATGTTATGTGATTGATGGACGGCACCCGAAGGATTCGGTTAGCCATGGCTTGTGTAAGTAAAGGTTGGGGGGAGTGTCATCATAATAAAACTAAAATAAAAAGGCACTCCTTCATGGTATGAGATTGTTGGCAGGCACCTGAGGATTCGGTTAGCCATGGTTTGTGAAAGAAAGGTTGGAAGGAGTGCCACATAAAATGAAAATAATATGGGAGCCGCTCTTTGAAGGTTTGTCTGGCAAGGGGGTTAGAGTACCCGCTACCATTCGTTGACAACAACAAACACCTCTCAAAATGTTACTTTTATTCTCTTTATATGATTTCAAAACTGAAAAAGCTCTAGCACATGATTTAATCCCTGCTTCCCTCTGCGAAGGGCCTGTCTTTTACTTTATGTTGAGTCAGTAAACCTATTTCCCTCCATCTCAAGCAAGCATTTGAGTAGTTGTGATCAAACCATTATATTGTGATCTGCTTCATCATGTCCTTTATTCTTCCTTGTTTAGTACAAGTTTTATCTGAATGAATATAGCTTTGCAAGTTATCAATGATCATGAGGAGACCATTATGATTGAGTATGCAAGTTGTGCCATATAAACTTTAACATGAGAGCGCTGCTCAATGAGATAAGTATAATCTGTTAATTGTTCTCTGACCAAGAACGAAGTTTGCCATCACCAACTATGATTTCTTATGCACCTTTATTTGTGATTACTTTATACTTGTTTCAAGTTGAGTTATATGAGGAAGTTGTTTACTAGAATGTCTTGTGTGAATGAATATGATGCTTCTTGTCCGTATTTTATTTATCGACTCTTCACTCCATAAACATGTGTTCCTGTTTACTGAGTTCAGTTTCGCTTGGGGACAAGCGAAGTCTAAGCTTGGGGGGAGTTGATACGTCCAATTTGCATCACTATTTTATATCATAATTTGCTGTTATTCATTGATATATTTCATATTTGGACACAATACTTATGTTATTTCATCTATTTTGCATGTTTCATCATTATTGGAGGATCAAGCACCGGAGCCAGGATTCTGCTGGAAAAAGCACCGTCAGAACGCAATATTTCGGAAGATCAACTGTGGAAGGAAATTATACCAAAAATCCTATTTTTCCAGATGACGAAGGAAGCCAGAAGGGGGAGCCGAGAAGACCCAAGGTGGGGCCAGACCACAGGCCGGCGCGGCCCATGGCCTGGCCGCGCCACCCTGTGGTGTGGGGGCCCCACAGCCCCTTTCGCCTCCTTTTCTTCGCGAAACCCTTCGTCCCGAAGACCTAAGCCATAGAGGGTACGTCGCGAAGAGCCACAGCCGCCTCTGCGGGGCGGAGAACACCAGAGAGAAAAGAGCTCTCCGGCGGGCGAGGAATCCGCCGGGGAAATTCCCTCCCGGAGGGGGAAATCGACGCCATCGTCACCGCCATCGAGCTGGACATCATCTCCATCGCCATCACCATCATCTTCATCATCATCACCGCCATCTCCACCGCAGCACCTCGTCACCGCTGTAGCAATTTGGGTTTGATCTTGATTGTTTGATAGGGAAACTCTCCCGGTGTTGATTTCTACTTGTTATTGATGCTATTGAGTGAAACCGTTGAACCAAGGTTTATGTTCAGATTGTTATTCATTATCATATCACCTCTGATCATGTTCCGTATGATTTCTCGTGAGTAGTTCGTTTAGTTCTTGAGGACATGGGTGAAGTCTAACTGTTAGTAGTGAACTATGGTTGAGTAATATTCAATGGTATGATATTTAAGTTGTGGTGTTATTCTTCTAGTGGTGTCATGTGAACGTCGACTACATGACACTTCACCTTTATGGGCCTAGGGGAATACATCTTGTACTCGTTTGCCAATTGCGGGGTTGCCGGAGTGACAGAAACCTGAGCCCCCGTTGGTATATCGATGCAGGAGGGATCGCAGGATCTCGGAGTTTAAGGCTGTGGTTAGATTTATCTTAATTACTTTCTTGTAGTTGCGGATGCTTGCAAGGGGTATAATCACAAGTATGTATTAGTCCTAGGAAGGGCGGTACATTAGCATAGGTTCACCCACACAACACTTATCAAAACAATGAAGATTAATCAGCTGTATGTAGCGAAAACACTAGACTAAAATCCCGTGTTTCCTCGAGAACGTTTGGTCATTATAAGTAAACAACCCGGCTTGTCCTTTGTGCTAAAAAGGATTGGGCCACTCGCTGCAATTGTTACTCTCGCACTTTACTTACTCGTACTTTATTCACCTGTTACATCAAAACCCCACGAATACTTGTCTGTGAGCATTTACAGTGAGTCCTTCATCAAAACTGCTTGTCAACACCTTCTGCTCCTCGTTGGGATCGACATTCTTACTTATCGAAAATACTACGATACACCCCCTATACTTGTGGGTCATCATAGAGGCACAAAAGTTTCATCCTGCATATGAATAGAAACAGAACTCAGCATTGATATTTAATAAATCTATGAGATAGACTGATGCATATAGTGCGGGATGTAAGTGAAAGAATAGGGTTGTGCATAGACAACAGTTCACAACAAACCAAATGATTACAAAAGAAGCCAACAGAACTCAACAGTTTATATACTGGATGAGACAGACTGAAAACTAAAAAATTAGTGTATGATGATTGTAACCAAACGTGGTGTTTCTGAACTATTGGTAAGCATTAGAAAAAGCCAACAATAATTAAACAGATAATAATAAAATCATGTATGTGGACTAAGAAAATATACCAGATTCATTAAAAGATCACCATCCAGCTAGCTGATACGTCTCCAACGTATCTATAATTTCTGATGTTCCATGCTTGTTTTATGACAATATCTACATGTTTTGTTCACACTTTATATCGTTTTGATGCATTTTCCGGAACTAACCTATTAACAAGATGCCGAAGTGCCCGTTCCTGTTTTCTACTATATTTGGTTTCAGAAATCTTACACAGGAAATATTCTCGGAATTGGACGAAATCAAGGCCCAAGATCTTATATTTCCACGAAGCTTCCAGAACACCGAAGATGGACCAGAGGGGAGGCCCAGGGCCTCCACACACCATGGCGGCGCGGCCAGAGGGGGGGCGCGCCCCCTACTGTGTGGGCCCCCCAGGCCTTCATCCGACTCCGCCTCTTCGCCTATTTAAGCCCTGGTGACCTAAAACTTCGAAACGAATAAGCCACGATACGAGAAAAGTTCCAGAGCCGCCGCCATCGCGAAGCCAAGATTCGGGGGACAGAAGTCTCTGTTCCGGCACACCGCCGGGACGGGGAATTGCCCCCGGAAGGTATCTCCATCGACACCACCGCCATCTTCATCGCCATCACTGTCTCCCATGATGAGGAAGGAGTAGTTCTCCCCCGAGGCTAAGGGCTCTACCGTAGCTATGTGGTTCATCTCTCTCTTTGTGATCTAGTTGAATATCATCTATGTGCTACTCTAGTGATGTTATTAAAGTAGTCTATTCCTCCTCCATGATGTAATGTTGACGAGTGTGTGCATCATGTAGTACTTGGTATAAGCTATGATTGTGATCTCTTGTAGATTATGAAGTTAACTATTACTATGATAGTATTGATGTGATCTATTCCCCCTTTCATAGCCTGACGGTGACGGTGTGCATGCTATGTTAGTACTCGGTCTAAATTGCAATGATCTATCATGCACTCTAAAGGTTACTTAAATATGAACTCCGGATGTTGTGGAGCTTGTTAACTCCGGCTTGAGGGAGCTCTTGTAGCCCTACACAATGAATGGTGTTTGTTATCCAACAAGAGAGTGTAGAGTAGTTTCAGTTATGTGATCAATGTTGAGAGTGTCCACTAGTGAAAGTATGATCCCTAGGCCTTGTTTCCAAATATCGAATCTCCGTTTATTTACTGTTCTACTGCATGTTTACTTGCTGCCATATTTATTTCAGATTGTTATTACCACTCATATTCATCCATATTACTTGTATTTCTCTATCTCTTCGCCGAACTAGTGCACCTATACATCTGACAAGTGTATTAGGTGTGTTGGGAACACAAGAGAGTTCTTGTATCATGATTGCAGGGTTGCTTCAGAGGGATATCTTTGACCTCTTCCTCCCCTGAGTTCGATAAACCTTGGGTGATTCACTTAAGGGAAACTTGCTGCTGTTCTACAAACCTCTGCTCTTGGAGGCCCAACACTGTCTACAGGAAAAGAAGCGTGAGTAGACATCAAGCTATTTTCTGGCACCGTTGCCGGGGAACGAAGAAAAGTTACACAACAGAGATTTCTACCTCCCACGTCAACTACGCGCCAGCAGTAGACAGCAAGCTATTTTCTGGCGCTGTGGCCGGGGAGGTAAGGTAAAAGGTATTCACATCCTCCGACTACTAAGCTATTTCCTAGTACTGTTGTCGGTGTGTGAGTGCTCGAAGCTATTTCCTTTAGATCCTGCAATTGCATCTTTTTGTTTCTTGTTCACTAGTTAGGCATAATGGAAAATAACAGTGAGCTTTTTAATCTATTTCCCGAGTTAAGACATAAATTGTGTGATGCGAAAATTAAAAAACCTATGGAACCTTATTTGCATGCTAGTAGCAATGTTATTAGTATGAACACCATTGTTTATAATGCTATGGAAGAATTTAAGCTTGGGGAAGCTGGTTTTGATGAGCATGATATTTTTAGTCCCCCAAGCATGGAGGACAAAATTTACTTTGATGATACTTTACCTCCTATATATGATGATTACAATGATGACTATCATCCACCTACTATTGAGGAGAAAATTAATTATGATTATACTATGCCTTCTATATTTGATGATTATGGTGATAATGATAACTACCTTGTTGAATTTGCTCCCACTACAATTAATAAGAATGACCATGTTTATGTTGGGAGTAGTAATTATTTTATGCATGAGATTCATGATAAGAATGCTTCATGTGATAGTTATATTGTTGAGTTTGTTCATGATGCTACTGAAAGTTATTATGAGAGAGGAAAATATGGTTGTAGAGGTTTTCATGTTACTAAAACACCTCTCTATATGCTGAAATTCTTGAAGTTACTCGTGTTTTATCTTCCTATGCTTGTTACTTTGTTCTTCATGAATTTGCTTATTTACAAGATTCCTTTTCATAGGAAGTGGGTTATGCTTAAATTTGTTTTGAATTTGCTTTTTGATGCTCTCTTTTGCTTCAACTCTTATTTCTTGCGAGTGCATCATTAAAATTGCTGAGCCCATCTTAATGGCTATAAAGAAAGCACTTCTTGGGAGATAACCCATGTTTTTATTTTGCTACTGTTTTGTTGTGTCTTGGAAGGTGTTACTACTGTAGCAACCACTCCTTATCTTTATTTTATTGCATTGTTGTGCCAAGTAAAGTCTTTGATAGTAAAGATGATACTAGATTTGGATTACTGCGCAGAAACAGATTTCTTGCTGTCACGAATTTGGGCAGGGTTCTCTGTAGGTAATTCAGAAAAATCTTCCAATTTACGTGCGTGATCCTCAGATATGTACGCAATTTTCATTCAATTTGAGCATTTTCATCTGAGCAAGTTAAGTGCCCCAGAAAAATTCGTCTTTACGGACTGTTCTGTTTTGACAGATTCTGCCTTTTATTTCGCATTGCCTGTTTTGCTAGGTTTGATGAATTTGTTTGTTCCATTAACTTTCAGTAGCTTTGGGCAATGTCCAGAAGTGTTAAGAATGAATGTGTCACCTCAGAACATGTGAATTTTTTATTATGCACTAACCCTCTAATGAGTTTGTTTTGAGTTTGGTGTGGAGGAAGTTTTCAAGGGTCAAGAGAGGAGGATGATACAATATGATCAAAAAGAGTGAAAAGTCTAAGCTTGGGGATGCCCCCGTGGTTCATCCCTGCATATTTCAAGAAGACTCAAGCATCTAAGCTTGGGGATGCCCAAGGCATCCCCTTCTTCATTGACAACTTATCAGGTCACCTCTAGTGAAACGATATTTTTATTCCGTCACATCTTATGTGCTTTACTTGGAGCGTCTTTATGTTCTTGTTTTTGTTTTGTTTGAATAAAATTGGATCCTAGCATTCTTTGTGTGGGAGAGAGACACGCTCCGCTGTTGCATATGAACACATGTGTTCTTAGCTTTATTCTTAATGTTCATGGCGAAGGTTGAAACTGCTTCGTTCATTGTTATTTGGTTGGTTCAGGAAATGTTGCATGTGGTAGTGGTATAATGAAATACTTGCATAATCTTGTAGATCATTGAGCTTTGATAACTTGATTCTTCGCAAACGTTTTGAGGTATTTAGATGGTAAAGCTTGCTGGATAAATAAGTTAAAATTAGTAGTGGATGGTTGTCTTTAAGCTTGTGCCGTACTACAAACTCTACTTAAATAGTTGAAGGTGTAGTTGGACTTGATAGCTTTCCATGTCTAAGAGTTCATCGTAATAAATAAGTTGTGCTGAAGGTCGAGGGAGCTAGCGGGGTACTTGTGCCACCGTGAACGGCCCTCCTTGGAGTGAATTTTAATCATGCTCTTAATGTTGAACCTGCTAGTTGTTTGCAATAAGCTTGTGAGTTCTTTTTGACTAATGTTAAGCTACCGTTTTTGGCACTTCCACCATCCAAATTTGCTAGCCTCTTCGGTACTGTGCATTGCCTTTTGCTCACATTCAGAATTGTGTATACTTCACCAGTACATCCAAACCCGTGGGAGGACTTTCTCTTGTCCTCCTACACATAAGCCATACATCTTCCTCAAAACAGCCACCATACCTACCTACCACAGCATTTCCATAGCTGTTCCGAGATATATTGCCATGCAACTTCCATTTTACATTACATGACTTGTTGTCATTTATTATTTATATATTGCTTTGCATGATTCTATACAGCTGATGTGTGGTTACCCATGTTACGCTAGATCATTGCACATCCTGCTACACTGGCAGAGGCATCCAGTTTTATACATCATGTTTTGTCCATTATGAGTTATTTGTACCAAAAAGTGTGTTGTCATATTAGGATGTTGCCTCTAAAAGTGAAAAGAGCCATGGAGGCCATCAAAAAGAGAAACAGAAAAAGAAAAAAAAAGAAAAAATGGGGAAAGAAGAAAGAAAGAAAAAGGGGGCAACATTACTATCTTTTATCCACACTTGTGCTCATGTTTTAGCACCTGCAGTATTCATAGTCATCATTTGTGCTCATGTTTAGCACCTACACTCCATATGAGAGAGTTTTCATGTTTTACTAGTATAACTATGTGGGGAATTTACACTATAGAACTTGGGTTGTATATTCCAATGATGAGCTTCCTCAAAAGTGCTCTAGGTCTTCGTGAGCAACCAAGTTGGATGCACCCCCACTAGTTCCATTGGAGAGCTTTCATACACATATAGCTCTATGTGCATCCGTTGCATGGCAATCACTACTCCTTGCATAGGTTCGATTATAAGACTTCCTCTTGTCTAATAATCACTTATAGCTTTGTGAGACTTTCTTTCATTGGCCTTCCAAACCCCCATTAACGTTCTTTTTGCCATAACATACTGGTGCCAATACCAAATGCTTGCGCTCACCGATTGAGTAGACTTCAAAACAGTTGATTCATGACGTTCATGTTTATTTTTACTTGACTGAATCCTTCTTTGTAGTGAAAATTTACTTGATGCTTGGAATGAAGGATAGAACTTCTATGCTGGATACTTAAAACATCTTTAATGAACTTTGAACGGTTTCATGTCTTTAAAGCAATAGTTCATGAAAACTTCTAGCTTGTTTGACTCTTGCATTATCATATCTTATATCAATATAGACATTTGTTTTGAATGATTTGATCTCAGCTCATATGCTTTACATCATTATTGGATCAAGATTGTGTTGGTAGCATGTCACTTCAGAAATTATCTTTGTTATCGTTTACCTACTCGAGGGCGAGTAGGAACTAAGCTTGGGGATGCTGATACGTCTCCAACGTATCTATAATTTATGATGTTCCATGCTTGTTTTATGACAATACCTACATGTTTTGTTCACACTTTATATCGTTTTGATGCATTTTCCGGAACTAACCTATTAACAAGATGCCGAAGTGCCATCCTGTTTTCTACTGTTTTTGGTTTCAGAAATCTTACACATGAAATATTCTCGGAATTGGACGAAATCAAGGCCCACGATCTTATATTTCCACGAAGCTTCCAGAACACCGAAGAGGGACCAGAGGGGAGGCCCAGGGCCTCCACACACCATGGCAGCGCGACCAGAGGGGGGGCGCGCCCCCCTACTGTGTGGGCCCCCCAGGCCTCTTCCGACTCTGCCTCTTCGCCTATTTAAGCCCTGGTGACCTAAAACTTCGAAACGAATAAGCCACGATATGAGAAAAGTTCCAGAGCCGCCGCCATCGCGAAGCCAAGATTCGGGGGACAGAAGTCTCTGTTCCGGCATGCCGCCGGGACGGGGAATTGCCCCCAGAAGGCATATCCATCGACACCACCGCCATCTTCATCGCCATCGCTGTCTCCCATGATGAGGAGGGAGTAGTTCTCCCCCGAGGCTAAGGGCTCTACCGTAGCTATGTGGTTCATCTCTCTCTCTTTGTGATCTAGTTGAATATCATCTATGTGCTACTCTAGTGATGTTATTAAAGTAGTCTATTCCTCTTCCATGATGTAGTATTGACAGTGTGTGCATCATGTAGTACTTGGTATAAGCTATGATTGTGATCTCTTGTAGATTATGAAGTTAACTATTACTATGATAGTATTGATGTGATCTATTCCCCCTTTCATAGCCTGACGGTGACGGTGTGCATGCTATGTTAGTACTCGGTCTAAATTGCAATGGTCTATCATGCACTCTAAAGGTTACTTAAATATGAACTCCGGATGTTGTGGAGCTTGTTAACTCCGGCTTGAGGGAGCTCTTGTAGCCCTACACAATGAATGGTGTTTGTTATCCAACAAGAGAGTGTAGAGTAGTTTCGGTTATGTGATCAATGTTGAGAGTGTCCACTAGTGAAAGTATGATCCCTAGGCCTTGTTTCCAAATATCGAATCTCCGTTTATTTCTTGTTCTACCGCATGTTTACTTGCTGCCATATTTATTTCAGATTGTTATTACCACTCATATTCATCCATATTACTTGTATTTCACTATCTCTTCGCCGAACTAGTGCACCTATACATCCGACAAGTGTATTAGGTGTGTTGGGGACACAAGAGACTTCTTGTATCGTGATTGCGGGGTTGCTTGAGAGGGATATCTTTGACCTCTTCCTCCACGAGTTCGATAAACCTTGGGTGATTCACTTAAGGGAAACTTGTCTGCTGTTCTACAAACCTCTGCTCTTGGAGGCCCAACACTGTCTACAGGAAAAGAAGCGTGAGTATACATCAAGCTATTTTCTGGCACCGTTGCCGGGGAACGAAGAAAAGTTACACAACAGAGATTTCTACCTCCCATGTCAACTGCGCGCCAGCAGTAGACAGCACTGGCCCATGGCATCGTGCTTGTAGAGGTTTTCGGAAGATGGTGTCGGCACCATTGTCCTCATAGTAGCCTCATCAGCCTCATTTTGTATCCACTTGAGTAAACGCGCAGTAGTTTCAGCCTGTATAGGAATGGGAACAGATCTCAGCATTGATATTGAATGACTGTGAGACAGACTGATGCATATAGTGCTGGATGTAAGTGGAAGAGTATGGCTGTGTATGGAGAACAGTTCACAACAATGCAAGGGTGTGTTCGGTTCTGAAACGGCGTGGAATGGAATGGAATGGTTCAATTTCAGAGGAATGAAATGGTTCAGTTGGGAAAATTGGAGAGAAGAACATATCGAAGTTAAACTAATCTTTTGTCTCAAAATTGTAATTAACAATTGCAAATGACACTTTAATCTCAAAGTCGTAATTAACAGCGCCTAATGGTGCTCTTTTAATCTAAAAATCATAATTAACATCATTTTTTGTTGGGTTAGGGGAACTGGAGATTAGATGAGCATTAGTGTATCATGATTGTAAGCAAACGAATTTGGTGTTTCTGAAATTTTGGCAAGCATTAGAAAAAACCGACAATAAAGAGACAAAAAACAAGTCATGTTTTGTGGATTAAGAAAATATACCATATTCATTAAAAGGTCACCACCCAGCTGGCGCGTGACCTTGTGCTTGTACAGGAATTTAGAAGATGGGGGCGGCATCAACATACTGGCAGCCTCATCAGCCGCAGTTTTGATCTTCCTTTTGAGTAAAGGCCCTAAAGTTTCAGTCTGCATATGAATAGCAAAAAACAGACCTCACGAGTGATATTGAATTACTGTATGAGAATAGATTGATGCATATAGTGGATGCTCAGACAAAAAAAACTAGTTGACTCAGCTTTGTCTAGATATGCATGTACTACCTCCATCCCAAAGCTTAAGGCTTACTTCTTTTTAAGAAGTCAAACCAAGTAAAGTTTGACCAAACTTTTAGAACATTCTATCAACAAATATAATATTGTGTAGATACCATAGGAAAATATATTTCATCATATATTTAATGATATTAATTTTGTATTTTGAATGTTAATGATTTTTGGTAAAAGCTTAGTCAAACATAGCATAGTTTGAATTTCTCAAAATAATATAAGCCCTAAGCTTTGGGATGGAGGTAGTAGTATCTAGAGCTAAAACACATCTAGATACATCCGTATATACAGATAGTTGAGTCAATTAATTTGGATCTGAGGGTGTAGCAGATTCAGACTACATCACGGTAAGTTGGTTAAAAAAATTACCCCTCGACGGTCCCTGCCAAGCTTGGAAGTGGCATTTTGCTTCTTGTGCTACAGATCGGGCCATGCTCCTGTAGAAGGTGGGGCGCTATTCTCGTTCCCCATAGCCTCAGCACAGAACCTGGAGGTACCAACCTGATATAGAGAATATAGAGCATGGTGTCACATAGGCTTTACGCACAAACAACTGAAGACATGTGCTACTTTAAGCATCTTCCAGCACAGGAAACGATTGAGGATGCAGACAGACACTTAAAAGGAAAAGAGTGGATAAGCAAATGGAGTACATGCTTTGCGGGGATGGGATGCAGCTCAGGCTCAGCCAACTGCCCACATGTGTGGTGGCCTTACGCTCCATTGCCCCCCCCCCCCCCCGAGGTCTTTCCTTTCCTGTAGAAGCTGACAAAAGATACAGTGAGGATCAGCAAAAACTACAAAGGTTGCAAATGTTGACAAATAAAGGAAAAACACCCCAATCCAAGCAAAGGTAGCCCCCGCCCCCGCCCCCATCAATCACTCCCAGCGCGAGGGTAACCAGAAAGACACCCCTTCACCCAGAATAAGAAATGTCCTAGCTAGGCACCAAGATCTCGAGGTGAGCAAAAAGAACCAATCTCGAGAAAGGAAAGAACATTACTAGTACTACCTAATTCACTTGGTCTAGATGCAGCTTGCCGCTCCAAGCTGGATGCCTAGACGGTGGAGGCGAGAGGAGTGGATCGAGCTAGCGGCTTGCATCGGTCGGCACTCGACCGGATGAGAAGGGGGGCTACATAAAGGGGAGGGGTAACATATTTTATTACACAGTGAACTTACTGATGTGACTAGTTATTACATGTCTCACTGAAACTGGGGCCCATAGTGTGGCACCAAAATTCACTTGAAGCTGCCGGCGGGATGAATTGATGCAACAAGAAAACCCCCGAATTGCAGTGGGGAACTTAAACATTTCACAAAAATTCGAAATTCAAGCACACCGCCACGCGCCAAGCACGCGGGTTGTTCCTCCTCTTCCTCCTCCCCTATCCGAAAACCCCCAAATCCCAAGCTCAAAAAAAAGAAAAAACCCCAAATCCCCTGGCCGCCATGCATGTCCTCGTTGACACGCTGGAGATCGTTCCCGGATGAGGCGGACCCCCCGCCCTGAGATCCCAAGTTCCGTCCATCCTCGAGGCACTATGGGCTGTCTCGCAGCCGTGGCTTGAGGGCGCTGCAGAGGAAGTTCCGCCGGAAAGTGCTCATGGCAACCGTGCAAGCTCACCGGCGTGCTGTATCCCGAGAGGAACTTGTCAAAGCTTTGCTATTCGCAAAAAATATAAAAAAAATTGCGGGCCAAGAACTGATACTTCGATGGCTTGCCACGAGAGGCTTGGAGTCCAGAGTCGACAAACTAGTTGCTCGAGGAATTGGGCGGTTTACACCGATTCATATTAACTGACTCAAGTTTGTCAAGATATGGATGTATCTAGTCTAGTTAACAAATGCATCTAGATACATCCATATCTAGACAGAATTGAGTCAATTAATATGAATCAGAGGCGAGTACCTGAAAGTGTTTCATGCTACCGATTAATGCGCCGGTAGGACTCGCTGCAGAAGTAATTGTGCTACTATGCATACAATGAACTGATTGTGTGGGTGTCAAATTTTGCAACGCGATCATATACTGAATGCTAAATGATAGTTCTAGCGTCAATGGCGTACAAATCATAACATAGATAGTACATACTACAATACCAGAACATAAGAGTACGAATCATAAAGTAGCTTGATACGTCTCCGACGTATCGATAATTTCTTATGTTCCATGCCACATTATTGATGATATCTACATGTTTTATGCATACTTTATGTCATAATTATGCGTTTTCCGGAACTAACCTATTGACGAGATGCCGAAGGGCCAGTTCCTGTTTTCTGCTGTTTTTGGTTTCAGAAATCTTAGTAAGGAAATATTCTCGGAATCGGACGAAATCAACGCCCAGCATCTTAGGATCCCACGAAGCTTCCAGAACACCCGAGAGGAGCCAGAGGGGGGCCACAGGCGCACCAGACACTACCCTGGCGCGGTCAAGGGGGGGCCGCGCCCCCCTGTTGTGTCGTCGCCTCGTTGACCTTCTGACGCCGCCTCTTCGCCTATAAAAAGGTCCTCGACCTAAATCTTCGATACGAAAAAGCCACGGTACGAGAAACCTTCCAGAGCCGCCGCCATCGCGAAGCCAAGATCTAGGGGACAGGACTCTGTTCCGGCACGCCGCCGGGACGGGGAAGTGCCCCCGGAAGGCTTCTCCATCGACACCACCGCCATCTTCATCAACGCTGCTTGTCTCCCATGAGGAGGGAGTAGTTCTCCATCGAGGCTAAGGGGTTGTACCGGTAGCTATGTGGTTCATCTCTCTCATATGTACTTCAATACAATAATCTCATGAGCTGCCTTACATGATTGAGATTCATATGATGATGCTTGTAATCCAGATGTCATTATGCTAGTCAAGTGGATTTTACTTATGTGATCTCCGGAGACTCCTTGTCCCACGTGTGTAAAGGTGACAGTGTGTGCACCGTGTGGGTCTCTTAGGCTATATTTCACAGAATACTTATTCACTGTTATGAATGGCATAGTGAGGTGCTTATTTATATCTCTTTATGATTGCAATGTGTTTTGTATCACAATTTATCTGTGCTACTCTAGTGATGTTATTAAAGTAGTTTATTCCTCCTGCACGGTGTAATGGTGACAGTGTGTGCATCGTGTTAGTACTTGGCGTAGGCTATGATTGTGATCTCTTGTAGATTATGAAGTTAACTGTTGCTATGATGGTATTGATGTGATCTATGCCTCCTTTCGTAGCGTGAAGGTGACAATGTGCATGCTATGTTAGTACTTGGTTTGGTTATGTTGATCTGTCATGCACTCTAAGGTTATTTAAATATGAACATCGAATATTGTGGAGCTTGTCAACTCCGGCATTGAGGGTTCTTGTAATCCTACACAGTTAGTGGTGTTCATCATCCAACAAGAGGGTGTAGAGTCTAGCATTTATCTATTTATTCTGTTATATGATCAATGTTGAGAGTGTCCACTAGTGAAAGTATAATCCCTAGGCCTTGTTCCTAAATACTGCTATCACTGCTTGTTTACTGTTCTACTGCGTTTCTACTGCCTGCAATATTACCACCATCAACCACACGCCAGTACTAGGCAGCAAAGCACTTTTCTGGTGCCGTTACTACTGCTCATACTTATTCATACCACCTGTATTTCACTATCTCTTCGCCGAACTAGTGCACCTATTAGGTGTGTTGGGGACACAAGAGACTTCTTGCTTTGTGGTTGCGGGGTTGCTTGAGAGGGATATCTTTGACCTCTTCCTCCACGAGTTCGATAAACCTTGGGTGATCCACTTAAGGGAAACTTGCTGCTGTTCTACAAACCTCTGCTCTTGGAGGCCCAACACTGTCTACAAGAATAGAAGCACCCGTAGACATCAAGCACTTTTCTGGCGCCATTGCCGGGGAACGAAGGAAAGCTACACCATTTCCTCCCTCGTCAACTACATGCCAGTAAGTACTTTTCTGGCGCCGTTGCCGGGGAGGAAAGGTAAAAGGCACTCATACTCCGGTTCCAGGTAACTAAGTACTTTTCTGGCGCCATTGTGTGTGCTCGAAGCTATTTCCTTTAGATCCTGCAATTGCATCTTTTTGTTTCTTGTTTACACTAGTAAGGCATAATGGACAACAATGAGCTTCTTATTCTATTTCCTGATTTAAGACATGGATGGTTTGATCCGAAAATTAAAAAACCCATGGAACATATAAGTATGAACACTTTGAACACTATTGTTGCTAATGCTATGGAAAATTCTAAGCTTGGGGAAGCTGGTTTTGATGAGCTTGATATTTTTAGTCCCCCAAGCATGGAGGAGAAAATTTACTTTGATGATACTTTGCCTCCTATTTATGATGATTATAATGATAGTAGTCTTTTGGTGCCACCTGTTATGGAGGATAAATTTGATTATGATTACAATATGCCTCCTATATTTGATGATGAGAATAATAATGATAGCTACTTTGTTGAATTTGCTCCCACTACAACTAATAAAATTGATTATGCTTATGTGGAGAGTAATAATTTTATGCATGAGACTCATGATAAGAATGCTTTATGTGATAGTTATATTGTTGAGTTTGCTCATGATGCTACTGAAAGTTATTATGAGAGAGGAAAATATGGTTGTAGAAATTTTCATGTTACTAAAACAAATCTCTATGTGCTGAAATTTTTGAAGCTACACTTGTTCTATCTTCCTATGCATGTTACTTTGCTCTTCATGAACTTGTTTATTTACAAGATTCCTATGCATAGGAAGCATGTTAGGCTTAAGTGTGTTTTGAATTTGCTTCTTGATGCTCTCTTTTGCTTCAACTCTCATCTTTATGAGTGCATCATTTAAACTGCTGAGCCCATCTTAATGGCTATAAAGAAAGAACTTCTTGGGAGATAACCCATGTGTTTATTTTGCTACAGTAATTTTGTTTTATATTTGTGTCTTGGAAGTTGTTACTACTGTAGCAACCTCTCCTTATCTTAGTTTTGTTGCATTGTTTTGCCAAGTAAAGTCTTTGATAGTAAGGTTCATACTAGATTTGGATTACTGCACAGAAACAGATTTCTTGCTGTCACGAATCTGGGCCTAATTCTCTGTAGGTAACTCAGAAAATTATGCCAATTTACGTGAGCGATCCACAGATACGTACGCAACTTTCATTCAATTTGAGCATTTTCATTTGAGCAAGTCTGGTGCCTCAATAAAATTCGTTTTTACGGACTGTTCTGTTTTGACAGATTCTGCCTTTTATTTCGCATTGCCTCTTTTGCTATGTGGGATGGATTTCTTTGTTCCATTAACTTCCAGTAGCTTTGAGCAATGTCCGAAGTGTTAAGAATGATTGTGTCACCTCTGAACATGTGAATTTTTGATTATGCACTAACCCTCTAATGAGTTTGTTTCGAGTTTGGTGTGGAGGAAGTTTTCAAGGGTCAAGAGAGGAGGATGATACAATATGATCAAGGAGAGTGAAAGCTCTAAGCTTGGGGATGCCGCGGTGGTTCACCCCTGCATATTTCAAGAAGACTCAAGCGTCTAAGCTTGGGGATGCCCAAGGCATCCCCTTCTTCATCGACAAATTATCAGGTTCCTTCTCTTGAAACTATATTTTTATTCGGTCACATCTTATGTACTTTACTTGGAGCGTCTGTTTGATTTTGTTTTTATTTTTGTTTGAATAAATGCTTGTGTGGGAGAGAGACACGCTCCGCTGGTTCATATGAACACATGTGTTCTTAGCTTTTAATTTTCATGGCGAAGGTTGAATCTTCTTCGTTAAATTGTTGTATGGTTGGAAACGGGAAATGCTACATGTAGTAATTGCTATAATGTCTTGGATAATGTGATACTTGGCAATTGTTGTGCTCATGTTTAAGCTCTTGCATCATATACTTTGCACCTATTAATGAAGAAATATATAGAGCTTGCTAAATTTGGTTTGCATAATTTGTCTCTCTAAGGTCTAGATAATTCCTAGTAAGAGTTTGAACAACAAGGAAGACGGTGTAGAGTCTTATAATGTTTACAATATATCTTTTATGTGAGTTTTGCTGCACCGCTTCATCCCTGTGTTTGTTTCAAATAACCTTGCTAGCCTAAGCCTTGTATCGAGAGGGAATACTTCTCATGCATCCAAAATACTTGAGCCAACCACTATGCCATTTGTGTCCACCATACCTACCTACTACATGGTATTTCTCCACCATTCCAAAGTAAATTGCTTGAGTGCTACCTTTAAATTTCTATCCTTTACCTTTGCAATATATAGCTCATGGGACAAATAGCCTAAAAACTATTGTGGTATTGAATATGTACTTATGCACTTTATCTCTTATTAAGTTGCTTGTTGAGCGATAACCATGTTCCTGGGGACGCCATCAACTACCCTTTGTTGAATATCATGTGAGTTGCTATGCATGTTCGTCTTGTCTGAAGTAAGGGCGATTTACCATGAGTTGAATGATTTGAGCATGCATAATGTTAGAGAAGAACATTGGGCCGCTAACTAAAGCCATGATCCATGGTGGAAGTTTCAGTTTTGGACAAATATCCTCAATCTCATATGAGAAAATTAACTGTTGTTGAATGCTTATGCATAAAAGAGGAGTCCATTATCTGTTGTCTATGTTGTCCCGGTATGGATGTCTAAGTTGAGAATAATCAATAGAGAGAAATCCAATGCGAGCTTTCTCCTTAGACCTTTGTACAAGCGGCATAGAGGTACCCCTTTGTGACACTTGGTTAAAACATATGCATTGCGATGATAATCCAGGTAATCCGAGCTAATTAGGACAAGGTGCGGGCACTATTAGTATACTATGCATGAGGCTTGCAACTTGTAGGATATAATTTACATAACACATATGCTTTATTACTACCGTTGACAAAATTGTTTCTTGTTTTCAAAATCAAAGCTCTAGCACAAATATAGCAATCAATGCTTCCCTCTGCGAAGGGCCATTCTTCTACTTTTTATGTTGAGTCAGTTCACCTATTTCTCTCCACCTCAAGAAGCAAACACTTGTGTGAACTGTGCATTGATTCCTACATACTTGCATATTGCACTTGTTATATTACTTTACATTGACAATATCCATGAGATATACATGTTATAAGTTGAAAGCAACCGTTGAAACTTAATCTTCCTTTGTGTTGCTTCAATACCTTTACTTTGAATTATTGCTTTATGAGTTAACTCTTATGCAAGACTTATTGATGCTTGTCTTGAAAGTACTATTCATGAAAAGTCTTTGCTATATGATTCATTTGTTTACTCATCTCATTTACCATTGCTTTGATCGCTGCATTCATTACATATGCTTACAATAGTATGATCAAGGTTATGATGGCATGTCACTCCAGAAATTATCTTTGTTATCATTTACCTGCTCGGGACGAGCAGAAACTAAGCTTGGGGATGCTGATACGTCTCCGACGTATCGATAATTTCTTATGTTCCATGCCACATTATTGATGATATCTACATGTTTTATGCATACTTTATGTCATAATTATGCATTTTCCGGAACTAACCTATTGACGAGATGCCGAAGGGCCGGTTCTCGTTTTCTGCTGTTTTTGGTTTCGAAATCCTAGTAAGGAAATATTCTCGGAATCGGACGAAATCAACGCCCGAGCATCTCGGGATCCCACGAAGCTTCCAGAACACCCGAGAGGAGCCAGAGGGGGGCCACAGGCCCACCAGACACTACCCTGGCGCGGCCAAGGGGGGGCCTGCGCCCCCCTGTTGTGTCGTCGCCTCGTTGACCTTATGATGCCGCCTCTTCGCCTATAAAAAGGTCCCTGACCTAAATCTTCGATACGGAAAAGCCACGGTATGAGAAACCTTCCAGAGCCGCAGCCATCGCGAAGCCAAGATCTGGGGGCCAGGAGTCTCTGTTCCGGCACGCCGCCGGGACGGGGAAGTGCCCCGGAAGGCTTCTCCATCGACACCACCGCCATCTTCATCAACGCTGCTGTCTCCCATGAGGAGGGAGTAGTTCTCCATCGAGGCTAAGGGGCTGTACCGGTAGCTATGTGGTTCATCTCTCTCATATGTACTTCAATACAATAATCTCATGAGCTGCCTTACATGATTGAGATTCATATGATGATGCTTGTAATCTAGATGTCATTATGCTAGTCAAGTGGATTTTACTTATGTGATCTCCGGAGACTCCTTGTCCCACGTGTGTAAAGGTGACGAGTGTGTGCACCGTGTGGGTCTCTTAGGCTATATTTCACGGAATACTTATTCACTGTTATGAATGGCATAGTGAGGTGCTTATTTATATCTCTTTATGATTGCAATGTGTTTTGTATCACAATTTATCCGTGTGCTACTCTAGTGATGTTATTAAAGTAGTTTATTCCTCCCGCACGGTGTAATGGTGACAGTGTGTGCATCGTGTTAGTACTTGGCGTAGGCTATGATTGTGATCTCTTGTAGATTATGAAGTTGACTATTGCTATGATGGTATTGATGTGATCTATGCCTCCTTTCGTAGCGTGAAGGTGATAGTGTGCATGCTATGTTAGTACTTGGTTTGGTTATGTTGATCTGTCATGCACTCTAAGGTTATTTAAATATGAACATCGAATATTGTGGAGCTTGTTAACTCCGGCATTGAGGGTTCTTGTAATCCTACACAGTTAGTGGTGTTCATCATCCAACAAGAGGGTGTAGAGTCTAGCATTTATCTATTTATTCTGTTATGTGATCAATGTTGAGAGTGTCCACTAGTGAAAGTATAATCCCTAGGCCTTGTTCCTAAATATCGCTATCGCTTGCTTCTTTCTTGTTCTCTCTGCGTTTCTCATTGCTCGCAATATTACCACCATCAACCACACGCCAGTCATGGGCAGCAAAGCACTTTTCTGGTGCCGTTACTACTGCTCATACTTATTCATACCACCTGTATTTCACTATATCTTCGCCGAACTAGTGCACCTATTAGGTGTGTTGGGGACACAAGAGACTTCTTGCTTTGTGGTTGCAGGGTTGCTTGAGAGGGATATCTTTGACCTCTTCCTCCCTGAGTTCGATAAACCTTGGGTGATCCACTTAAGGGAAACTTGCTGCTGTTCTACAAACCTCTGCTCTTGGAGGCCCAACACTGTCTACAAGAATAGAAGCACCCGTAGACATCATAGCTCAACATTTTACCTCAGGGCTGGGTGGTCCTGAGACTACCCGGACGCCCCTGATGATCTCCGGGCGTGCATCCACTTCAACGCAAACATGTGTACTCGGTCCACGGCCTCCTTCTGTAGGCTGGATAATCTCAGGTGAAGGACCTTCGTCTATGAAAGGCTCGTCATCAGTACCATCCACAGGTGCATCATGGCTAGGTGGTCTTGAGACTACCCGGACGCCCCTGATGATCTCCGAGCGTGCATCCACTTCAACGCAAAGCTATGTACTCGGTCCATGGTCTCCTTCTGTGGGCTGGATAATCTCAGGTGCAGGACCTTCGTCAATGAAAGGCTCGCCATCAGTACCATCCACAGGTGCATCAGAACCTAAAGAAGTTATACCAGATGCACCACCTACTACACTTGACACGATAATGTCAGGAGCAGGGTCATCGGTACCATCACTAGGTGCATCCCCCTCTTCTGCTGATAAATCGCATGGCATGACAACCTCAGGTGTAGCTATCTGATAATCATCTTCATGATTATTATCAAACTGAGATTCATCTTCAACTCTCCCATCAAACCGAGAGACCTCTTCAACCCTATGCTTCTGCAATTAGTACATCAACCGATTAGACAAACATCTAATGGATGCAACCTGAACAAATGCCGTTTTACAGATTTACCTTCTCATCTGGCATAGCACAGGTCCCAGAGTTGAAACCCGTTTCATGAAGCAAGCGTTTTTTCTCTTCTTCCTGTTCATCCATCTGCAAGAAGTTAAATTTGAGTACAGAACCTCGCACAGCAATGCAAACTATTGATCGAAACAACGGCAGCATCAATATAAATAATTAACTACATATGCCAGCACACATACAGTGTGAGCAAGATCTGCTTCTCCCGCTAAAGGATCATTATATGGTTCACCATGATAAACCCACCTAACATATGTGCGGTCCATCCCAAAATTGTGTAAATGATCTTCCACTACATGGTGAGGCCTCTTCTCACCATTCAAACATGTGCAGCACGGGCAATACACGTCCAGGTTGTGACCTTCATGAGCTCTAACAAATCCCATAAATTGTTGAACACCATTTATATATGAAGGGGAAGATAAGTGTCCATGCAGTATCCAAGTTCTGTCCATCTGTTTAATTATGAGATACAGTGGTTGGTGATTAATTTAAGGCAAAGTAGGAAATGTATATCCATCGAGTACAAAACTATACTATATGATTATGCATTTCAGCAATCATGTCGAGTACAAAACTAAAAATGCCCATCGACATTTTAGCAAACAGATCGAGTACAAAACTCTGCCATGGCATTTCAGCAAATTAACGGATCGAGTGCAGAACTGACTATATATGCCCACGCAAATGAACAAATTGATTGAGTACAAATTGAGAAGAAAACTATAGAGTGCCAATTAGTTCGAGCATACTGACAATTTTTTTAGTAGCATCAAGAAAATACAAATCGTTAGGCCGTCTTGCCCGATGAATGATTGAGCTAGAGATAGCAGCCCTACCGTGGATCAACTTGATCGCCGGTGCGTCTCGAGAAGAACGACGGGGAGGGAAAGCTTCTTCACACTGATGGGACGGGGAGGGGAAGCTCTTCGCACGGACGGGGATAAGTTGTGTAGGGGTGAGTGGGGTTCATGTGAGTTTAAATTCGCCCTATTTTTGTTAAATCGACATAAAGTCATCTGAGTGGGCGGGAATTAGCAAGGTTGCTTGAAAATTAGTAAAACTCTGGAATTATCCTGTGAATATGCTCTACTTCGTGTGAAAATCGGGGTGTGGAGGCATGTTAAGCTGTTTTATTTGTACTTTCTTCATTAAAACTCCCATTTTATGCACTTTGGATGGAAAGAAATCATTTGTACATAAATTTTACAATGCCATTTGCAAACATTAATTGTTTTACATGCCAAGATGCACCCATCCACCAAATATGGGGCAAAAGTTTATCACAATCTAGATATGTATAATTATTGAGGGACCCCTTTGATTTTGTGCAAGTTTTCCACTAATTAGCTAGATAGAAGGGGTTAATTAATAAGGCCATGTTAGGGGTTATGTGTTTTAGATTAGGGTTATGTGAATTAAAATACAACTTGTTTATTTGTGTGCTATGATTAATCAAAACTAGATCGATCGAGTGCGCACAGATTATTAGAGGCACTTGCTTTGCGCACAAATTGCATGTGTGTTGTTGGCCACCAACGAGAGAGAGAGAGCGATTGATATCCCCAAACATATATATGCACGCATGGTTAGGCCATGCATGCATGTTAATTATATATATTGTGAGGCAAATTAAAGTGTGTTTTCATTCGAGACCTTATCAAAATTCAAGTTAATTAATTTAATTATCAGTGCTAATTATATAATTAATGAATCTCAGTAATGTCCATACATGATCGATATAGGGCATATATATATTAATTGGGGTTAATCTAGGGTTTACTAGCTATATATAGAGCAGGGTTTTATTAGATCGGGTTATTAGCTTGGGGTTATGTGTTTTAACCGCGAGGTCCCCTGGCCTGTTTGATGCGCAATTAAGGGTCGTTGGCCTATAACTAGTTATATAGGGTTTATGGTTTAATTATGGTTTATGTGTTAGGGTTTAATTATAATTTGTTGTGGATTAAAATACAACTTTTTTATTAGTGTGCTACAGAATTAATCAAAACTAGATCGATCGAGTGTGCACAGACATTATTAGAGGCGCACCCGCCTTTGCGCATAAAGTGCAAGCATAATGTGTGTCGTTGTTAGCCACCAACGATAAAGAGAGAGAGATATTATTGAAATCCCCAAGAATGTTCAAATATATATAAAAATATATGCATGCATGGTAGGCCATGCATGCACACTAATTATATATATTGTGAGGCAACTTAATCAACGTGTATTTTCATTCGAGAAATCATCAAAATTCAAGTCAATTAATTTATCAGCGCTAATTATATAATTAATTAATGAATCTCAGGGATGTTCATACATGATCGATATAGGCCATATATATTAATTGGGTTAATCTAGGGTTTGCTAGCTATATTGAGCATGTTTTTTATTAGATTGGGGTTATTAGCTAGGTTGGGGTTATGTGTTTTAAGTAGGGTTTTATTAGCTAGGGTTAGTTATATATATATGGTTTAGGGTTAATGGCACCTTTAATTTAGAGGAACGCGAGGCCCCCTGGCCTGCTTGATGCGCAATTAAGTGTCGTTGGCCTATATAGGGTTTAGGGTTTATAGTTTAGGGTTTAGGGATTAGGGTTTAGGGATTAGGGTTTAGAGTTTAGGGTTAGGGTTTAGGGTTAGGGTTTAGGGTTTAGTGTTTAGGGTTAGGGTTACTAGGGTTTAGGGGTTATTAGGGTTTAATTTTAACTTGTTGTGAATTAAAATACAACTTTTTTATTTGTGTGCTACAATTAATCAAAACTAGACCGATCGTGTGCGCACACACATTATTAGAGGCACCCGCTAGCTTTGCGCATAAAGTGCATGCATGTGTGTTGTTGGCCACCAACGATAGAGAGAGAGAGATTGAAATCCCCAATAATGTTCAAATATATATATAAATATATGCATGCATGCGGTAGGCCATGCATGCACACCCCAATTATATATATTGTGAGGCAAATTAACTAAAGTGTATTTTCATTCTAGAACTTGTCAAAATTCAAGTTAATTAATTTATCAATGCTAATTATACAATTAATGAATCTATCTCACGGATGTTCATACATGATCGATATAGGCCATATATATATTAATTATAGTTAATCTAGGATTTACGATAGCTATATATAGAGCATGGTTTTATTAGATCGGGTTTGTTATATATCTTGGGGTTATGTGTTTTAAGTATGGTTTGATTAGCTAGGGTTAGTTAATTATATATATGGTTTAGGGTTTAGAGTTAATGGCACATTTAGAGGACGCGAGGCCCCTGGCCTACTTGATGCGCAATTTAAGTGATGTTGGCCTATAGCTAGCTATATAGGGTTTATATATGGTTTAATTGTCATTCAATTCTCGTTGAGAAACTTTCCCCCCTCCCCGCTCTAAGCCATCTACAGTGTTTCTTGGTTCTCTTCTTCCTTTGGCCGGGCCGCCGACAGCCGCTCCGCCGGAATAGCCGGCAGGAGCTGGCCTAGGTTAGGCGCCGGTGTAGTTTAGGAGTAGATCTTTAGGTTTTCTTAGTTTTTGGCTCTATGCCGTTGTTTGCTTTGCTTAGTAGTGGAGGTTGTGCCTTGGATCTCCGTCGCCAGATCCAGAAGGTTCTAGGGTTGTTTCTTGCTCTGCTTCTGCTCCTGTGGCTGGAGCAAAACTGGAGGAAGAGCGACGCTGTCCTCCCCAATAAAGTGGTGGCTCCAGGCGCGGTCAATCCAAGATGCTCCTTCAGCGATTTTACTCTCCTGTCCGGCCATGGTGGCGAGGGGGAGGGCAAGTTCTGTGCGGTGCAGCTCCTTGCTGCCTCTCTCCTGGCCGGCCATGGTGGCGAGGAGGAGTTGAGGCTTGTAGGAGCTCTGGATCTGGATGGCGGTCCCTGGCTTCTTCCGAGCTGCGAGAGATGGAGCGGAGTTCCGGGTCAATATTCCCTGGCCTGCCGTGGAGGCGAGGAGGGAAGTGGCCGCGGCGTCTCTGTTCTCCACCTTCTACAGCATCGGCTGCCTGAGAGGTGCTATGGAGCTGCTTTCCTAGGGCTCCTTCGAGCGTCACACACAGCATCTCTCGAAACCGTGATCCTTGGCCGGCATGGCGGCCCAACTTCAACCTCCTGTGTGGAGGTTCTCTCTCGTGTCGACCGTCGGAGCTCGGCGCTACTTCATCACCAAGTGGTTTGTCCCTGGAGGTGGAGAAGTGACCGCCGGATGCGATGCGGCGTCGGAAGCGTGCTGTCGAGCATCTTGGCACCGGAACTCGACGTCTCCGTCTTGAGTTCGCCGACGATCTGTGGCGGCGCCACCCTTGGACTTGATTGCGTTTTTACCTTTCTTTCTTGGGTGTTTTTCGCACATTTGGAGGCCCTTTCTTCAAATTTCAGGTTTCTCAGTGCCAGAGTTGTAAAATGGCTTCTTTGTAATATGTACCTGCCACGTGTGATGAATGGAAGCGTCGCTGGGGTCTTCTAGGCCCTGGTCCCTTGTTCAAAAAAATGTGGTTTAATTAGGGTTTTGGGGTTATTAGGGTTTAATTATAATTTATGTTTGTGAATTAAAATACAACTTTTTTATTTGTGTGCTACAATTAATCAAAACTAGATCGATCGAGTGCGCACACACATTATTAGAGGCACCCGCACCTTTGCGCATAAAGTGCATGCATGTGTGTGTGTGTTATTTTGGCCACCAACGATAGATCGAGAGAGAGATTAAAATCCCCAAAAATATGTTCAAATATATATACAAATATATGCATGCATGGTAGGCCATGCATGCACACTAATTATATATATATTGTGAGGCAAATTAATTAAAGTGTGTTTTCATTCGAGAACTTGTCAAAATTCAAGTTAATTAATTTATCAATGCCAATTATATATATAGTTAATGAATCTCAGTGATGTTCATACATGATCGATATATGCCATATATATTAATTGTGGTTAATCTAGGGTGGTTTACTAATTATATATATAGAGAGAGCAAGGTTTTATTAGATCTGGTTAATTATTAGCTAGCTTGGGGTTATGTGTCTTAAGTAGGGTTTGATTAGCCAGGGTTAGTTATATATATATGGGTTAGGGTTTAGGCCGGGTTAATGGCACATTTAGAGGACCGAGAGGCCCCCTGGCCTTCTTGACGCACAATTAAGTGTCGTTGGCCTATAGCTAGCTATATATATATAGGGTGTATATATGGTTTATTTAGGGTTTAGGGGTTATTAGGGTTTAATTATAATTTGTTATTGTGAATTAAAATACATTTTTTTTATTTATATCTTACAATTAATCAAAACTAGATCGATCGAGTGCGCACACACATTATTAGGGGCACACCCGCTTTTACGCATAAAGTGCATGCATGTGTATTGTTGGCCACCAACGATAGAGATCGAGAGAGAGAGAGAGAGCTAGAGATATAGAGATTGAAATCCCCAAGAATGATTATATATACATATATATATGCATGCATGGTAGGCCATATATGCATGCATATTAATTGTCTATATATATAATATATTGTGAGGCAAATTATAGTTTGTTTTCATTCGAGAAAATTTGTAAAAATTAAAGTTTATTAATTTATCAGTGCTAATTATATAATTAATGAATCCCAAGAATCTTCATACATGATATAGGCCACATATATTAATTGGGGTTAATCTAGGGTTTACTAGCTATAGAGCATGGTCTTATTAGCTAGATCAGGTTATTAGCCCGGGGTTATTTGTTTTAATCAGACTTTAATTAATTAGCTAAGGTTGGTTAATTATATATATATGGTTTAGGGTTTAGGGTTAATGGAAACTAGCCAGTGCACACTTAGAAGACTGCATGCCCCCGGGCCTGATTAATTGATGCACAATTAAGTGTTGTTGGCCTAGCTATAGGGTTTAGGTTTTAATTACGGTTTACGGGTTAGGGTTTTTTAGGGTTTAGAGCAGTTTAGGGTTTAGCTACGGTTGATGTGCAAGTGTCGTTGGCCTAGCTAGCTAGGCTGAATCCCAAAAATTAATTAATGTTCATACTTGATAGAACACTTGTCAAAATTCAAGTTTATCAGTGCTAATTAATCGAAAGTACGTATTTAGCTAGTGCATGCATATGCATTAATTAATTAGAGGACCCCCTTGTAATTTGTGCATGTGATGGCCATCTATATAATTTAATTTAAACCCTAAATAATGTTCATATACACATGGTATATATATTGCTATAGGCCATATATCGGGAAGCAAGTTTTTTCGAGAACTCGTCGAAAAAAATATATATATATATATTCAAGTTTACTTGTGCTAAATGTACACTAGAGCACATATTAATAGATGACCCCCTTGATGCGCAATTGTTGGACATCTAGTTTGAATCCCATGAATCTTCATACATGATAGGCCATATGCAAGTTCTTTTGAGAACTTTCAAAATTAAATACAACTTTATCTATGTTAATCGAAACTACTATTGCACACATTAGAGGACCCTGACCCTTGCGCAAGTGTGTTTGCCACCATCTATAGATTGAATCACAAGAATGTTTATACACATGTGGTAGGCCATATTATATTGTGAAGCAAGTTTTTTCGAGAACTTTCAAAATTCAAGTTTATCGGTGCTAATGGAATCTAGCTAGTGCACATTAATTAGAGGACCCCCCACCCTTTCGCAAGTGTTGGCCATCTATAAAGTTTCAATCCCAAAAATATTCATATATGCATGATATAGGCCAACAATCGTAAAACAAGTCTCTTGAATATCTTGTCAAAATTCAAGCTTATTAGTGCTAATGGAAACTAGTGCACACTAGAGGACCCCGTTGCGCAAGTATTGGCCATCTATATATAGTTTGAATACCAATAATGTTCATACATGATAGGGCATATGTGTGAAGCAATTTTTTCCGAGAAGTTGTCAAGATTCAAAATTTATCGGTGCTAATGGAAACTAGTGCACATTAGAGGACCCCCTTGCACAAGTGTTGGCCATCTATGTATAGTTTGAATCCCAATAATGTTCATACATGATAGGCCATATGTGAAATAATTTTTTCTTCCGAGAACTTGTCAAGATTCAAATTTATCGGTGCAAATGGAAACTAGTGCGCACTAGACGAGCCCCCTTGCGCAAGTGTTGGCCATTACATATAGTTTAAATCCCAATAAGGTTCGTACATGATAGGCCATATGTGCGAAGGAATTTTTTCCCGTGAACTTGTCAAAATTCAAGTTTATCGGTGCCAATGGAAACTAGTCCAAACAAATACATAAAGGTCCAAAAGAACTAAACAATAACTAATAGGACCTGCAACTTTACAAAAAGGACCCCAAAACATATAGAAGAAAAGCAATCGAGTCCTTCTTGACCGCACATCAGAGCTCTGCTCCGCATGCTTTCCAGCAACTCCACCGCCGAGGACGCAACACTTGGGATGGTGTCACCGGTAGTCGCCAGAACGAAGCAGAAGAAGGGCCTCATCAACGGCATATTGGCTCTAAGGAGGGCCACTGAAAGGCCAAGATGTGCACAGGCAAGACGGATGACGCTGTCGTATGCCCCGAGCTTGTGAACTCCTAGGAACGTCAGCAGCTTGACTTCCCCATTGGACAGATCTGAAGCACTGACCAAAGCAAGCCTCACCATTAGCGTCATCACCTTGATAGCACCAGATCGGGGTTTGGCCGGCAAGATCCGCCAGATTCACCATTGGCCAGATCTGAAGCCGATGACGAGATCCCCGACTGCATTGCGCCGTTCTCCACATGGGAAACACTAGATCTAAGCTTAAATAACAACTACTCCCTTGGATCCAAACTAATTGATTCAACTTTGATTATCTAAATATGGATGTATCCAGAAATGTTTTTACTCTAAATACATACACGTCTAAGAAACGTTGAATCAATTAATTTAGATCAGAGGGTGTACGATATATAGAGAGAAGTCGACCTTGTCTCCGGCCGGCGAGGCCGCCGGAGAGAAGGGGAGAGGAGCCAGGGGCGTGGTAGAGACTCTGAAGGGGGGGGGGTGGAGAGAGAGAGAAGAGGAAGAAATGAGATCTCCCCGGGGAAGAACATTATTTTTGCCGTTCTGCTCGTAGCTTGAAACTGAAAATTTCGGCCGTGCGCCCAAGCATCCCGCCGCATCCATTCGAAAATCCCATGACCAGTTTTACCCTTTTAACCCTAGTCTGGAAGCAACAACCCACCGACCATGGAGGGCTCATTCGGTAACAATAAAATATCTTGCCTAGATCCCGAACCCTTCCCACAGGCCTAGACCCACCCACCAACCATTCGCCCCATTCGCTCAAAAATACTCTCACACACCAAAGATCTGACTCTCTACAGTACTAGATCTACTTCGCCACTGGCATACTCCTCCACAACGTAGCTTGATCATGTTGGCTGTCCACCCACCGGATCCGCTCGCCCGCCGCCCTCTCCACCAATGGATCTGCTTCACCGTCAACCTCATCCACAGTGTAGCAATCAATGTCTTTCGTGTCGACACACCGGATCCTCTCCAACGGAACCGGGTCTACTTCATCGCGCCCCCCTCCACAGAAGCCGATCTATTCCGCCGACTACCTCGGCGCAATGGTTTGTAGCAACTTCACTGAATTCCTTGCCTGCCAACCAGATCTGCTTCACCAACGCCCGCTTCTCCTAAAACAGAGTCGATTCATCATCTCCTGCGTTCGCAGCCGCTGGAATGCAAGTTTCCGCACCCATCCACCCCGCCGCAGCTTGGTAAGTACTCTGGCCCGTTTGATCGCAGTGTTTCTTTAGTCATGTTTTGTATAGTTATTTGCAGATCTCATATGTCATTAACTTTCTTGATGTGTTTCTTTGCATGAAGTTCATTTAAATATTTTACAGTACAAAAGCATTACCCGGTCTCTACATCGATCATGTTCGTTCTACTGACAGCTGTGTGCATCCACATATTTATAGCCGTATACCCATTCATTTGCTGCCAGCTGTTTTTTTTACTGTATGCTATTGTCGCACTGCTTTTATAGTCATGTTATGGGCATTTCCAATCTGGTTGTTCTTATACCACGTCATTAGCTTACCGCTAGCTGTTTGCTCCTGCCTGCTATTGTCACACTGCTTTTATAATCATGCTATGTGCATTTCCAATATGCTTGCTCTTATACCTCGCCATTAGCTTATAGCTATTTTTTCCATGAATGCTCTTGTCGCACAGCTTGTGTAGTTATTGTTGCATGCATGTCTGGTCTTGTCAATGTTATTTTTTCTAGGGATTGATCATGCGAACCGCTTATTAGAACATCCAACATT
The DNA here is from genome assembly GCF_022539505.1 of Lolium rigidum. Lineage (NCBI taxonomy): Eukaryota > Viridiplantae > Streptophyta > Magnoliopsida > Poales > Poaceae > Lolium > Lolium rigidum. The sequence continues at coordinate 214,511,545 of NC_061508.1, read as the reverse complement.
AACAGCGGTGACGCTAGGGAAGGTTGGAATCTAAGTTCTTGGTTGGTAATTTTGGCAGTTTACTTCTATTATTATCTATAACCTATATGCATTCTTCCTTATGCAAGAGATTAACACTTAAAACCCTACCATAGCAATGTCATTCACGCTTTACTATGTTTCTGCCTGTTTGATATGCTTGTCTTGGAGCAACTGTGAAGGTGATTTGAACCTGATATCTGGTCATTCTTAATGTCAGTTTACTTTATGTGGAAAATATTGGCATTACAAATATATTCATTCCCTACTCTAAATCTGAATATCTGAAATTTTTATCTCATGCAAAGCAACATCTAGTTGGTTTTCATCTGATATCTGGTAAATATTAGCTTATTCATTTGACAGCTCAAGTTTTTTGTTATTTGAAACCAGCTAACTTGGTCTTAAATGTGATATCTAAACACAGATTAAGGACAATGGAGCAGGAGGATTAGCATTTCACCTGATGGCTGAACCTAAAATGACAGGCATGTTGACCACGACTAGTGCACGCAAGAGAAGGACCTGCAACGAGCCAGTCTGTGCTTAGTACATGTATCATATCTTATCTTGTGCTTATTTCTGCTACATGTTGTTATCTAATCTCTACATTGCATAATACATGTTTGAATAGTTCATTGTTGTAACTATGTTTGCAATATTACCAGAATGCAGTTGTAATGAAGCAGTCATCATTAGAAGATAGTCGACAAAAAAGGATCTGTAGCGAGCCTGTGCAACATTATGATGTACATCTGTGCTTAGTACAAGTTCTAGTACAAGTTCCATACGTTGTCTTGTGCTTATTTATGCAACTTGTTATTATCTCATATCTACATTGCATAATACATGTTTGAATAGTTCACTGTTGTGACTATGTTTGCAATATTACTAGAATGCAGTTGTAATGAAAAAGTCCTTAGTAGAAGATAGAGGGCAAAAAAGGTTCCGTAGTGAGCCTATGTAACGATATAATGTAAGTCTGTGCTTAGTACTTGTGACTATGTCATATCGACAATGCTTAATACATGTTTGCATAGTTCATCTTTTAACTCTTTTTGCATTATTATCAGAATGCAGTTGTAATGAAGCAATCTTCATCAGAAGAGAGGCACACAAAAAGTTCTGACCTTTCTTCTGATGCATCCTCCCATAGCCATCAACCTAGACCATTCCTTTCATCAAATAGTAAATATCTCGAGGCTGTATTGTATGAAAGACATGGTGTTGCTGCTCTAAGATCTGTAGCTGATATGTGGAAAAAGAGTACACAAGATTCAATAAAGGCGATTGCCAAATATCAGCGTGTTATTGATGATGCTAATAGAAGCCATCCATGATTATATGTAATATTTTTATTTGGGTACATTAATTTCCTTGTAATTTTCCTAATTATTTTATTTGTGTATGTAATTGTGTATATCATTGATATCAGATTTTAGGCCCATGAAATTTAATGTGCCTTCTCATAAGACTAACTTGGCCGGCCCAGAATGCAAGTTAACTAGTCAAACGACCAGGGCCTACTACTTACTGGGCCAGCCCACTTACTGTAGTGTGGGACCCACTTTTATTTTTGGGCCGTCCCACTTACTTATTGGGCCAGCCCACTAGCTTTAAGGTGGACCCCACTTACTAACTGGGTCGGCCCGATAACAGAAAAATGGGCCCCACGTGCTTATTGGGCCAGCCCGCTTGCTTTAAGGTGGACCCCACTTGCTAATTGGGTCGGCCCGATAACAGGATAGTGGGCCCCACTTTTTTTGGGCCGGCCCACTAACTTATTGGGCTAGCCCAATTGCTTTAAGGTGGACCCCACTTACTAATTGGGCCGGCCCGATAACAAGAAAGTGGGCCCCACATGCTTATTGGGCCGGCCCACTAACTTATTGGGCCAGCCCACTTGCTTTATGGTGGACCCCACTTACTAACTGGGCCGACCCGATAGCAAGAAAGTGGACCCCAGATGATTACTGGGTCGGCCCGTTTGCCTGTTGACCGGTCAGACAAAGGGATTTGGCCCGGCCCACATGCTTACTGGGCCGGCCCATTTATCGTGTTGACCAGTCAAACAAATATATTCAGCCCGACCCACCTTTTCAGTGGGCCCACCCAGCTATCCATTAACTGGTCAAACGAAGGCATTCGGCGCGGCCCACGTGCTTAGTGGGTCGGCCCATTTAAGTTTTGACTAGTCAACCTTAGAGGTTAGGCCCAGCCCACGTACCTAATAGACCAGCCCAGTTATAGTTGACCGGTCAAACTATGTCAGCTGGCCCGGCCCGCAAACTAAATGGGTCGGCCCGCTTAAGGCGTGGCAGGCCTTGTATGGGCCTACCATCTACCACGGGGTTTCAGCCGGCGGCCTCCCAAAAACACTTCTGCAATGGTCCGATTTTTCGTGGCCGGAGGGCGCCCAAACGCGGCGCGCCGAAAAATTCGTGGTAGGCCTTTGCCTGACACAGTTTGGACCACAAAACCCATATCGTCGGGTTAGGTCCATAGGCGACGAAAAAGGGGCCATACCTGGCCAAAATTGGACGTTGAGTATCAGAACTTTTCTTGTAGTGTACAGTAAAAGTTACCTTTACCAATTCTGCTCTTCAATAGCGCTTCACTTCCCGGCAACGGTGCCAGAAAATAGTCTTGATGACCCACAAGTATAGGGGGTGCATCGTACTACTTTCGATAAATAAGAGTGTTGAACCCAACGAGGAGCAGAAGATGTTGACAAGCAGTTTCGATCTTTTGCAGGGGTATTTGATATTGCAGATAAATAAAGTATGAGTAAATAAAAGACAGTAATAATAATTGCAGTGAGTGTCCCAATCCTTTCTATAGCAAAGGACAAGCTGGTTGTTTTACTTATGATGACCAAACGTTCCTGAGGATACACGGGAATTTTGTCAAGTGCTTTCGCTTCACATAGCTAAATAATCTTCGTTGGTTGGTAAGTGTTGTGTGGGTGAACCTATGCTAATGCACTACCCCAACTTGGAATCATGCATACTTGTGATTATACCCCTTGCAATCATCCACAACTACAAGAAAGTAATTAAGATAAATCTAACAATAATCTTAAACTTTGAAATCCTACACTCCCTCATGCACCGGTTTCCTAACGGGGGTTTGGATTTATGTCGCTCCCGCAACCCCACAATTAGTAGCCAAATACACGATTCATTCCCCTAGGCCCATAAAGGTGAAGTATCATGTAGTCGACGTTCACATGATACCACTAGAAGAATAACACCACAACTTAAATATTAAACCATTAAATATTACTCAACATAGTTCCACTACTAACAGCATGCCTTCTCCCATTTCCTCAAGAGCTAAATGAACTACTCACGGGACATCATATGGATCGTAATCAGAGGTGATATAATGATGAATAACAATATGGACATAAACCTTAATTCAATGGTTTCACTCAATAGCATCAACTACAAGGAGAAATCAACACCAGGAAAGTTTCCCCTATGAACTAGACAAGTATTAAACCCAAGATGTTACAGTGGGACAGCGTGGAGATGGCGGTGATGATGGTGCTGGTGATGGAGATGATGGTGTTGATGATCCCGATGAAGTCCATCTTGATGGCGGTGACGATGGCGATGATTTCCCCCCTCCGGGAAGGAATTTCCCCGGTAGATTTCTGCCTGCCGAAGATCGTTTCTCTCTCTCTGGTTCTCCGCCCCGTAGCGGCGGCGGTATATTTCTCTGTTCGCTCCCCCGATCTTAGGTTTCTCGGGGGGTTGAAATACGCGAGGGGATGACGTCAGAGGTGGACCAGGGCGCTCAGACCATGCCTAGGCGCGGCCAGGGATGGGCCCGTGCCTAGGGGTGGTCTGGCCCCCTCCTGTCCCATCTCTGCCTCCCCTTCTGGCTTCCTCCGTCATCTGACAAACTAGGATTTTATGTATATTTTCTGGGAACTGTTGTTCTTCAGAAATATGGTGTCTTGACGGTCCCATCAAACATGCAAAAATAGATGGAATAACATAAGTATCACCTCTAAATATGAAATATATCAATGAATAGCAGTAAATTATGATATAAAATAATGATGCAAATTGGACGTATCACATATACGGAGTCAAATTAAGCTACGATTTCAGGGATGTCAATATTTGATCATGAGAAACAGCTGGAGCACCTGGACCTTACGAGGACGAGACGGAGGCCCAAAAGAGCCCAGGTGGCGCATCCATCAGGGGGGCACAGCCTGCCCTCTTTTCACCGTCGATCGTCTGATTCGCTTCAAACTTGCACCAACCGACTTCATTTGACCTAAAAACCCCTATATATATGACCCCATGGGGTTTCCTCGAGAGAGCACCGCAGGAACACCGAAACATGAAAACAGAGGCTGTCACGAAAGACTGGAGGGGAAACTCCGCCAGAACCGCCACCGGAGGGATCTCCACCTTCTCCAACATCTTCCACATCAACACCATGATCAAGAGGGAGTAGTCCACCTTTGGACTATGGGTTTGTGTCAGTAGCTTGATCTATTTCTCTCTTGTTCTTCATAGATCTTTGTACCATATGAGCTGCCCAACATGATTATGGTCATATATGTAATTCTGATGTGGTGGATCTTTATTATATGATATTGTGATATGAGATTTGACCCTCCTTTGTGTAAGATGTATTGATAGATACATATTACATACCCCGTTCTTATGTATAGGTTCTGATCCAACTTGTATGCAAGAACATGTGTGGCGAGATGTGTCTGTTAGATGTAGTAGCAAGGTTTTAGTGAATGGATAATGACAAAAAATTCATGATCTATTATGGCTTTTCATTTTCTTTTTCTACCTCACTAGGGATAAAGTGAATGCATGTGCTATGTTCGTCACGTGACAAAAGTGATGATTTTGTTTGGTCAAGGTAGCATATTTGATATTCAAACATCATGTCAAAGTACTTATGGCTATGTTATGTTAATTCTTAAAACAAGATTGCATGGAGTTTTACCTTTCTTTTGGAGTATAATACAGATGTGTTGCATCATCTCTATGTTAGGACGTGATGCTCATATGAATGCTTATCGAATACATATTTAGGTTCCACCAACATTATCTCATTGATGCATTGGTATTTTTCACTACAACTTTAACAAGAGAGTAGACAAGTGAATCCATGAACCACAGTCTAATTTTAATCATGAGAAACAGCTTTCCATTTCATTTATATTACTTTATATTTGCAGAAATATTTAATCCGAAAATACAAAAATAATTAGTTCACTTAATCACACACAAAACCCCAAAACAACTATATTTGTATTGCATGCACTTAGTTTACTTTATTTATTTGGTTTGCTTTATTCTTACTACATATGTTATTCACTATTACTAATACGAAACCTTGTGCTTGAAAACCACACGATGGAGTTGGGGACACAAGGCATTACTTTACTTTGCAAGATTGTTAGAAGAAGAGAAAAAAGAGACAACTCTAGCCAATTCCCCGAGAGTTCGATATTAACCCTCGAGTCAGCCGTGTGGGGAAAATTCTTCGCTGACCATAACACACTGCACTTGGAGTCCCAACGTCATCAAGACATTTACTGGCGCCGTTGTCGGGGAATCGCAAAAGCATCTTATAGTGGTGGAGTCATCATCTTCATCAAGCTAAGTGAGCACATCTTCTGGCAACTTCATCACCAACTTTGTGCAAACACCCAAGCATTGGGAGGTTGCACCACTGTGAGCTCTTCTTTCTCTTTTATATTTTGCAAAGTATTTTATTTGTCTTATTTTTAGTATTTTCTTTCTAACTCTCTTTTAAAACACAAAAACACATACAAATTAGTAGAAACTTTCTGTTAGAAGCTATGGGAGAAAGATGTACCCAAATTGTGTGATTAGACAAACACTCCTAATGATCACTATATTGCTAAGCCTATCACAACACCTGAAATAACCATTGAAAGCTTTGAAGTAAGTCCTGGATTATTAAATCTAATAACTAGAGAACAATTTTGTAGAAGTGCTAGTGAAGATGCTTCTATGCATTTGCATGATGTTTGTGAAATTTATGATATGCAAAAGTTTAAAAATGTGGAAAATAGTATTGTCAACCTTAAATTGTTCCCATTTTCACTTAGAGAAAAATATAAAAAATGGCTATTATCATTACTGATGCTAGCATAAATTCTTGGGATGCTCTTAAAGAAGCATTTATTAAAAAGTACTATCCACCTCTTAAGATCATACAAAATAGAAATAGCGTCCTATCATCTAGGCCAAATGATAATGAACATGTAGCAACAACTTGGGAAAGCATTTAAAACATGCTTAGAACTTGCCCATCACATGGAGTAAATGAATGGAAAATCCTACACTCTTTTATAATGGGTTAAATATAATGTCAAGAAGCATGATAGACTATGCTGCAAGGGGTGCTTTCATGAGTAAAACTGTGCGTGAATATAATTCCATCTTAGAAATCATGCTACACAACCATAGTCTGGCACACTAAAAAGGACCTAATCCTACTGAGAAAATACACTATTTTGAAGAAATAATCCCTTTGTCAAATAAAACGGATGCCATACTAGCTTATATAACAAATAAAAATAATGAAAATGTTTCCCTACAGGAATTAGTTGGAAACACTAATGAAAATATAGGTGTCAACTATATAAAAACTTTGGTAACAATGGATATGGAAACAACTACAATAACATATATGGCCGACCCCCATATGTGCCCAATAAATATACTAGTGGTAATAATAACTCCAATGAATTAGAAAGTACCATTAGATCCTTTATATCCACACAAAAAAATTAAACAAAGGGAATTCATTGCAAAGTTTGAAAGACAAGATGCTTCAAATGAGAAAGTGGATCTCCTAATATAAGAAGTTTTGTCCTTTAAAAATCTCCCACAACAAAAGAATCATGAGGAAACTATTAAATATATACAAGACGTAATAGACAAATCTTGGGAGACTCTTAATGCTATGGAAAATAAAGAAACACTTATGATAACAAATGAGGAACAAATATAAGAAGTACAAATTCTGAGTGAAATAAGAGTGCCATTACTAGATCTTGATAAATGTAGCTTGCATGAACTCATTGATATTCTTGAAAAGTTTTCTAAAGATCCTACCATTAATATTCATGAAACGGGGTTTGGCTCATACATTGCTAATTATGTTATCAAAGAAAATATATGAAGGTATAATAATGAAGCTATGATACCACCTAAGCTTTGGGATCCTTGGATCCCCAAGATATTAATTTCTATAGACAAAGAAACACAACATGCTATTTTAGATCTAGGATCTAGTATCTCTATTTATCTAAAGAGCTATATGATTCGATAAATCTTAAGAATATGGAAAAAAGCTCTATAGATCTTTTACTTGCTGATGATTCAACTAAAAAAAGCATCAGAAAGAGTTAATAATTTTATGGTTGAATTACATATGACATATGTGTTTGTGGATTTTGTTTTCATGGATATGGGAACAATACCTCTAGTCCTATAATTTTTGGGAGACCCTTTTTGAGAACTACATGGTCTATTATTGACTCAAAGGAAGGGAATGTAAAATTTCAATTCCTCACATAAGAAGTGTATGGAGCACTTTCCAAGGAAGAAGGAGGTAGCAACAAGATTCAAGCTACCACATGATTTCCAAGCAACTTAAACCAAGCAAGTAAACCTAGCTATATGGCTTTAAAGAAAGCGATTTATGGCAGGCAACCTGAGATGTTTTTATTTTAATCTTCTGTCCATATGCTTGCTGTAGCATGATAGTTTTTTTTAGTTTACTCTATGGTTTCTAAATAAAGTACCAAGTTTTTACCCATTTGGGTGTTAAAAGTTGTGAAACTAAATTGGAGTTGTTGAATCGGCGCTGCACTTTTTAGTGCATGACTTAACTAATTTTTTTGTAACAGCTAAAATCTTGATAAATTCACAGTACCTGCAACTTTTCATCCTCTATATGTACAAAAATTGGCTAAAATTACTAACATGTATAAGTGCTCGAAAAAAATTAGTTCTGCTGCTGCTAATGTTTTTGATAGATTTTGCCTCTTAATGTTAGAATGCTACGTGCATTTTACATCATTGATATTGTTACATACATTTTTAGAATGATACGTGCGTTGGTTTTGTTTGTTGCGGGATTGGATTGGATTACGTGCGAGGTGGGGATTTATGCATTTTAGTTGATTTTCAGGACTTTCCTACAAAGTCCCCTTCATTGGTACTTAATATCTGGGAGGCAGAAACCTCCTTTTTCGTTTTTTTATTGTTTCAGGGACCTTCTGGACATCTAAAAACCAAGGAAAAAAATACCTGATCAGTTTTTCACCCGAAGAAGTAACATGGGCGAGGACCAAAAGGCACCAGGTGGCGCGCCCTACCTGCCTGGGCGTGCCACCCATTCTTTTTTGTCCCCGAGCATCTTTTCGGGTCCCCCTTTTGACCGATGCCTCTGTTTCGCCCAAAAACCTAAACCATATTTTCCTGAGATTTATTGAGGCGGCGGCGGAGGCGAAGGTACTGTCCTACTCCGGGAGAGGGCAGATCCTCCTGCACCGGTGCCTCCGGTGAAGGAGAAATTGACGCCATCGTAATCACCACTACTCCTTGGCTTCAGGGGAGGCATCTCTATCAACATCTCCATCAACACCATCATCGCCACCATTTCCATCTATGAGATCGACTTCATAACCCTCATAGTTTGTGTTGAATTGAACCCCATATATCGTTTGGAGGCTAGTTCCATGTTTGTGATTGGTACTTTATCTTTATTTCATGGAGAGATTATATATTCAAATTGTGTTGTAACAATTATGCCTCTGGTCCATATCATGTTTGACACTTGTGAGTAGTTCCACACGTTTCTAAGGGCATAGGATGATCTGGCTATGATTCTATATGATGTGCAATGAGTATTTGCTCAAGTTTTCTATTTTTTATGCTATTCTATGATGGTTTTATGCGAACGTCGAGTGCATATTACTTCACCTATATGGGCTCATAGGGCTGCACTTTAAATTAATGAATGTGTGTTGGAAGGGACGGAATGACAGAAACCGTTTTCCAATACTATGAGTTGGATCAGAGGGGTTTATGTCGGGGACCAATGATATTATTGCTATGGTGGGACATTTATGACTTAATGATTCATATACTTTCTCATGAAAATTGCTCTAGGACCCATCATAACGGGTGTGTTTGCTCATATCTATGGCTGCACTAAATTTAGGCTCTACCCCTAATTGAATGAAACTTGACAAAATGTTTACCATGTTGTGCAAAACTCCCATGCTAGTAAATCCATGCCTCCCTTGGGAACATTTGTCTCATATAAGAGCACACACACACTTGAGTTTGTCCTCTTGCTGCATACTGGATTGGGCTTTCTCTCATTGAGAGCATCTACAAATTGCAATTTACTTTATTGCAAACTACACACAAAACACCAAAAATATTGCTTTATTATTGTTGTTTGCTTGTCAAATCCGCTAACCAATACCTTCAGCTCCTTGTGGGTTTGACAATCTTTCTTATGTGAAAGTACTACAATTGATCTCCTGCACTTGGGAGCCATCATAGAACCATTATTTTAAGTATCAAAATGATTTTTTCTTAAAACTTTTGATATATATATATACTAGAATGAGTAGCACATTATGTTCTCTCTGGTTCAGAAAGAAATAATTTTATCTTTGAAGAAAATAGCAGCAACCCTATTATTCTTGTACCACTAATGTCACCCCATAAAAAAGAATGGGAGAAAATTTGGTGTTGAAGTTTTTTCATTGGAAATAGAGGAACACCACACCAAGAGCTATCCAAGAATGGTGAAAACCATAAGCTTGGGGATTCCCAAGACACACCACTGGAATTATCTGTAAAATCTCGGTTTGCACACGTTTAAACTATATTTTTTGAGCAACATAGAGTTCTCGTAGAAACTTGGAGCGTCTTTTGTTTTATTTGTGTCTAGTTTTTCTTTTAAATAAATAAGTCCATCATATTAAGTACGTTACATGCATATGAAAGATCTACCGAAATAAACTCTCCTATTCTCCAGTGAAAACAAGTTGCATGTTATGAAAAGAAAATGAGGAATGCTTAAAATGTTGAAAGTCACTAGTTTCAAATTCTTTATTGAATGGTAATTTGTTAAGTGTCTTATTTAGTGTTGCTTAATGTTATATATTATGCTAGTAAACTCTTGATGACGGCCAAAGAAACTATGCTACTAGTGTGATAAGTTTATATCTTACATTATGGTTTCTAAACTTATAGTGCACTCTGATCATTCTGCTATTAAATATCTTACGAATAAGAAAGATCCTAAGCCTAGGATTAGTAGATGGGTTTTATTACTTCAATAATTTGATTAGCATATTGTTGATAGAAAAGGTGAGGATAATCATGTAGCTGATCATTTATCTAGAATGGAAAATATACCTGTAGATCCTACTCCTATTAATGATAACTTTGCTAATGAACAACTTGCAAACATTAATGTGTTAACTGCCGGAATAGCTTCTTCTTGGTTTGATGATTATGCTAATTTTATTGTTGGAAAAGTTATACCACCTCACTTTACTTATCAACAAAAAAGATATGCTTCTATGATCTTATACATTATTTCTGAGATGACCCATTTCTTTATAAGAAGAGTGTATATGGTATTATTAGATATTGTGTACCTGAGTTTGAACTGAAAATCATTATTAAAGATTGCCATGATAGTCCATATGGAGGCCACCATGCGGGAGACCGCACAGTTGGAAAGGTATTACAATCTGGTTTTTATTTGCCTACTTTATTGAAAGATTGTGCTACTTATGATAAAGTTTGTGATAAATGTCAACGTGTGGGAAACATTGGTAAGAGAAATGAAATGCCTATGAATTATTCACTTCCCTCTTGAACCATTTGATGAGTGGGGATTTGATTTTATGGGACCATTCTCTGCCTCCACATCAAAGCATACTCACATTTTGGTTGCAGTGGACTATGCTACTAAATGGGTGGAATCAATTCCTAAAAAAGTGCTGACCATGCATGCTACTGCAATGAAAATGCTAAAGGACATCATCTTTCCCAGGTTTGGGGTACCTAGATTTTTAATTACTGATGGTAGTTCTCACTTTGTTCATCAAGTTTTTACAAAAAACTTTGGTTAAATATGGTGTTAATCTTAGAGTAGCATCTCTATATCAACCCCAAACTAGTGGTTAGGTTGAATTGAGCACTAGGGACATAAAACTTATATTGGAAAAGACAGTTAATAAAGCTAGATCTGATTGGCCAACTAAAATTAATGATGCATTATGGGCTTATAGAACTGCCTTTAAAAATCTTATGTGAATGTCTCCTTATAGAATGGTCTATGGAAAAGAATGGTCTATGGAAAAGCATGTCATCTACATGTAGAATTAGAACACAAAGCTAGATGGCATGTCAGACAACTCAACTTTGACTTTAAAACTGCACGAGAGAAAAGAATCATAAACTTAAAATTACTGAATGAATGGAGAAATGAAGCATATGAGAGTGCTAGACTATTCAAAGAAAAAGTTAAATTTGGCGTCACAAAAAGATCAAGTATTATTGTTCAACTCTTGTTTCAAGTTCTCTGCAGGTAAATTAGCGTCGACATGGCAAGGTCCATTAATTATGCAAGAGGTGTATCACTCTGGAGCCATCCATCTTCACGGGGACTACAAAGGTAAACCTCATGTTGTTAATGAACCACGTCTTTTCATATTTTAGGGTGAAAATTTCATAGGAAAGGTGTAGGAGTGAAATCCTCAGAGTCCGAAAGCCATAATTGCCAAGAATTATCCTCTGCCAGGTACCAGAAACCAATAAAAATCAAGATCGGGACGAAGCAATCTCACAATCTTTTCATATTTTAGGGCAGTTGCTTTTTTTGCAAAATAAGAAGGTTTCGCGAAAAAATTGGGCGAAACATAGTCATGAGGGCCAAAAGCCATCAGGTGGCACGCCCACTCGGGTAGGGTGCGCCACCCGAGGTCTTTCGGGCCTCGTACTTCCTTTTCGCCTCCATTTCGACTCCAACTCTTCGTTTTGACCTAAAACCCATCAATATATACTCCGCTCTGGCGATCTAATCTCGCATCGAGTCTTTTAGAGCGGACCTTGTTTTCTACCCCTTTTTGCAGATCTCACCTTTGCTTGAAGTCATGTCTTCGCGATGGCGCACCCCAATTGGAGGATTTACATGTGCTTCCACCAGGACCTCTTGGTGGAGGTTATGAGGAGCATTACCTTGTCAGAAATTTATGACCATTGTATCCATTATATGAAATATTTTTGCTATGAAATAGAGCAAAGCAGCATTCTATCCATTCTCAGACATCATTAGTAGATCAACTGCATTTGTCAGAAATCCTAATACTATTTTAAGAAGTCATATGTCAAATTGTGTTGTTATTGTAGACTATATAGTGTCTCAGCAACGGAACAATTTTCTTATCTTTTCTTCGCCGCAACGCGCGGGTCCGTTCGGAGTTTTTCAAAGCAAAAAAACCAAACTAAACATAACGATTAAAACGATATGATGAACTAAAAAGCATAAAAGACTTCATATAACTTCCCCAAACTTGAGTGTTGATGTAGATCTTCAGGTAATGCTCCTCATAATCTCCTCATCAGTTGCGCTTCTAATATTTGACAAGGCTTCAGGTAGCTATCCTCCCCAGGCTTCCTCCGATTCACTTCCTCCTGGTGCTCCTCCTCCAACCTTCCACGGGACAGGCCGCGATGCGCTGGAGCACCACCTAGGCGTGGTAGCGCCAGCAAAATTCAAGCGGCGCACCAGACGGTTCCCTAGAGGTGAGTGATGGTGAGGCGGAGAGCGTTGGCTTTGAGGCGCGTGGCGTGGTGCCGCTGCGAGGGAGCGCTCCTATCTCGGCCGGCTGCGGTGACCTCAATCAGAATCGCACGGGAAAGTTTTAGAGTTCGGGTTCTGGGCTGTTCGGTTCTCTGGTCGACTCGGATGGACTGTTCGATCTGGCTTTGCAAGGAGGATTGATCGCACGAGGTATGCGACATACACGCACGAACAACGGATTCTAATCTATCTATTATATACTAAAAGCAAAATAAGAGTGTTTTTCGAGGCACCTGGTTAATCCACATATGCTAATAAAATATAAACCGATGATATTAATTTTAACGTCTCAGATTAAAAGGTAAGAAGTGTTACGTACAACAATATGTGTGTACAAAACATAGTATGGCACGTAACCAATATAATTGTGGCTTAGATTTAACGAACCACAAGTCGTGAGTCATGTATAGCTTTGGTTCACGTGACATCCTTATAAATTAACGTGAGCAAATAGAAAGCTATTTGCTTCCATGTAGAAAATAGAAAGCGATCACCGGAAAAAAAAGATTTAATTCTATAGTTACATGCCAAATCACGTAATAGAAGGAATCCTACAGTTGTACTTCACGTGTGGATAAAACATCAGATTTTTTTTCTTTCTAAATAGCATAGTTAGTTATTCCAAAGGAAAATGCTAACGATCAACCGGAGGATCATGCGATCGCTTCCACCGGCTGTCTAACCTTTCGATGCGAGCAGATTTGTGTGGACCATGATTTCCTTGGCTCCACCCACCCACCGACCTGCAGGAAAAAGAAACACGTCTACTTTATCCTCACGTTCTCTGGCTCCAGAATTTCCAGGCTTCGTCTCCACGGGTTCGTCTGCTCCCCTGCTCCACCTTCCCCCAATCTCTCTCTCCGCTTCTCTCTTGCGAGCCGGTATGCGGTCTCTCTTCTCTCTCCGGCGAGGGCATCCACAGAGGAGGCAGTCGATGGCGGTGGACGCGGTCGACCGGCATCATTAGCCTCGGGTCGAGGGGAGGCCGTATGGCCAGAGAGGGGGCGGCTAACAGCGGTAGCTGTCGCAAGTCTACAGCGCCATCCTCGATCCAGGGCGCCTACGGCTGGGCTGAATACCGTGTGAATCTGTCTGCATCCGCCGGTGATGCTAGAGGCGGCAGCGGCGGTTACTCCAGGTTGCGGCGCCGGTTGCTACAGGCGGCGGCGCCGATTGCTAAATGCGATGGCGACGGTTGCTACAAGCAGCCAGTCCTATTGCTACATGCGGCGGCGCAGGTTGCTATAGGCGGCAGCGGCAGTTGCTACAAGCGGCCAGTCTAATTGCGACATTCGGCAGCGCGCATGGTGTCGTTGCCTAACCGACGGTACCTCGGAGGAGGGATCCTCACGAGGGGGAGAAGAAGTAGGGGCCATAGGGCGGAGTGCACACGGGACGATGGTACGCGATTTACCCAGCTTCGGAACACCTGCACGATGACAGGGCCTACTGCTGCTTGTCTGGGATTATGCTGGGCGCTTTCGCGTTGTTACAATGAGTTGTGGTTGTGCCTCTAGGGCTCCGGGATCCGGCTTATAAAGGCGCACAGATCTAGGGTTTACATGGAGAGTCCTAGCCGGAATACAAGTTGCCTAACTACCGTACAATGTCTTGCCGTGTACGTCAAGGATCCGCCTTCCTCCAGATACGTGCTGGATCCGGATACTTCATGGGCTATCACGGATCCGGCCTCCTTCGTAGGTCGGTTGAGATCCGGCTTCCTGTTCCTGGGCTGGACTTCATCCTTCATGATCTACAGCAACTAGGCCGCCCGATGGGCCACATGCCTCACCACCAACTATGGGCCACCCGGGCTTGCCGGATCTAGGCCATGCCGTTGATATACCCATAAAGTATACCCATAACAGTAGCCCCCGAAGTTCTCCGAGATTCATCATTCCTCCGACTTCATTCAGCTCGGATCCGAAGAGAATCTTGAAGAGCTTCAAAACTTTTACTTGATTCCGGGTTCATTCACTCGAAAATCCTTCATCTTCAGATTGGGTATTGCAACGGAGATTCCGCTTTTCCCGCGAACAACCTCCTTATTTCCCGCGCTAAATTTTCGCAGATGCAAATCTTTAGCCGGAACTTTCGGGAGTGCATGGTTAAGTTACCTCCACGTCGTTTTACCGCACTTGACCTAAGACACATGTCATCCATCCAATGGTGCGACCGTTCCGTTCCCACCATTGGATCCGAATCCCGAATCTCCGCGAATGGCCTATAAATACCCCACGGCTCGGTAATTCTTCATTGTTTCACCGCATCTCACCACTTCATCTTCTTCCTCGCGCCGCGCCGCGCCGCCCGACGGATCTCAACTCCGGCGAACCTTTCTCACGGGAGCTTCACGCGCCGCCGCCTCAAGCCTCTCCTCCAACCAAGATTGCCACGGTTGATCAAGAAATCAACTCCGCCGCCGATTCGTGGTCATCGGAGGCTCAAAACCGCCAGTTCGTCGACCTCTACTTCGCCGGTACTTCGCCGGACCGTCGCGCCATCGCCGGTACGTGCACCGGCCTTGTAGAAGAAGAAGTAGCTGTAGCGTAGATTTTCCGGTTACTCAACTTAGCTCGCATGGGTGCAGCCGGAAGCATGCCTCACGGTTCTCCTCACTGCACTGGTAGTTCTCCGAGTAGTCCGGATCCCAGTGCCGTGGAACCATTTTGCCCAGATCCCATTGCGTATCTACCACCATATGTTTCCGACGTTAGGCTTGCTCAACCGTTCTCCGCCTCTTCCAAGTACTTTACTAGGCCGGATCCCAACAGCCCAAGAGCTCGAAGAGGAGCTACAAGGCCAAGCTAGAATGGCAGCCAAGGTACAAGAGGTGGAAAACAAGAAAGCTTCCAAGGCCCGGAGCCGTGAGGGGGTGCGGGGTCAATGGTGGCCCTGCGAGACAACTGACGCGGAGCTCCGGGAGCTTCAGAACGAAGGCATGATCTCCGAGCATTGGAGTTTCACGCGCGACTCCGACATTCCCAATCCCGACGCGGACGAACGCGTCATGACAAAGGTGTGGGTCGAGCGCGGATTATCACTCCCTTGCTCGGAGTTCTTCCTCTCCGTCCTCGACACGTACGGGCTCCAGCCCCACAACATCTGCCCCAACTCCTACCTCCTGCTCTCGAACTTCGCAACTCTCTGCGAAGGGCATCTAGGGATCCGACCTGATGTCAAGCTATGGCAGTTCTTTTTCCGAGTGAAGAAGGAGACGAAAGACAAGGCCATGCTGAACTGCGGGAGCATGACTTTCATGCTCCGACCTGGCCGTATGTATCCGCCTCACGATTCCCACGAGTCCGTCCGCATCTGGAACGCCGGATGGTTTTATGTGAAGAACGCGTCGGTTCCGAACGTCCACGATGGACTCCCGCCCTTCAGCAACACGCCTCCGGAAGAATTGTCGAGCTGGAGCTTCATCCCCACGCTTGCCCAAACACCCATACTGGAGAAGGCCGCGCGGAGGATTTCCTGGTTAGTTCATGATGGACTGACCGGAGCCTAGCTCACCCTCAGCTGGTTTTCCCGGAGAATCCAGCCCCTGCGCTACAACGCACGCCGGATGTGCGCTTATACTGGGGCGGACGATCTCCTCCGAGTCACTCGCCACGATCTTCCGGCCGACTCCCTTAAGAGAAGGTTCTAGACGTTGGTGAAGATTCCTAGGGGCCAACAGGTCCCGGAATTGATTAAGGATATCAGCACACACGACAAATGTCCTCCGGTAAGCACTTAATCCTTCGTATTCCTTTATCCTTCCACAATTTTCTAAGTGTTTAACTTGTTCTGCTCACCCTTTTCGCAGCTTGACTCTTTAGCGGAAGAAAACCTTCGCACCATACTCCGAGTTCCCGTCAGCGGTGACTCGGTGGAAGAGGATCCAGAAGACCCTGAGGAGGAAGAAGAACGAGTGCCCCGAAAGGCTGCTCCTCGACCTTCAAAGCGTCCCCGCGCCAAAGTCTCTGGCTCCGATGCTGGAGGCAGCGGCGAGGCTTCCGCCAAGAAACCCAGGGCAACCAAACCACCTCCGCTTGACTCCAGGAAGGTGGAGCGCCAGCGCCTGAAGATGCTTTCTACAGCAGGGAAACCTTCACGTCCCAACATTCCGGGCGCAGCGTAAGCTTCCGAGTAACATGCGCTGTTTATCTTGGTAAGCTATGTTATGTATACTTTCCTTTTACTTGCTCACAGGAATCCGAACCCTACCACCGCGCGGACCAATGTTCAGGAGCATATCACTAAGTCTATGCAGAAGAAATCTCCCGCCGTTGGTCCTTCGACGCCAGTTCCGCCAAGCGCTCCACGAGCCCCCACCGCAGCCTTCTCCTCCTCCCGCGGACCAGTCTCCGACTCCTGCCGCACCCACTCCACCGGAAGTAATTCCGGTTAGCAGCGACAGAGCGAGCGGAGATGGTTCCGGCGGCAAGGGTCCCATCAACGACGAAACTGAAGGACGAAAACAGGGGGATGCAGAAGTTAATTCTTCTGGCAAAGCTGAAGCCACCACAGGAGATATGGTCGTTTTCCCCAAAAACTTTGGAGATCCGGCCGATCTTACTTCCACCCCGAAAGCCTATGCCACGAAGTTTTTTAACAAACTAACGGAGGCGGAGAAGTGGGAGCTGGAGCAAGATTTGCTCAATGCTATGCTGAACAATGCCTGGGGCAAACCAGACGTTGAGACGTCGGAGATCCAGGACGCCAAGAAAAACATTGGCGAATTCTTCGACAAGCTTGTTTGCAAGCAAAAGGTAACTCCCCAGTAGCCCCCAAGTATTTAGGCGGAAACTTTATCAGTTAGCGTCTGAATACTTTTAGAGAACTTAATTTGAAAGGAAAGCTTGAAATGTCGTGGTAGCCCCCAAGCATGATGGCGGAAAAAAATTCCAGCGACAAAACCATGATGGCGGAACTCACTCCATTTCTGACTGTGTTTGCAGGAACAAAAAGCCCTGCATTACGAGTTGCATAAAAACATTGCGCTGCAGCGTCGTGTGACCATCAGCCAGGCGGAGAAAATCCAGCACTTTCAGGCGGAGAATGCGGCTCTGAAGAAACAACTTTCAGAAGCTCAAGGTTGGTTTCCGATCATCTGACGATTGTTGGTTATGTCCCGCACTTTCCGACTTTGACGCCTTATAAAACTATGAGCAGGTGCCTCCTCTTCTCTCGCTGCAGCTTCCTCCGAGTTGGAGACTCTACGTGCTGCACACAAGAATCTCGAAGCCAAACTCGCAGTGGCCGAACAGAAACTTTCTGAGAAGAGCTCGGAGCTTATTCGGAAAACTGGTGAGTTTGAGCTGAAAAGACAGACTGACAGCGACATCATCCAGAAGCAGCAAAAAGAAATTGGAGGTCTTCGCAAGTATATGGAAACAGCAGAGAGCTGCTGGGACCTGCTCAACTCCGACGTCATGGGTACGTCCTCGAAACTTGTACGACAGCATGTGTGCAGCTTGCTGTTTTTAACAAAATTTGCGTCTTCCAGATCCACTCGGATATGACGAGGAACGTCGGAGCCAGTTCCCGCGCGATGACCTGCTTCAGCTGGCCGGAAAAGACTGCAAGGATCTCATCTCCGCCTCCAGGAAAATCTGTCATAACCTCAACATTAAGAAGAGCCGAGTCTGCGATGTGCGCAAGCTCATCAAGAGGATGGATCTGCTTCCGGAACTGGTTGTGGACCTGCAATCCTCTTCAGCACGGGGTGCAGCTGCCATGTCTTTGGCTATGTGCTTAGCGCACAATCCGAGTTTAAACCTGGACCTGGTGACTTCTGGCGTTCCTCCGGAATGTAATGTCAATGCGCTGCTTGACGCGGTTAGCGGCTATGATACACGCATTGCTCGGAGGATCCGCCATGATGAATTTTATGAGAAGGTGGTTCTTCCTGCTGACGAACCTCTCGAAGCTGAGCATTTGGAGGATCGCGAAGCGGAGAACAGGCCTGCCCAATCCGGAAGCCAGTATACATGGACAAGCTCAAAGGACCAAGGTGGCGCTGCTTCTCCGACTGCAGCTGGAGCAGAAGAAGATGAAGATGTTTCTTCGCCTGCCAAAGACGCAGAGAAAGAAACTCCGACTGACGCAGAGGGAGCTGATGCTAACGTGGAAACTTCTCCGGTTAAGGAGAAGTAAAAACTTAGTCCTGCGGAAAAAACAATGCATCATTTTGGCCCCAGCGAGGGTTTGTAATATAACTTTAATTCTTAAGTATCTAGGGACGAAACAATTATGCGTGGGCGGAAAACTTATCCTGCTATCCGTTAGAATTATTTGCATGTTTCGTTTGTTAAAAGCAAGTGCTGGTTTGTTAATTTTCCGGCTTCCTCGTTTGACCTTCCACGAGCCGGAAAACCTTTGGCCGGAAACGCTCGCCTGCGGTGACGAAACCCAACGGCGTCCGTCCATAACCGCGGAAACAAGCCCCCAGCCTAGGTGCCGGAAGTCGCTACCAAGAATCCACGAGTTCGCAACGAAAAACTTTTCCACCAGAAAACTTTATGCTTACGTCCTAAAGGACGATTTTGAAAATCACAACTTTCATACACGCCTAGGCGGAAACATCCAGCTCTGCGGTTTTAGTCGGAAAAACATACACGATCTAAAATGAACAAGTAAAGGAGGTAAAGGACTCAAAGAGTGAACCATAAGCTTTATTTCATTGATCATGTATAATTATTACAGAGTTTGTAACTCGGAAAAAATATGCTAAGTGTAGAAAGGACGTAGCTGTGCGATGTTCCAAGGGCGATCTGTCTCATCGTAGATGTCATCCGGATCCTCACGCTTGCGTTTCCGGTGCCAATTAGCGGGTCTATCCCTCAGCTCGCGGAAATCAACAAGGTAGTACGACCCGTTATGAAGCACTTTGCTAACGACGAAGGGTCCTTCCCATGGAGATTGCATCTTATGGTCTTTCACCTGTCGAAGGCGGAGGACCGGGTCTCCCGCTATGAAGGAGCGATTCCGAACTCGACGACCGTGATAACGTCGGAGCTTCGTCGGTAGATGGCGGAGCGCTCGGTCAGCTAAGTTCCGAGCTTCCTCGATCGGGTCCACGGATAGCTGTCCGGCCTCGTCGACTGTTTCTTCATTGTAGGCGGAAACTCGCGGTGAATCGTGGATGATGTCGGAGGGAAGCACGGCTTCGGATCCGTATACCGGGAAAAATGGGGTAAACCCTGTTGATCGTTAGGGGTAGTTCGTAAACTCCACAAAACAGCTTCCAACTCATCAGCCCAAGCTCCAGCTGCTCGTCGCAGCGGTTCTTCAAGGCGCGATTTAATTCCTGATAATATTAGGCCGTTAGCCCTTTCAACCTGACCATTGGATTATGGGTGAGCCACAGATGCAAGGTCCAGTCGAATCCCTACTGTCTCACAGTAATCCTTCAATTCTCCCTGAGCGAAGTTTGTGCCATTATCTGTGATTATGCTGTGTGGGATGCCGAATCTCATCACGAGGCTGCAGACAAATTTTAGTGCCGTAGCACCATCGGCTTTCCTCACTGGCTTTGCCTCGATCCACTTGCTGAATTTGTCAACAGCGACCAGAAGGTATTCAAAACCGCCAGGAGATGATCTTTTTAACTTACCAACCATATCGAGCCCCCAGACCGCAAATGGCCAGGTGATAGGTATGGTCTTCAGCTCTTGGGCTGGAGCGTTTGGTTGAGTAGCGTAGTATCGACAACATCGGCGGGTCTTGACTATTTTGTCGGCATCTTCTTTAGCTGTGAGCCGATGAAAACCTAGCCGAAAAGCTTTTGCAACGAGTGACTCGGAGGCGGCATGATGCCCGCAGTCCCTGCATGGATCTCTCTGAGGATTTCAATGCCATCTTGATTGGAGACGCATTTGAGAAATACCCCTGTTGCACTGCGTTTGTAGAGCTGTCCATCAACAATTGTGTAGGATCTTGCTCGTCTGACGATCTGTCGCGCAAAGACCTCGTCCTCTCGGCAACTTCGATCGATGAGGTAGTCCAGGAAAGGCTGGGTCCAAGCCGGAATGATAACCATCACTTCCTTTGCCGGAGATACTGCCACCTCTGGGTTTTCCGGGTTAGCGCCCTTAACTGAGGGTATCCGTAGGTGCTCCAGGAAAATACCAGGCGGAATTTGCTTCCTGCCGGATCCGAGCTTGGATAGCATGTCTGCCGCTGTGTTATCGTCTCTCCTGACGTACTTGACTTCGTATCCGAGGAAGCACTTGGCAATCTCATCAACTTCGTCTCTGTAGGCCGCCATGACGGAGTTTACGGCGTTCCGGGTTCCGGCTACTTGTTGTGCCACCGAGGTCGGAATCTCCACAGCATATAATGTGCTTGATCCCGATTTCCTTAGCGATGCGCAGACCGTGTAGTAGAGCCTCGTATTCCGCCATGTTGTTTGTAGCTTCGAAGTGGATCTGCAGAACATACTGCAGTTCTTCTCCGGTAGGGGACTTCAGGGTGACTCCGGCTCCTGAGCCTTGATGCTGCTTGGATCCATCGAAGTGCATGACCCATGTTTCTGGTTCCGGCTCCAGACTTGCATCCGGAGCTTCTGTCCAATCTGCGACGAAATCTGCCAAGACTTGGGATTTAACCGCAGTCCTAGGCTTGTAAGCGATGTCGAAGGCGGATAATTCGATGCCCCATTTAGCCGTACGTCCTGTTGCGTCAGCGTTGTTGAGAATTGTTGATAGCGGAGCCTTGCTCACAACTATTCATCGGGTGCTCTTGGAAGTAATGTCTCGGCTTCCGGCTGCCTAGGAACACTCCATAAGCTAGCTTCTGAAAGTGAGGGTATCTTTGCTTTGACTCCGTCAGTACTTCGCTAATGTAATAGACAGGTCTTTGGACGTCATATTCATGACCTTCTTCCTTTCGCTCCACCACGATGACGAGGCTGATGACTTTGTTGGTAGCTGCCAAATAAAGGAGCATTGGCTCTGACTCTGCTTGGGGCTGCCAAGATAGGTGGGGAGGTGAGTATTTCCTTCAACCCCGAAGAGCTGCGTCGGCTGCGTCGTCCCGGACGAA
Source organism: Lolium rigidum (assembly GCF_022539505.1). Classification (NCBI taxonomy): domain Eukaryota; kingdom Viridiplantae; phylum Streptophyta; class Magnoliopsida; order Poales; family Poaceae; genus Lolium; species Lolium rigidum. The sequence goes on along the minus strand of NC_061508.1, from coordinate 214,489,573 downwards.
TTTGTCCGTTTTCTTCAGCAGCTTGTACAAAGGTAGCGCCTTCTCGCCAAGACGGCTAACAAACCTGTCGATTGCTGCGACGCAACCGGTTAGTCGTTGCACATCTTTAAGACAAGTTGGCCGTTTGATACACGGGATTGCCTTGATTTTTTCCGGGTTAACCTCAATGCCTCCGTGAGAGACTATGAAGCCAAGGAGTTTTCCGGCTGGCACGCCAAAGACGCACTTCGGCGGATTCAACATCATCTTGTACCTGCGGAGGTTGTCGAAGGTTTACGTGAGGTCGCCGATCAAGTCGGATCCTTTCCGGGTCATGACCGCGATGTCGTCGACGTAAGCGTGCACGTTCCGGCCAATTTGGTCCTTCGAGCACCGCTGCATCGTACGTTGGTAGGTGGCACCTGCGTTTTTCAAACCAAAAGGCATAGTAACATAGCAAGTAAGTACCAAACGGGGTAATGAATGAAGTCGCCTTTTGGTCGGATTCCTTCATCCGGATCCGATGATACCCGAATACGCATCAAGAAAACACGAAGTTCAGCCCCCGCCGTCGAATCAATGACTTGGTCAATGCGCGGCAAGGGGAACGGATCCTTCGGGCAATGCTTGTTCAAGCCGGAGTAATCGATGCACATTCTTAGTATTTCAGTGTTCTTTTTGGGTACAAGGACGGGATTTACGACCCAATCAGTGTGGATAACTTCTATTACAAAACCTGCCTCTAGTAACTTAGCTAGTTCCATTCCTATGGCGCGGCGCTTCTTATCTCCAAAGCGTCGCATAGCTTGCTTCACCGGTTTAGCCCCCGGATTTATGTTGAGGTAGTGCTCGGCGAGTTCCCTAGGTACTCCGGACATGTCGAAGGTTGCCATGCGAAGATATCCATGTTGGCGCGGAGGAACTCGACGAGCGCGTCTTCCTATTTGGGGTCCATGTTGGCTCCGACTGAAACCTGCTTGGAAGGGTCGCCTTTGATGAGGTCGTGCTTCTTGGTTTCTATCGCGGCCTTGAAGGAGGTCTTCTGTTCGGAGATCTGCTTCTTGGTGGTCTGCATCTCAGTCGGATCCACCGCGGCTCTGTAGCCTTTCAGCTCCTCTCCAGATATCACAGACTCTGCGAAGGCGGCTTCGCCTAACTCGCACTCATGAGCCTTTTTGTAGTCTCCGGATACGGTAATCATACCCTTGGGACCCGGAATCTTGAGCTTGTTGTAGATGTAGCATGCTCTTGCGTGGAACTTGTGGTAGGTGGGCCTGCCGAAGATGACGTGGTAGGAGCTCTTAAAGGGCACAACTTCAAACGTGATCTTCTCTTCGCGGAAATTGTGAACATCGCCAAAAGCCACGGGAAGTGTGATGCTTGCCGAGGGAATTCGCCTTCTTACCCGGAACCACGCCATGAAACTCAGTGTTGCTGTGTTTGAGCTGTTCCTTGGTGAGGTTCATCCGCTCTAGAGTCTCCAGGTACATGATGTTCAAGCTGGCTCCACCTGACAAGGTATCAACTTGTCAATGCCTATGGATTGTAGGCTAGGGTTTAGTTGGAAGTAGAGGGTAAGTAGATCTCGAAGGTTTCAGCCGGAAAGTACTCGACGATTATGAAAACTAGGGTTTGCAGACAATGATTCGATTGATTCTTCGTCCCTCGACTCCCCCTTTATATAGGAGGTGGAGCCGAGGGATTCGTGCTATACAAGTTTACAGAGTCCGGGACGGTTTCTAACTCATCCTGCCAGATTACAAACAACACTTCCTATTACAACTCTATCTTTCCTTAGTAAATCTTGGACTCCCGAATCTTCCTATTCTTCGGGTATTGGGCCTCCAGTAAACCCCGGGTACCATCTTCGGCAGGCCCATTTGGGATGCCTATGTCAGTAGCCCCCGAGATTTTGCTTGAATCGTAGAATCAGGGAAAATCTCCACTGGTTTATTTTATTCGGAAGCTTTAACTTTTTTATACTTCTTCACATAAAATTCTATATTGTACGGGGATAATGGTAGTTGGGGCTAGTTCATCCGACGGATCAGGTACTAGTTAAGCTGCTCTAGTGGCAATCCGCAAAAACCTACTTCAAAATCACGTCCCTGGACATGATCTCGGGATACTGGTGTAAACTTCGACGGGTGCCGCTTAAGGTCTTACCATTCGTCGAGTCCCGGTCGAATTTATCGGGTACCTAACGCGTCCGTTAGGATTTTTCTTCGTATCTGTTGATACGGATAAAAGTAGCGAGAGCGCGAGTCTTTGGCGATGCCACGCCCAGCGAACGGATGCGGGGTCTTACCTTCGCAAATTTGCGGCATTCAGAAATTGATCGCAACTTCGGCGTTACGAGAATATATTGTCGAGTGCTTTTCCGGCTGTTGGAATGGCACATTTTATCGAGTCAAATATGACTTATACTGCTCTCCCGATGGGAGTATATGTAGAGTTAATTATAACTCGAAATATACTCTCTTGCTTTTCTATTTTTCCTTTGTTAATTTCATCGGGCACGCGAACAGCGTTCCCGATGGGAGTAACTCCGAGGCTACAACCAAGAACTTGTGCTTGGTTGTAGGCTCAACATTTTAGTCCACCTTGTCGCCATATTGTCATTATTTCCCAATATGATCTTTTTCTTCTTCTCTCTTTTTTATCTCTCGGGTGCGCGAACAGCGCTCCCGATGGGAGTAGCCCCGAGGCTACAGCCAAGGACTTGTGCTTGGTTGTAGGCTCCCGGAATTTCTATATTTGTCATACTCGAAAATTTACTTTTTTCCGAAGTAGCCCCCGAGCATTTGGGCAAAAACTTGTATTTGATCAAAGGCTCCCGAATTATTGAATAATTCTTCCTGTCACCAATCTTCTTTAACTTTCCTTATCGACATGCTTCCCTTAACCAAATTTACTTCATCCCTCTCGAATAGTCGTGATCTTTCTGCCCTGTGGGTCCATTGCTTCCACCACGTTAACACGTCGTGCAAGTGGGGGACACACGTCCTCCACTTTTTCTGCGCACGTACGGTAACGCCTATCTCGGTAAAAATACCTTTTTACCCTTGTATCTAGAAGATCTATTCTCACCGTACGATTTCTTCATCCAACGGCACCTTTGCTTCACCCGATTCTTATATAAACCTTTCTTCAATCTCCGTTCATCCCCTCGCTTGCGCCGCTCACCTGTTCCTCTTCGCAAAACTTCTCCTGCGCCCAATCTCTCTCTGACTTTCCGCAGTCACACACATTGCTCTGTCATTGCCATTGATGCCACCGCGCGCGCGTCTGACTCGCCACAGCACTCCGGAATCCAAGATGGCCGCCGAGGATCTTGAGTGGGAGAGATCCAAAATCTCCAACCAAGACACCAACATGCTGAAGAGGCTTGGCCTCATGAAGAAGGAGGACGCCATCCGCTTCCCTAGCGAAGAAAGCTACCCCAAGCCTCCAATGGAGTATCGGGTTAGTTTTGTTGATCATCTCATCCGCGGCCTCTCGACCCCAATCCACGATTTCCTCCGCGGTCTTCTTTTTGTTTATGGGATTCAATTGCACCAATTGACTCCCAATTCCATCCTTCACATTTCTATTTTCATCACACTTTGCGAATGCTTCCTCGGAATCCCTCCCAATTGGGCTCGTGGAAACGCATCTTACGCCTCCGCCGCAATGGCTCCCACAACGTCACTTATAACATAGGTGGCGTTGTTATCTGTGTTCGCACTGATGTCGACTATTTCGACGTCAAATTTCCTGATTCTGTCCAAGGATGGCGCAAAAAGTGGCTCTACATTCACGAAGAAAGCGCCAACTCCGTTGAGCACAACATAGTTCCTTTCGACGGAAGTGCCAAAATTCAGCGCCGCCGCTCCTGGGATGCCGAAGCTTCTGAGGAAGAGAAAAAGGCGACAGAGGCGCTCATGTCTCGTATTCGCCGGCTTCAAAATACTCGAGGCAAAGAGCTTTACGGTGTTCAAATCACTGCCTATTTCCTTAGGATTAGAGTGCGGCCTCTCCGGGCTCGCAAAAATCCCCTTTGGACATATTACGGTAAAAATGACGCCAACAGAATCTCCGGTGATCTTTCCACCAAGGACTTGGAGAAGTTGATTCGAAGACTTTCTCGCCTGGGTAAAGACCCAATTCCTTCCTCTTGTCGCGTGGAACCGTACGGCGCCGCCAATCCACTCCCCGAGGTATTTTGTCTTGCCGAGTTTTTACCTTATTTTGCACTTTCTCGCACCTCATTATATTGTCATCTCTTTTAATTTTCCTTCTGGTCACTATTTTTTACAGAACCATCCTACCATGACTTCCCTTCCTCCTCTTCCGGAGGGTGGAGAAGTCGAAGAACGAGCCATCGTTGCCGAAGATACTCAAGGTTCTGCTATTCGTGAAAGTGAAGTCGCGGGTTCTCACAAATCTGCGGCTTCTCATGAAAAAGAAGTTGAGTACGAAGCCGGTGAATCGACGCAATCCCTTCCTCCTGCTTGTTTCTCCCAAGAACAAAAGGAAAAGGACTGATGTTGAAGATTACGGCACCTCTAAGGCTGAAGAAGTTGTTCCTTCTCATCCGAAGGCAACTTACGATCTTTATGCTGAATCCCTCATCAGCTCGTAAGTCGTCTTTATTTCTCTCTATTTTTGTACTCGAAATATTTAGCTTATCTTGCTTTTTATGCTGCCGATTTTTTGATTATTAGTGATGACGAGGAAGAAGTTCCAACTGCGACGTGGCTCCTCGGACAAGCACGTCACGTACTGTACTTGCCTCAGACACGCTAGTTGAAGGAGAAGAAACCTCGCCTCCTCAACAAAACGTCGTCACCACTACTCCGCCGTCAAGCCCCCTTGCCCCTTCACCAAAAAGGGCAAGGGTTGAAAAGATTATTGAACCTGCCCCTCAGTTGGGCAGTTCGTCGACTCTGCTCCTAGATGATGTAAGCTTGTCGACATCTATATTTTCCTTATTTTGTTTTTTCACACCTTTTCTCTTTTTCATGCCGATGTTTTTCTTTACGTGTTCACGTTGAACAGCCTATGATCAAGGATCTTCTCCGCATCGGTTCCCAATTTGTTGGGTACCGTGAATATGCTAATAGAGCCGAAGGTAACGACTTTTGTACTTGCTTGTTTTTCCTTGATTTTTTACTCTTGGTGCTTGTCGCGATTTTTGATCTTTCTCCTCTCTTTTTTCATATCTCGACAGAGAAACTTGCAGAGGCTAACGAACGGGCCGACGCACTTTCTCGAAAACTTGAGCAAAGTGAGGCAGCTCGCAAGAAAGCGGACCTCGCTGCTAGCAAAGCCAAGACCGAAGCTGATGAAGCCAAGGCGAAAGCTGCTGGTGTCGAGGAACCTACGAGAAAAAGCTTAAGGATGCTATAGCTGCTTTAGATGAGCACAAAGCTGCGCAAGCTTCTCGTGAAGAAGGAATCCTCAAGCGCACGAAGACTCGAGTCGCCGTACTTTCGGTAATTTCTTTGCTCCCTTCTATTTTTAGGAGAATCTTTGTTTCTTGTCTTTTCACTAATACTTTGTTTCCTTGACGGTCCAAACAAACCAGGATTTTGACTCGACGAATCCTGTCGATGATCCGGTCCTTGACGCACTTTCCTATACGGAGCTTCATGGGTCAGAGATTCGTGAAGGTGTATCGAATGCTAATGCGGTATTGTCGGCATTGTTCCCTTACTTCTTCCCGAAGAAGGAGGAGCTGCGACTTTCCTCAACCTTGCCAAGATGTTCAATACACCGGAAGACCTTGGGCTGAAGATGCGCCAAGAGAATATGAAGGTTGCCGTTGAAAACACTCGTCGCCTTGGTTGCTTGACGGTCGACGGACTATCGACTTGGATGAAAGTTGGCGACACCGAGCAAATAGAACAATCAAGGTGGAAGTCGCGATCAAGGCGGCCAAGCCCAACACGAAGAAGATCTTGGCCTATCTCGGGATTAAGCCAGCGTCGACTCCTAGCTCGTCAAGGCCGGAGGTCTAGTTGCATGCCTCTGTTTTTCTTTGTTTCTTTTGCTTTTGTCGCCAAAGTAGTCGTTTAGCGACACGTATTTCCTTAGCTCCACTGTAATGCCCTTGTAATTATTCCAAGAAATTAATGAAAAATTCTATCTTTGCTTGTCGTTTGATTGTATCCTGTTTATATTTCGAGTTGATATTTGATAACTATACTCCAACTTCCGCTCCTTCCAATGTGTCGCCTTCTTCTTCTCACGCGAGGAGAACTTTTGCTTGATCTTGCACTGTCGACGATACCTTGTCGCAAGAAGCTGGACGAACTTCGACGGCGGCTTCGGTATGCAAAGAAGCAAACACTTGTGATGATGGAACAATCTCGCAAGTCATGCGAAGCCGAAAAAGTTGCTCTCCGGCAAGCTCGCGAGGCCGTGGCTGCCAAGGAGTTTCTTGCTTCAGAGGCTGAAAAGGCGACTACTCGAGAAAATTTCATGCTCGAATTAATGAATGAAGCCGGTGCGGATATGTCGGGTATGCTGTTTCATCCTACGATATCTGTCATCTTCATGCTATTGTCTCTTAAAGGTTTCCACTTCTTTGTTTCGATAGGTGCCTTTGCTGATGCTCTGCTGCCGAGGAAGAGAGAGTAAGTGCTAGGACAAACCTCCTTGTTAATCTTTCCCTGGATCATGGTTCTTTGTTTTGGGCTACCCCGGAGAGGACCCGCCAGATTGTCAGATTTCAAGATCGCACCTCTCAAACTCGCGATTTCCTTGACTTCTGCACCAAGACCTTGTCCATGGTTTACAACTCCATGTTTCCTCGGAACGTCCAACCAAAAACTCTTCCTGAATTGATGGAAAGGTTTAAGGATGCTCGCAGTATCCATGATTTTGTCAGAGCTCAACTAGTAGCTGGCGCCAGATTTGCTCTTATCATGCTCCAGATCTGCCACTCGAAACTTGACCTTACCCGGGTTGTCGAGAAAGTTCACCAAAAGGTAAAACGTCGGAGAGTTGGTGTTGACGGGATTAATACGAAGGTTACGCCCATAGCCGAAGAAATGATTGAGGACACTGCTTCGGATGGATGCCGAGCTTTTTGCCGATGGCCATTATGCCGATTTTCTTGGTGCTGCTCTGAGGAAAACAGAGTTACTCTTGATGACATACTTGAATCAAGACTAGTTATTTTCTTCTTGTAGATATTTCTTCTTTGTAATCCATGACTATATTGTAAAGCAATCATTATATTTCTCTGTTTGTCTAGCCCCGAGTGTTTCGGTGACTCTTTATTATATTTGTATATTTGCGAGGTTTTAAACCAAGGCATATATATACTTAAGGTGAATATGAGCCCCAGAGCTTTTTCTTGAGTACTATTTTGTATTTTTATTGACTCACGAGGTATTTGAATACCAAGGCAAGGTTTTTCTTTTGTCGATGAGCTATATTGAAATTCGTCGGAGCAAAGATTTTGGTCATGTCGATAAAGAAGAAAAGTTATATTGTCACTATCTTTATTATATTGCAGCACCGCGAGCCCGCCTCATTAAAAACCTTCTCCGGCCCCACTCGGTGCCCCGAAAAAGGAAAAGAGTGCGTCTGAAAACTCGCGGGCGTTTCAGTACATTGAAGTTTTACAAGGACTATATTTCGACTCTAGGCGTAGAACCGCCTAAGTTGCGCCACGTTCCGGGGGTTTGGCTCCTCCACCCCTGTCTTCTTGTCCTTTATCCTATATGCTCCTCCTCCGATTACTTCAGTGACGATGTAAGGGCCAAGCCATGGTGACTCGAGTTTTTCATGACTTTTTTGCGTGAGCCGAAGAACTAGGTCGCCCACCTGAAAAGATCTTGGCCGCAAACGTCGACTGTGGTAGTTCTTCAAGTCCTGTTGATATTTGGTTACCGAGATAATACTTCATCTCGAGCTTCATCAAGTGCGTCGACGTCGTCCTCTAGCGCTCTTCTCGATGTTTCTTCATCATATTCAGCGACACGTGGAGAGTTGTGCTCTATCTCGATTGGTAGTACTGCTTCTGCTCCATGAACCAGAAAAAACGGAGTTTCTGCGTTCTTGTGTTTGGTGTTGTTCGGATGCTCCACAACACGCTTGGTAGTTCTTACGGCCAGGTATGTCGAGCTTTTTCCGAGTGGTCCTAACAAGCGCTTCTTGATGCCATTGCGAGATGATACCATTGGCTTTCTCGACTTGCCCATTGGTTTGAGGATGTGCAAGCGACGCAAAGTTCAGCTTGATACCCACCTCTTCGCAATAATCTTTGAATTCATGGGATGTGAAGTTACTTGCCGTTGTACGTGACGATGCTATGGGGCACTCCAAATCTGAAGACGAGGCCTTTTACGAATTTTACTTGCGGATGCTCCATCCGGTGAATTTATCGGCTTCGCTTCTATCCATTTTGTAAACTTGTCGACGGCTACTAGCATGTACTCCTTTCCTCCTGGCCGGGATTTGTGTAACTTACCCACCATATCAAGTCCCCATTGAGCAAAGGGCCATGACAATGGTATTGGTGCTAGCTCTGCTGTCTGGAGAGTGAGGTTTTGCGGCAAACCTTTGACACGCGTCGCAAGTTCTTACTATGTCCTTGGCGTCTTCGATTGCTTGTCAACCGGTAGAATCCTGCTCGAAAAACTTTGGCTGCGATAGCTCGACTACTTGCGTGGTGGCCACATATTCCCTCGTGTACATCCTTCAGAATTATTCTTCCTTCCTCCGGTGTGACGCACCTTTGCAAGACGCACTGAAATACTTCGCTTATACAATTCTCCCTTGACCACCGTGAAAGCTTTGGAGCGTCGAATTACTCGCCTTGCCTCAAGCTGGATCGTCGGGTATTTCTTTCCTCGGGATGTATGATATGTACGGCTGCATCCACGGTATACGTATCACCATGACCAGGTCCTGATCTTCTTCTTCGTCCTCTTGCTTTTCCTTGGTAGCCCCGAGGGTTTCTTCTCCTTCTTTTTTGATTTTGTCGACTTAGTGGATCTCTCTGTTATTTCTTCCCGAGAATACACACTGGCGGGACTGCAAGGCATTGCGACCCGATGTTTGCAAGAACATCGGCTTCGTCGTTGCTCAATCTGCTAATATGGTTTACTTCGCATCCATCGAACAACTTCTCGAGTTCGTTGTATACCTCCTTGTATGCCATCATGCTATCATTGACTGCATCACATTGGTTCATAACTTGCTTGTGCCACCAGGCTGTGAGTCGCCAAAGATTTTTAGTCGAGTTGCTCCGCAGGCTTTCGCCATCTTCATTCCATGTATGAGAGCCTCATATTACTGCTTCATTGTTAGATGCGTTAGGGAACGTCATCCGGAGGATGTACTTCAACTTGTCGCCTTCAGGTGATATGAGCACTACTCCTGCGCCAGCTCCTTCCAATCTTTTGGACCCGTCGAAGTTCATGGTCCAAGTTCTCGATAAATCTGGAGGTCCTGTATTTTGCAACTCCATCCACTCTGCGATGAAGTCCGGCAGTATTTGCGATTTTATTGCTTTTCTTTTTTCATACGTGATGTCCCGAGGGAAAGTTCTATTCCCCAAAGGGAGACACGACCAGTAACTCACGGGTTGTTCGGTATATTTGACAAGGGAGCTTCATTGACCACTATGATCGGATGTGCCGAAAAATAGTGGCGCAATTTTCGTCTTTGTCGTGAATACTCCATATGCTATCTTTTGGTACTGCGGATACCTTTGTTTAGATGGCGATAAAACTTCGTGACGAAGTATGCTTGGCCTCTGCACGCCGTGGAGTTTTCCTTCTTCTTCCCTTTCGACAACTAGCACCGTGCTCACCACTTGGGGTGTGGCTGCGATATATAGCAGGAGGGGTTCCCTTTCTTTTGGTGCCACCAGAATTGGCGGTGTCGAAATTGTGCGCTTCAAATCCTCGAAAGCTCTGTCGGCTTCTTCGTTCCACTGAAATTTATCTCCTTGTTTTATCAAAGCGTAGAACGGCAGTGCCTTTTCTCCCGAGCCTAGCGACGAATCTACTCAAAGCTGCGACTCGCCCCGTTAGCTGTTGTATCTCCTTCAACTTTGTTGGCTTCCTCATTGTTACGATAGCTTTGTATTTTGTCGGGATTTGCTTCAATCCCTCTTGCTGAGACTAGAAACCCCAAAAGTTCTCCTGTTTGGGACGCCAAAGGAACACTTCGTCGGGTTCGGTTTGAGGCGAGAACTTATCAAGGTTGTCGAAGGTTTCCTTGAGATCCTCGATCAGCGTTGCCCCCTTTTTTGATGTTATGACGACATCATCAATGTATACTTGCACGTTCTTCCCAATCTGTGTCGCCAAACACTTCTGCATCATCCTTTGATATGTTGCTCCCGCATTTTTTGACCAAAGGGCATTGTTACGTAACAGAACACGCCGTAAGGTGTAATAAATGCGGTCTTTACTTCATCTTCTTCTTTCAATCTGATCTGGTTATAACCAGAATATGCATCCGAGGAAGGAAAGACGTTCACATCCAGCCGTGGAGTCGATAATTTGATCGATCCTCGGGAGGGGAAAGTGATCCTTTGGACAATGTTTATTGACACACGTAAAGTCGACGCACATGCGAAGGACCTTAGTGTTTTTCTTCGGCACCAACACAGGATTTGCTACCCATGTGGCTTCTGTAAATATCTCTTTAATAAAACCAGCTTCTTGCAGTCGATTAATTTCTGACAGCATGGCTTTGCGGTTTGGTTCCGAAAAACGCCGCAAAGGTTGTTTGATTGGTCTTGCTAGTGGATCCAAGTTTAGGTGGTGCTCGGCAAGTTCCACAGGTACTCCTGGCATGTCAGCTGGACACCATGCGAAGATTTTCCGGTGCTCACGGAGGAACTCGACGAGCGCGCTTTCCTATGCGATATCCATGTCGTTTGCGATAGATGTCGTCTTTTTTGGGTACTGTCGGGTGAATCTGCACCTCTTTTGAATTTTCTCGGTGCTGAAAGTTGATTCTTTGTTTGGCCTTCCAACGTACGGCGGTACGTCGTAATCGGTCATGCTTTTTGACGCCAAGTACTCGGCTTGCATCCCGAAGGTTTCGACAACCGGTGGAAATCCTTGTCGCACTTATCGGCTAAGGCAAAGCTTCCTTTAAGCGTGATTGGTCCCTTTGGTCCAGGCAACCTCCACAACAAGTATGTATAGTGTGGCACTGCCATAAATCTAGCATATGCTTGGTCGTCCCAACGGAGCGTGATATTGCGACGGAAAATCCACGACTTCAAACTCGAGCCTCTCGATTCTATAATTTTCTCGGGTCCCAAAGCTGAACGTCGAGATTGATCTTTCCCAATGGATAACTTGGTTTCTCCGGTGTGATGCCGTGGAACCTTGTGTACGTTGGTTTCAAGTTTGCTAAGGATATGTTCATCTTCCTCAATGTATCCGCATACATAAGGTTTAAGGCTGCTGCCGCCGTCTATGAACACTCGAGAGACATCAAATCCCGCGATAGCTGCTGGCGAGAATAAGTGCTGGCCGTCACTGGTCGAGGAACTTGCTTGCGGATGATCTGCTATTGTGAAGCCGATATCTTGTCACGACCAATTAAGGTACTCAAGCTGTTGGTGGAGGCATTTTCTACTGCCATAAACACCTGTCGTGAGATTACTTTACGAGCTCTATTGGACGGCCTTCCCTTTTGAATCATCAACAACTTGCTCCATTGGAATTAGGATCAACATAAGGTGGTGGTGCGAGTCGCTGCCGCTATTACGAGCTGATGCCGATTGTCGTCTGTAATCGCGGGAGGAGGCGGCAAGTGAATCTCGCTTCTGGGTTCTCGAGGATTTCTCTGTGCTGCCCGCGCATTAGCGTTCTCTGCATACCGCAACATTGCTTGAAAATTTCGACAATCCTTCTGCAAGTGCCACTGTTGTCTTTTCCGTTCTTTGTCGAGGAAAAAATGCATACAGCACGGTCCGTTCATCATCTCTTCAGGGGACACGAAAGGTCTTGGGAACCTAGGCCCGCTATTTTGCCTGTTGCGTGAATCATCCCTGCTATCACCTCGCTGCTCACTGCTTCTCTGGTAATCATCTCTGTTGCTTCCTCCTGTGTTTGTCCGAAAACCTGCCGAAATTTGTCCTGGAGCGTCGTAGTTACGGTACGTCCGAGGAAATCTTCGCCTCGGTTGATAGTTTCGACCGCGGTCCTCCTCGGCGACTGTGTCGTTTGTTGTGGACGGCGTCTTCTCCATCTGCCCATTTATTTGCTATCTCCATTAACGCGGATACTGTCTTTGGATTGGTCCTTCCCAAGTCTTCGACGAAATCTCCACGCCTAACTCCTGCGACAAACGCATCTATTGCTCTCTCGTCAGATATATTTTCTGCTGAGTTTTTAATGATATTCCACCTTTGGATGTACTTCCTCATTGGCTCATCTGGCTTCTGTCGACACGCTCTCAACTCCTCTAACGACGCTGGTTTTTTGCACGTGGATCTAAAGTTCTTGACGAACACATCCTCGAAACTTTCCCAGGTTGTCGATGGATCTGGAGCGAGTTTCTTTATCCAAGATCGTGCGGCTCCACTCAAATGCACCTGGATACTTTGCATGGCTGTTGCCCTAGTTCCTCCTGTGAGCTTCACCGTCTCCAGATAGTCGACTAGCCAATCCTCTGGATCTTGAAGGCCGTCGAACTTTTTGAAATTATCGGGTAACTTGAATCCTGAGGGGACTCGAGTTTTCCGGACTCTCCTTGTAAAGCATGGCAAGCCACACATATCTTCGTCGGTCAATTCCGGAGATTGCCGATGATCCCTTACTGCTTTGCCGCGCTCTGTCGACTCTTGCTCGTGCTGCTTGTGTCTCTTGCTCCACTTGGCCCTTCGAGTGCTTTGCGGTATTCTGCTGCTGCGGGTCGTGGACTATTTTGCCTTGCCACTCCTTCGGGAGGTGTTGATACAAACAGCTGTCCCCATAGCTCCAACTCCTGCTACCGCCATATTGTACAATGTTTCCCTTGGATCACACTGGAGGTGGTTTAGACGCAAGGATAAAAGCATGTGTCGCCATATACCCGGCCTACGGTGTCTTAGGGATGATGTTTCCTCTTGTATCTATCGACATGAAGGACATGTCGAGGTTACAGACCAAGTGCTCTCTTTACGCTTCGGGTATGTGTTGCGGCCTTGATCTTGCTGCGTTCCGCGCCTCCCGGTGGCTATCACCCGTAGTTCTAGATTGTCGACTTAGATCTGCCCTTCTCTGCTGGATGCGAAGCTGCCTCCTTTCTCTGTTCAACTCAGGCATGTCTGTTTTTCCAATTCCACGGCAGCTCGTGCGAGCCTATATTGGTATGCTTGTAATTCTTACGGTGTGGCTGTGGTAGCCATTGGTTACGTGCCGTTCATAGCTCTCGCGGCTCCGTCCCACGCTGCTTGTGAAAGTTGAACTCTATCTCGCGGCTCCGGCCGACGTATTTGTTGCCCGAGGCCTTGTCGCGGATTGGAGGGATCGACGTATGGATTTCCCAAGCTGTCGAAAGCCTCGGATGTCTCCTCTTGATCTTCAATGGCGTAAATCTGGTGATACTTTGTACTCGGATCTACGTTGGGTTTGGTGACATCATCGTTGAGATTGATGAAGACCTTGCCCATTGTGAGAGATTTGTCGATGAAGTCGTAGCTGTCGACATCGCTTGAGCCATCGCTTATATATGAGTCCGCGAGATGACTCAAACGACATGTCGTTGAAGATCTGGCGAGTTTCTCTCTTGCTACGAGTGCTGACGTAGCGTGTCGCCGAGGTTTCTTCTTCCCTGACTCGGTTGACGATGCATAGTTTGAAAAATCTGAATCGATCACGCAGACGATCCCGACGAAATCGGAATCTCGACACGATACGATCCTTCCTTCTCGACGCGAAAGTGAAACCTTCCGAACGTCATCTCCATGGGCTCCGCCAGATACGCATATGCATCCAAACGGGAGGGTGGGTGAGGAACAAAATCGACAAGACCAGCGGCGATCTGTTTACCTCGATCCATTGTGTTGCTTGCGGTTGACGATGTCGAAGATCTTGAGCGTGCCATCGAGATCAGCTCCTTACACCTCTAGTTCCCACGAGACGGCGCCAATTGACAAGGTATCAACTTGTCAATGCCTATGGATTGTAGGCTAGGGTTTAGTTGGAAGTAGAGGGTAAGTAGATCTCGAAGGTTTCAGCCGGAAAGTACTCGACGATTATGAAAACTAGGGTTTGCAGACAATGATTCGATTGATTCTTCGTCCCTCGACTCCCCCTTTATATAGGAGGTGGAGCCGAGGGATTCGTGCTATACAAGTTTACGAGTCGGGACGGTTTCTAACTCATCCTGCCGGATTACAAACAACACTTCCTATTACAACTCTATCTTTCCTTAGTAAATCTTGGACTCCCGAATCTTCCTATTCTTCGGGTATTGGGCCTCCAGTAAACCCCGGGTACCATCTTCGGCAGGCCCATTTGGGATGCCTATGTCACCACCATCCATGAGGCACTTGGAGAAGTCATACCCGTCTATGCGGGGACTTACAACCAAGGCGTAGCATTCTTTTGGCACAATGGCAGGGTGATCCTCCCTATCAAATGTGCACGGGATTTCCGACCACGACATACTGCGGCACGGCCGGGCTGTGGCGTTCGGGATCCGGGTAGCTGATTTGGCGGCGCGGACTGTTGGGGTTCGAGGAAAGTGTGGTAAGCCCCCACGCTCTTTTTCTCGAATGGGTTGGATTTACTGCGGATCCTACCTTGGGATCCGGCGAGTTATCATCCTCATCCATCGCCTCGGAACTATCTTCCTCTTTGTCCTTGTTCTTGCCCTTGCCTCCCTTGCCGCGTGGGCGGTGCTTCCGGGCTCGCTTGTATCATGCCTCCGGGTCGTTCTTTAGATCATTGACCCACTTGCGGTTGCGGTTGGTGTGAGTGGACTTCCACTGTAACCGGATCCGGGTGGGCCGGGCGGGGCATGTCTCCGTACTCCTCGTAGGTTTGCGGGGCGCGGGATCCGCCGGTCTGTGATCTCGGTGGCATGCTTGCCGACCCCTGCCGGCTCCGCCTCCACGGCCGCGTCCTCTTCCGCCACCTGAACCTCCGCGTTGAAACGCCATGGCGACCATCTCGGATCCGCCACTCTTACGGTCATCGGGGTTTTGCGCTTATAGGCTCGCTCTTCGTTGCCGTTATCACGGTTCTTCTTTTGTTGATGTAGGGGATTGCTTGTAGCTGCGAGATCACCACCTGCGTTATCATCGGCGGCAGTATGATCACTGGCAATGGAGATCATTTCATCCAAAGTCAGCTTGTTTGAGTTAGCCAAACGAGTGAGCGTATGCCTCAACAATCCTCCCCTCTGCAGTCCACCAATGAAGGCATACATGGCGGTGGTGTGGTCGACGTTTTCGCACTCGTTCCTGCATGCCAACCATCGTGTGAGGTAGTTTCTTGAGGTTTCTCCCTTCTTCTGGATGCAGGCTTGCAGGTCGCTTGCCGTGGCGAGGTCTTTTGTAGGTGCCTCTGAAGTGTTTCTCGAAAGCGGTCTTCGGGTCGAACCAGCAAAAGATGGAGTTCTTCTCGAGGTCAGCGAGCCGGATCCGGGCTGGACCTACAAGGTACAAGCTGGAGCATGCGGCGAGTGATGTTAGGGGTTCCTCCGGCAAAGGTTCTTGCATTATAGTAATCCTCAATCCGGGTATCCGGCCTTTCGGTGCCATCATAATGCTTCAGGTTTCCGGGTAGCTTGAGGTTCATCCTTGGCTTTGGTTCCTCTCGAATCATCCTGCCAAAGCACTTCGGACCAATGTAGTCGGTTCTGTATTCGTTAAGGCGTTCCCGCGCGTCGCGCGGGCCGTGGCGAGGAGATTGTGAGCGGGAGCGAGATCTCCGGCCGTCGCCTCCGCCTCCACCTCCGCCGCCACCGCTAGGTGGTGGTGAGGGAGACCTGCGAGGTGGTCGGTCCGATTTCTTGCTTCCGCCTTCCGATTCTCCTCGGCCTTCCCGGTGCTAGCTCCGGCCACGTGGCTGCCTTCGCCATGGCGCCGGCTGCCACTGGTCGTTCCGGCTCCGGCGAGGCTCCGGGTCGCGGCTCCGGCGAGGCTGCGGGTCGCGTTCCTCATTCCGACTCCTCCCGGGCTCGGGCTCACGATCGTTGTTCGGTTCCGGCGAGGTTCGGCGAGCGCTCCCTGTTTCTGTTTCTTGGCAGCACGTTGTCGCGGATAACAATCCCACCATGCCCTGGGGGCCTGGTGTTTCCGGCTGGACTACGGCGGCGAGGGGGTCGCGGGTAACCATTAGGCGGAGGAGAAGGGTTGCGATATTTATCTCGTCCAGAGTACATTGCATCCTTTCCCTTTCTTGGATCTGACGAAGGCGTCTTTGACGGAACGGGGATCGGATTTGGGTGTTCCCTGGTTTTTCTTCTGCGCTCCGAGGATCCGGTGTGTGATTCATCGTCGGGATGTCGATCGGCGCGAGCGTCCTTCTGCGCGGTAGATACACAGTTATCCGGATTGGATTCTAACCTGCGCGAGGTATCCGCCTTGGTTTGCTGCTGAATTGCTGAAGCGACAAGTTTGCGGAGGTAGTTGATATCAACCTCTTCGTCCTTCTTCTTCAATAGCTCCGCAGCTTTTAGCATGTTGTCCTTTGGGGTTTCCAGCGGCTGCTGCTCTGCGGGCGTGGTGAAGTTGATTCTGCGAGGCGGAATTGCTTCTCTAACGATTCGATCAGCCTCCGCCTGCGCATAAGTCATCTTTACTTCCCACTCTTGCCTCATGCTCTTGACATGCTCGAGTGTGTCAGCAATTTCGCGATCCTGTCCGTCGAAGTGGTCCATCAAACTTGCGGCTTCCGCCCTTTCATCCCATAATGCGGCTGCGGTATTGGCGAGCTTCTTGGCTGTGGCCGGCATTTCCTTTCTAGTGGCCTCTAGAGCCTCCGGATCTGCGGCGTCGCCGAGGTTATAGGTTTGTTAAGAGCTGCTCGTGCAACCATCTCTTCGGGTGACAGGAGTTCCTCCGAGGAAGAATCCCTGCGGGGTCGCTCCCGTGACATTGGAGATCCTTGGCGGGATGGCTGAGGGTCGGATTGGTTGGTTGCCTCTTCGATCCAGGTTGTCCCAGCGCTGCTACGGTCGCGAGAACCTGCTTAGGGCTGGGCGGAGTCGACTTCGAGCTGATCACCGAAACCGTACTCCCCTAGCTTGCGGTTAAACTCGTCGAGTATCCATGGAGGGGGTATCTCCGGAAGTGGGCTCGGATTGCCCAAAATCGACTCTTCAACCGGAGTTTCGCTTTCTCCGATAGGCTCGGCCGATCCGGATCCGCGTCGTTTTCCGGTGCCTCTACCTGCTCGGGACCAGCTCCGTTTTCTTGAGGGGCGGTTCCGGCGGTATGGGCCAAGAAGTGTACGAAGTGGCACCTCTGCTTTTCTAACACCAGGAGACCCGGGCGGATCCGCATTGGTCTTCCACCGTTGTTTCCTGCTCAGGGGCGGATTGGGTGGGCTTTGAAAATTTCAGATCCGAGGCGGATTCTTCCTTGGGAAGCTCCTGCATCTCAGATCGGATCTTCGCGACAGCATCCAGCTCTGCGGCGGTCGCGTCTGCGTTACTTACCAGTGGGTCTCCGTCGGAATCGACGGTTTCCCCGATGAAGATGTGTATGCCGCCAATTGGGACGATGGAGAGCTTGACGGGGTTTGTCCTAGCCGGAATCCAACACTCATCCGGAGGGACGATCGGCAGATTTCCGGCGTAGAGGACGCGCCCCACAGCGATGGTGTCGTCGTAGCTTCCCATGGTGGAACCCTCCCGGTTCCGGCCTCCAGATGCCACGGGCCCCACGGTGGGCGCCAAGCGTCGTTGCCTAGCCGACGGTACCTCGGAGGAGGGATCCTCACGAGGGGAGAAGAAGTAGGGGCCATAGGGCGGAGTGCACACGGGACGGTGGTACGCGATTTACCCAGCTTCGGAACACCCGCACGATGACGGGGCCTACTGCTGCTTGTGCGGGATTATGCGGGCGCTTTCGCGTTGTTACAATGAGTTGTGGTTGTGCCTCTAGGGCTCCCAGGATCCGGCTTATAAAGGTGCACAGATCTAGGGTTTACATGGAGAGTCCTAGCCGGAATACAAGTTGCCTAACTACCGTACAATGTCTTGCCGTGTACGTCAAGGATCCGCCTTCCTCCAGATACGTGCTGGATCCGGATACTTCATGAGGCTGTCACGGATCCGGCCTCCTTCGTAGGTCGGTTGAGATCCGGCTTCTGTTCCTGAGGCTGGACTTCATCCTTCATGATCTACAGCAAGCTGGGCCGCCCGATGGGCCACATGCCTCACCACCAACTATGGGCCACCCGGGCTTGCCGGATCTAGGCCATGCCGTTGATATACCCATAAAGTATACCCACAACACATGGGCGGATCCAATGTGTTAGTCAAGGGGGGCAGCTGCCCCCACTCAGTTTTTAGTCTCTTTGCAATATGTATGGCTAAATGGTGATTTGCCCCCACTTAGCAAATATTTTTGCCCCGTTTGGCACATCCTTGCCCCCTCTAAAAAAGTTTCCTGGCTCCGCCCCTGGCAGCGCGGGTTGTTACAAGCGGCCAGTCCTATAGCTACTGGCGGCCACTCCTAATTCTACAAGAGGTCGCACCAGTTGCTACAGGCAGCCCGACAGCGGCACCGCCAGTTGCTACAACCAGCGGTGCCGGTTGCTACAGGCGGCCCAGCGGCGTTGGCGTTTGCTGCAACCGGCGGCGGCTGGTATAAACTTGAGCCGGTGATGCTGCAAGGAGGTCACCGGAAATGCTACATTCGCACGGCGGCGGCTGGTACAAACTTATGTCGGTGACGTTGCAAGGAGGTCGCCGGCAATGCTACATTCGCCCGGCGGTGGTGCTACCAAAGGCCGGCGATCGTGCTACCAGCGTGGACAACACCAGCGAGGTTTTTCACCGGAGCTAACCGACAGGGGGCAGGTGGGGACGGCTGGTGGGAGTTGCCGGTGTGTTCTTCGATGGGCTTCCATGCCATGTGCGCTGTTTTTATTTTGTCATTGCGGGGGATTTTTTCGGGGGACGATGGTGGAAAACCACAAAAACTGTACGTGGGACACGTGGTGATCGCTGGAGGCGGGGGATCAGAAGTTCCGATCCCCCGAGGGACGCTCAGCATGGCCCTATTCCAAAGGACCTAGACATGTGCATGTGTCAGCGCGAACACATGCTAGATTATAGATGAAATATATGTTACCAAAACTACATTGCTTAAGTGTACTACTTATTATACCCTATATAAAAGGTAAACAAATTACGGCTCTCTCCACGATTTGGGTACTGTTGTTAAGCAAATTATCTCTTCCTTCCTCCAATTACTGGGTGACGTGTGTTTCTTTTTGTTCCACTTCAATGGTTGAGTCAATCGGGTATGTTGAGATTTCCCTTTTTCATGGATTGGAGGTTACCGGTTACCGGTTCTTGACCATCTTTCCTTCCTTCTGTTTCGATTGCTCCCGGTAATTACGTCTAGCGGTGAAGTTCTGATTGATATTAGGCCACGTAACTCCTTTGTGAGGCCTGCGTGCCATGATTTTAGATGCCCTACCTATCTACACGCGGTTTGTAGACATTCCTGGATTGTTACCTACTCGTTGGGCGGGCCTCTTTCTTTTTTTTCACTCCCCTCTCTCGGTACCACGCCATCCTCTGTCCTCTCAATCCGGTCTCCGTCTCCTACCATAGCACAACACGGTGCCCAGCCGTACCAGTCAGATCGTTGCCCCGAGCGTCCGCCATGGACCTCCTCCCGTTGGTGCCTCCCCATAGGAGGAGGACCTCGGGCCGGAGATGGGGATTGAGGAGGAGGAGAAGGGGGACGGATATATAGGTGGTCAGGGGGCGACGAGGTCAAGAGGGATGGCAGCGCGACCAAGACGTGCTCAGCGGCAATGGGGAGGCCGTCCCGGTGGATGCTGTAGCGGGCGCACCGCTGGACCCGGGGCACCGCCTCCTTCCCCATGGGAAGGTCGCCGTGGGTGCTCCCTTGCTTTAGATCCCGGTGGGAGGAGTGGGGCTGATGCCTGATAGGAAGGAGTGCCGGGATGTAGGTGGTCCTGGCCGCCTGATGTTTCCTTGACAGCAAGGACGACCAAGGCCGGGATTGTACTCTGCCCCTGCCCCCCTACCATGGTCCGGCGCTGCATATTGCCATTGGCGCTTCTTTGCCGCCGGCTTCCTGCAAGCGTGGTGGTGTCGTTGCCGATGGCGACACTGCTGAAGCGCTGCTACCAGAGGGTCAGTATACCGTGGTTTTCCTCCATGCAGTCATTGCCTCGCTCATAGGGCCACAAAAGAGTGTACCATCGGCCTTCCAGGGAAGCTCCTTCCATTGGCCAGCTATTTTGAGTTCCCTACTCATTGGACTATCATGCACCTGAATCTTGGAACAAACTGGATTCTATCTACGATGGATTAATTCCAGCAAGGTGTGATAACAGCAAACTACAAATTTGATTTCACTAACCTGCAGTTGTTGTGATCATGATCATACTGGCACTATTTGTGCAAACCTATATGTGACATCATGAATTTCTTCTCATGTTTTCCAAGGTTTTGTTGCTTGGACCGGAAGCTGTCTACCATCTAAACGGGCATTGTGCAAAGAACTCAAGCTACCATGTTTATGCTTCTCAGCGTAAGTTTTTTTTTATCTTATAAGGTTTGGTCAATACTCTTGAACTTTTTTCAAGTACAGATTACTCTGAAGTTCAGCATCAATGAGCATATACATCATATCAATCTTTTCTATGATGTGGTGTCGTGTCTAGGTAGCGGTACCGGTGCGGGATACAGGGAACGTGAGAAGATGCAGCAGGGTGAGTCCTTGCTGCCAACCAGGGTTACTCTCTCCACAGAGGGTGTCGTCCTAGGCCCTAGGTAAACTGTTGCAGCTTATGATTAATTAATCCAGGTCAAGAATCATCTGGCTTTTAACTAGGATACATGATTTTTTGCTTCCATGTCATCAGCCAAGATTCATGATGTTTGCCTCCATGTCTTTCCTTACAGGGGAGTTTCTAATTCTATCGTTATCATTTACTTATCTTCTATACATGCATGTATGATGATAAGCTCTTGATATGTAGTTGCTATGTTAGCCATACTCAATCATATTATATTGGTAAAATAATGCTCATTGAACAGATTTTTTTATTTGTAGAAGAATTGGTCAAAACCGCCCTGATCTCCATTGAGAATCATCGTTGATATGTAGTTGCTATGTTAGCCATACTCAATCATATTATATTAGTAAAATAATGCTCATTGAACAGATTTTTTATTTGTAGAAGAATTAGTCAAAACCACCCTGATCTCCATTGAGAATCATCGAAGCAGTGAGAATTCACATTTCTTAAATAGGTTCTTAAATAGCTCGCAATTTCCTCCGAATCTTCAAACAAAATAAATGATTGGTCTTCAAAAAGAGGGAACGACCTTTTTGACAACTGGGAGATCCCATTACTTACTTGATTACAATTCATTTTTTCCTATTAATTTGTTATTAGGATTGATGTTTCTGATGAAGTGTCACCTGTAATATGCATGCTATTTCCTAGGAAAAGTAGCACAGAGTCACATGTATATTAGTGTTGTTCTCTACTGTCACTTGATGCTCTTGCAGCAGCTTACCATGCCTATGTCAATGTGTGCTTTGCTGACGAGTTACTCTCTATCTCTACAATTTCTTTTAATACGATCCTAAGTATGCTCAGCGGTAAACGTTCTGGTGGGATACTTTTTCCGCATTACTACAAATTGGGTTTGTTCATTTAAGAG
Source organism: Lolium rigidum (assembly GCF_022539505.1). Taxonomy (NCBI): domain Eukaryota; kingdom Viridiplantae; phylum Streptophyta; class Magnoliopsida; order Poales; family Poaceae; genus Lolium; species Lolium rigidum. The sequence goes on along the minus strand of NC_061508.1, from coordinate 214,467,751 downwards.
TGGAGTCACTCTTGAATTGCTGACTGATATCCTGGTGACTGCCTTTTTCCTGTTGAGCATACTGCATATTAGTTCACCTCCTCTTCTGAGTTCCCTTTTCCCTTTGAGCATGCTGCAATATTGGTTCTCTTTCGGCTGCATAGACTCATATTTTCTGGCCATAATTCCTCCGGGTGTAACATAGGATGGTATTAGTCTTATCCTTTTATGAAGATAGTGACTTATGTTGCCATACATATCTGTATGTAGGTTTTTGGTATCACACACTCCCATTCTGTTCCTTTTAGTATTCCTGATAGGCCGCTTCCTTTGTTAGAATTTTTTTCTGTTTATAGTATGACTTTTACATTTGGCTCATATGTTTTTACGCATTTCTCAGGTTAGATGGTGTGAAGTTCTTCTACGTACTTTATGGGACTAAGAAATAGTTCAGTTGTACCGTCGTCGATTCTGGGTATGAACTGTATGAACATGCTGATGCAGTCCCAGATGCTGTGTTTCTACCTAGGTGCTTCTGCGGAGAGTCTTATAAATTACCCATTAGTGTGCACAAAATAAGGGCTGATTATCTGAAGTTCATTGCAGGAACAGGACTATAGTCAGGGAGCTAATTTCAGATGTCTGCGGATGAAAGTATTCAGGAAGCAAAACTCTAGGTGTCTACGGATGCCAGCAGCAAGTGTCCCATGCTTGAGCTACCATCCGCAGTTTAAGTAGTATAGATCCTTGCTGCTACATTGTGTATGTTCACTATTCCTGCCTTCTTCTACATCGTGCTATGGACGATTGTATGATTTGTGTACTTTTTTGTGTAGATGTAATGAGTGTGCTGGAAGCTATTCTGTAGTTCAACCAGTCTTTGCGTCACTCTTGACCGTTATAACCAAACCATTTAGTAAAAGGTCATATTTTCTATGTATTTAGTCTCTACTTTTGCATTTTCAATTTTAGCTTATTCGTACAAAGAGAGTAAATTCTTTTTTGAGAGAGCAGAGAGTAAGCCTAAGTATACCAAGCAGGAAACTAAAATTAAGGACATCATATTTATTTCCCTTAGCTCAGTAAAAATGTTCAGATTTGATCGACACAAATGGCTGATTTATGTAAGTGAAGTTCACTTTTAGCAGTTCAAGAAAGAAGAACATACCAGCTGATAGCGTGTCGGCTCAATTCACCTCCCATGACATACTGACGCCACTTGCAACCGACCAGTCGATTCAGCACCTGTGCGGCAGAATGAAGCTTCAGTTTGTTTGTAGAACCAAGTATATGACCATACAAAGAATTCAGATCTCAGTATATCTGAGGGACTAACATGAAACTCAAATTGATCTTCTTTCATTGATAAAAAGGAATTCAGAATTGTCTAGCTAAACCTGATAACACATACAAAAGGCCTAATCACACCCACCTTTCCCCGATCCTTTTTCTCATCTTCGGCCTCCCTAACCCTGTCGGCTGGTCCGCCCTGCAGGCGCTCGAATAGCAGCCGTTCGGCCGCCCGCTCAAAAGCGAGCCGCCCCACCGCCACCCAGACGACGACCATGGTGTCCACGATGTGCTGCATCTCGACCAACGACAGAACTTTGATGCGGTGCTCGCGCAAACAGAGCATATCTCCTTTTCTTCGTTCCGGTTGACATTTCGCGAACTCTAAATTTTGCTAATATTTCTTCTTGGCTATTCTTTTCTTCACTATTGTAGTTTTTCTTTTAGTAATGTTTTCCCGGTGAACTTATCTACCACCGTTATACTCCGCTTAAAGGCGCCGTCTGGCTCTACCGGCACATAGATCAATCGGCGTTGTCTGTGTAATGCAGCAGGACCGGCGCCGATTGGCCCATACTATATGTGATGCAATGTCAGTACGTATGCTACCACTGCATCTTTCTTTTAATCATCACTTAGATTGTCTGCATCAATCAATCTGTACCAATCGTTCGACAAATCGATTGCAGCCTCCACAGGAAAACAAATCTACTCTACCACACTTCAAAAATAATACCTCTAACCGCACATGAGGAAAAAATAGTATGACGGGCGCGGCGTGCCGCCGCGCCTCTGCTTCCTAGTTTAATAGTAAAGATAGATGTGCCTTACTAACTACTATGTTCCTTGATTTAGATTTCTCTTATTGGATTGATGTTTTTAGGCGAACATTGCTCTAGGAATAGTAACATTCCTAGACAACTCTGCATTCAAATCTTTCCCATTAGCATCTAATTAATGCTCTACTTTGGTTCTTCTGCTACTTTTAACATGCTTCTTCATCAAATGTATTATGTTTGCCGTCTCTTATGCAGATGAACTTGACAGCTCTGTGCAGCTTATCGAATAACTTTAGACGCAGGAATTTGCGATAGATTTCCAAAAAGAGGAAGGGGGAGTAAATCAAGGATTGCGCTGCTCCTTTTGATAACTGGAAACGACAACAGTGGTAGTAGCAAGTAAATGAAACTCAACGTTGAGCAAAGGCCTTCCTTGTAAACACACCCATCGATAGGGAGTAGGGAGGGTTTTGAAAACCGTGTCGTGAGGGCCCTTTCTCAGCAATGTGCGATGGGCATTGGAAGTCTCAAAGCATCTCCACCGGTGCCCTGATAGCGCCCCGGTAGCATTTTAGGGGCCGGTATCGAAAATGAGCTCGCATCAGTGCACCCCAAAAAGTGTCGGCGTTTTTTCGAGTCCAATAGAAGCGGCGGCAGCCCCGTGCCGGCCCCTTCGCGAAGGGCGTGAATCGGGCGCGCCGGCGCCTCGTGGCACGTCGTTTTCGCGCGGCGGAGGGGGGGGGGGGCGCCTTGTCAGCGGGAGGGCACGACAGTTCGTGTTGGAAACGACGCGGGAGGTTGATCGTCGGCGTTAATGGTCTCCCTCGCGGAAACCGAGGCGGCGACTGGCCACGCGGCGGCGACCCGCCTCTCCCACGCGCCTACGCCGTCGTAAATGCGGGTAGTTTCCACCCCTATTAGTACTTACGCCGTCCAGCGCCGCGTCGCTATCCTCTCATATCCACCACCGTAGTCGCGCTATCCTCTCTCGTCTCCACCACCGCCGCCGCGCCATCCTCTCCTCTCCACCACAAAAATGCCGCGCCGGCTCCGCACAACGTACTCCATGCTTGGCAACAATGGCCGCGCAGCCGCAACCGCTGCAGCCCGACGCCGACTACAGCTCCAATGACGTAGTCGACCCACGGTTCGTGGTGTGGGACGAGGCGTAGTCGCAGACGCAGAAGCTGAGGCGACGGAGGAGGTGGCGCAGTGGGGCGAGCAGCCGCAAGCCCCGCCGGCCTGGAGCAGGCGGCGATGCTGGCGTCCTTGAACGCGCAGCGCTTCCGAAGGTTGAAGGAGGAGGAGCGGAAGTTCTTCAACGACGCGAACCTCGAGCATGCCTTCGAGATCTCGCGCCAGCGAGCGGCCACGGAGGAGGCGTGACGCGCGGAGCGACAAAAGCGCATTCAGCTGAACAACGCTCATCGCCACGCAGAGGCGTTCTCCCGCGAGCAAGCGAAGCTCGCCCAGAACGAGACGTGTTGGCAATAGCTGGCAGCGCTGAGGGGACAACGCTGTCGGCATGCTCCTTCGACTCCGGCCGCCATGCTCCACCGCCAGATGCACGAAGCAAGGACGAAGAGATGGGCACGAACGCAGGAGGCAAAGGGGAAGAACGACGACGAGGCAGGTCCGTCGCGCGCTCCAACCGACGACCAGTAGATTAGGATTAAGTTTAAGTTTTATTTATATTTAAATTCGAATAACTTCTGTATAAATTTTGAATGAATTTCGATTTTTAAATGTCATTCCAAATTTGAATTTCTATTGGGAATGTTGCATGGGGGCCCCGGCGTGGGAACAACATCCCTAAATAGAGAATGCTCTGCCGGCGGCCCCATACAGCAGTGCCGGCGTCCCTGTCAGCGTCTATTTGGGGCCGCCGGTGGAGATGCTCTCAGTTTTGTTTAAATATTTGAATGTACCATGCGTTCCTTTCTGTAAACTGTTCAATGTATATTGCCGGTGACAAGTATTTCGTGTCGGAGCTAACAAATATCGATATGTATGCCTGCCCGTGCTCTTAGCAGAGGACGGGTCATATAGCCAGGCCTGGAGGTCCAGTTGGTCTGGTACAGCTGTGTGCTTCCGTTCGAGCGCTGACATGTTTAAAAGTTTTGAACTTGCAGCTGCAAAACTCTGCAAGTCATGAATATCGAGTTAAACTCCCGGCCGGTAGAGGCTGGAGAGTTCCTTATTCTTTCTGTTGTTGATTGCTCAGCCTTGCGCTGCCCAGTTTCCCTGTCGGGAAGGTCAGGACCAACGATAGGACCCGTCGCAGCACCAGTAAATATGTTGTCTCCTCTTCTCATCTTCGACATAAATATCGAGGATGGGCGAACTAGAGTAGGCAACACCAGTAAATACAGCGGCCGGACGCGCCCAGTCGCTCGGCCCCGCTGAGTTTCACTAAAGCATCTCCAGGCATGTGTAGCAGCAGATACCTCATCTGACCGAACTGTATATCGCCGACTGGGTTAACTCGATCGCCAGTTTTCACGTTAAAAACTGAAACAGCGGACCAGATCCCCTATCCCAAACTCTAAACTGATTTATTATATTTTGGCGCCAGATTTTGAAACTCGGTCATCCACAATAATTTACAAACTGACATGCAAAGAGGAACTAAACATTCCTAAACACTACAATTAAGCTAGCGAGGGATTCACTACATCACTGGGACTTGGGGTGGCTTCCTCGGCAACAAAGACGGCGTCGGAATTTCACGCGTCCTCGCTGTCGGTGTCCTCCTCGGAGAAGTCTGACTCATCGTCCGAATAGTCGATGATCACGTAGCCGCGTCATCTCCGGGCGGATTTAAGCGCACTTCGCCCTCCCAATGTAGAGCGCCTCCTCCTCGCCGGCTCATGCTTGGTCTTCTCCCACACGTCGGTGACGACCATTGTGAGGGAATTACGTCGTACCATCGCAAGGTGGCGCGCTTCCCAAGCAGGCTCGTCCTCCTACTCCCGACTCGAGTCGAGCTCGTTCAGCGGGAGTGGAGGAAGCCTGCGCGAAGATGGCCCCCTCACTCGCTCCGCTACAGACGACGGCCCTGCCTTGCCATCATGCGAGCGTGGAGGAAGGCCAACTCATGCGGGGGAGCGCGGGTTGCGGCAGGAGATGCGCATGGCACGCTCGGCGAGCGTCTCCGGTGCTCGCCTCACCGACGCGGCGAATTAGTGTGGCCGCCACACGCTGAATTGGGAGGTGCCATCATAGAGACATCGGTTGCTTATCCAAATAGACATCAGTTATCTTTAATTAAAGACATTGCATGTTCCCCAAGCGGCAGTAGGCGACACATCTCGCCAACACTGCGTCTTCCCAACGCGGCGAGACACGGGAATCCGCGTGATGTTGCCTAAGGGCTAGGATGTGCCCAGATCCCACGAATTTGACCAAGTTTGTGGATGAATGAGGTGGGAGAGGAAGAAGAACGCAAGATCCAATACAAACACACACACACAACCCAACACGTACAAACCAAATTTAATCCCTTGGTAGGTTAGACCAAGCCAATAGAACCACCTCTTAGAGAGACCCTTGGGTAGAATCTAAGAAGTGAGAGATTGGTGATGGAGATCCAACTAGAACTTGGATGAAAGAGGTAGAAGCCTTGAATCATCCATGAAGAGTAGAAATCCCTCAAGAGTGCCTTGATACAAAGAACATAGTTCTAGGGAGACAAAGCTCAAAGTAGTTTAAGCCTAAATCTTGTCTAACCCTAATTGAGGTGGGGGAAGAGGTACTTATAGGCCCAGATCCGTCCAGGGGTATAAGATGCATTACAATAAAGTATTTATGACCATAGATGATAAATAGACGGTTGAGATGCAGTTGACTTTGGTGGGGCCGGCAGTGCCGGCGTGCTCGGGGCGGCAGTGCCGGTTGGGCCGGCAGTGCCGGAGAAGATTGCCCGGCAGTGCCAGCCTTGGTGGGGCGGCAGTGCCGGCCAGAGTGGCAGTGTCGGCCTGGTGCTGTGGCCGGCGGCTGGAGACCTTCTTCTTCTTCTCTTTGGTCTTCCCTTCTTCTTCCATGAACCATGTGGCTTCCCTCTCCTCGGCTCCTTGACGCTCCCTTCGGTTTCTTGACGATATTGGTACCTAATGACATATAGACATAGGTATGAGGTAGCAATCCGTCCAAGGTATGTCGAGTTCAAGTGTAGAAAGGAGTTAATTCACCTCTTGGCGTATGGCTTTGGTCCGAGCTCGTGTCATTGGGCCACGAGGAGGGCTTGTCGGTCTTGATGCAGAGGTGTCCGAAAGCCACCCCGCATCATCCCCCCTTGGGGAAGAGTCTTCCTCGACTCTTGTTCCTCCTCATCTCCATGATGTGGTGAGAGAACCGAGATGGTGAATGTCATGCTCACCAAGTACTTGGAATTTTTGTTGTCGATGATGTAGGCGTTGATCCTTGTAGCTTGGCGAAGAACTTGTTCGTGTATTGTTGCCCTTGTATCCTTATGGATGTTCGTCGTGGTGCGGGCTTCCTTGTTGAAGTCCATGAAGGTTCTCCGATGAAGTGGTGGAGAAAGTAGCGTCCAAAGGAGAATTCGGGTAAAGGCAAATCTCGAATGGAAAACTTGGTTTTGCAAATTTTGATATCGATGAAAAATAAGCTCTCATGCAAATACGAAGCATCAAGTCCTTTCTCAAGGGGACATTTGGCAAAAATGGGGACAAAAAGCGTGTCGGTGTATTCAAAATTTGGTAGATCGAAAGTTTGTGCATGGAAAAGTTTCCTTTGCAAGTTGTCAAAAACGTGGTGTGTAGCGTTGTCCCAAACAAATGGAACATTCAAGAGGCAAGTAATGGTGGCCAAAATTTTCTCAAAATTGCTATGTACAATGGCGAAGCTATGGAAACTTCTAGCTTGGAAAATTATGGTTGGCGTGAGCCGGGTATGAGTATCCTCGAGTTTCAAAGAATCCATTTCAATTGCCATAGAGGAAACGACAAATCCAAAGGAGAGAAACTTTTTGTGTGAAGAGTGGCACAACATGCATAAGGTGTCTCTCACATGTATAACATGGTCCTTGAGATTCTTGGAGTGTATGATGATATCATCAAGACATACAACAACCATTGTGCCAACAAGATGTTTCAAGATATGTTGCATAAGACGCAAAAGGGGTGAAGAAGCATTGGAACAAACCGCAAGCATGTCAAGCATTGTTGGAAACACACGTGGGTGAAGGCTTTGATGAAAATACCCGTTGGCATGAATATCATGAGTTGGATGATGCATCTCGTCCTTGCCATCGGGTTTGGTGTGGTGATAGGTTAGTATGAGTACGGTGCGGTGTTTGATCTTCTTGTTGAAATCCTTGTTGGGGTAGCTCTCTAGTGCTCGTGTCGTTAGCTCATGCTCCGTGGAGGTTGAGATTGTCATTCTTGTACCTATACACAGAATAGGGAAAAGAAAGAGTGTGTGTGCATGGTATATGAACACATCATCCATCATGGTGTGCCATGTCTTGTGCACATCACCATTAGTGTCAATCAAGATTTTGTAAAATGCATGGCGAGTGTGCATATGGCATGATGGTGCATTTGTGGCATGTCGTAACTTTGAATCTTCCAAAATTGAGAAGGCTATGGGGCCAGCTCGTGGACAATGAAATAAGCATTTTTTTCATAGCAAGCATAAGAATGAGCAATTTGTGACAATCTTGGATGCAAGGATTATGGAGTATTGCAAACATTTAGGGCAAAGCATGCGAAAGCTGATGTCATCATTGTCAACAACACATGCGAAAGAGCAAGTTGTTCTCATATTGCAATCAAGAGGAAACAATTCATCATGCGTCATGATAGTCTTCTCATGAACAATCAAATAAGCATTCTTGCATACCATGCATAAGAAAGAGCAATTGTTCACCATCTTGGATGCAAGGATCATGGAATAGTGCAAACATTTTTGGGCAAAGCATGCGGAAGCTAATGTCATCATTGTCAACAACACATGTGAAAGAGCAAGTTGTCCTCATTTTGCAAGCAAGAGGAAACAATTTATCATTGTTCATGTCCACGAGGGGGATCATGGTCTCATCAATACCTTTGGTTTTACCTTGGTAGTACGACTCATTTGATGTAGGTATTGTGGTAGTTGTATGCTCCACATGGTTGACATCGTCATCGTCATCGAAGCATGGTGTGATGTGATCTTCTTGCACCATGTACATTTTCTTGTCCATCATCGGCGCTTCAGCATCCATGGAACCTATTGCAACATGAGGGAACACAAAAGAGGGAGAGGTTAAGGTGTTAGCAAATGTGATGGCCTCCATGGACCTATCAACTACCTCTCGCAACTCACTCGGTGTCTCACTCATCTCCTCCAATTGGAAGCACTCAATCTCACATATGAGGTGGAAGTCACTCAACTCACTATCGGTAGCACTCAAGTGGGCTAAGTGGCTCTCATGATCACATGGGATTGGTACCAACTCATCAATCAAGCATATATGAGTAGGCTCGACTTTCTCATCTCCATGCGCCTCCATAGGTGAAGGGAGAATCCCATGCTCACCCTTCTCAACTCAATCGCCTCCCAAGTCGTCCTCAAGCGGTAGCTCCATAGTGTCGTTGAGAGCTAGTCTCGGATCAACTTCACCCTTGAGTCGGCATTGTTGGTCTTCATCTTCAAGTGTGGGCGCCATAGGCTTCTTGGTGGCTTGGGCTTGTAGCTCGTCGAAGTGGAGCATGTCGGCGCTTGGCGTTGTGCATTGCCACAACATGTGACCCTTGGCCTTGCACACATCACATAGGAGATTGAGACATTCCCGTGGAAGGTGGCCTTGTTGCTTGCACTTGTAGCATCGGAGTCCATAGGCATAGGACGAGGTAGGTGCCATTGTGGTGGTGGAACAAGAGGTATAAGTTGCCTTACTAGGAAGGTCCTCTTGAAGTGCCCTCTCCACTCTTGGAGTGGTAGACACCCTAGGATGGTGTTTGTCGCCTTCATGTCGAGGCTCTCGTCTTCGTGGTTCATCACCATGTCTTGATGGGTGTCGTCGAAGATCCTTGGAGGATGTTGGTCGATGGCGATCATTAGGTGGCTTGTGTCGTCGAAGATCATGTGGGGACGTATGTCGATGGATTCCATGAGGTGGTAGTGGTCGACGACTATATTGAGATGGTGTGTGTTGATGACGATCCTCGGCATGCCTAGGAGATGACTCATGTGCCTTGGCGTGTTGTTGGTGGCGCCTTGTTGAGCTCGGAGAGGAGTGTCGATGACGATCGTGTTGGGGATGCTCTTGATGATCCATATGACGAGGTCGATGTAGATGATCATGTGCATAAGCACTCTCGTGGTGGCGCCAACTTGAAGATCATCTATCTTCATATGTAGCTCCATTGGCCAAGCGGGGGTACTTGGGAGCACCGGTGTTGTTCATGGTGGAGTCGAGGTGAGGTTCCACCATGGTGTCGATGATGTACTCGTGGTTGTGCTCCACCAAGTCGTCTATGCTTGTTGAGCCATTGTCGATGTAGAGCTCCTCGATGTCGGTTATGTCTGTGATGCTTGTGGAGCCATAGTTGGTGACGAGATCCACATGCTCTTCAACATCTGCGGTGCTTGCAGAGCCATAGTTGGTGCCGAGCTCCACATGCTCTTCCTCATCCGCGGTGCTTGCAGAGGTATCCTCCTCGAAGTAGTCCATGTAGTCCGCCATATCCTCTTCTTCACTATCCATGTTAGCACGACAAAAACTATATGGTGGATGTTAGTGGAAGAAACTACCGTCAAGTCTCACCTTCAAGTGATAGAATTGTGTCAACTAACTAAACCAAGAGATAATTCAATTTGTGTTGGGTACACACACAAAAACACACGCAAAAGCTAGCAAATAAGGTGGTAGGTTAGGATGGTGGAAAGCCAAATGGTGAAATCCAAGATCAAGTGTATTGTTAAAAGTGGGTAAGCTCCAAAAATTAAATGTCCAAATGGTGATCACGAAAACACAAAAGATGTGGAACACACACACGAGATGTTTGGGGTTAGTGTGACCAAGGAATGGGCGGAAAAATACAAGAACCAACCAACAAGGTGGTGCCCGGTGTCACACTAACACAAGGAGAGTCAAAGCTTTGGTTGCAAACGGAGAGACACCATGATTTACACGCGGCCTCTCTTCTCGTTTCTCTCTTTTGCTGAAAAGCTTTTCCTCTTTTGTATTTGGTGGCACTAGACACTCTTTTTGTGTTTTTGTGGCTTTTTCTCGCACTATGTTAGCGTTAGCTTCGCTTTTGCTATTTTTCCACACGAGTTTTGCTCATAAGCTTGACTCCACACTACACACACACCTCACAACGGGGATGCGTGCAATGTCTCGCAACACTTGACAAGCAATGCTCGGGAGGTTTGGATCGCAAAAGGAAAAGGGATTTGCAAGATATACCTAGATGTGGCGTAGGCGGTGATGATCACGCAACTTGCAATATGGTGGTGGGATCAAGAGTACATTTGCAAGTTCGGGGTGCCGAGAGTGTCGTCGCTTGCTTCGGAGCTGCGGATTAGTGTTACACAAAAGGCACTCAAACCGGAACAAGCAAACACAAGAGTGAAGTCGTGGTCGAAATGGAGCTAGGCGAGCTTGGCTTGTCCTTGGCGGCAGTGTCGGCCTAGTTGGGGCGGCAGTGCCAGCCTGGGCGGCAGTGCCTGCCTAGAGGTGGCGGTAGTGCCGGCCTGGCAGGGGTGGCAGTGCCGGTCTCTGATGAACAGCTCGAACCGTTCTTCGCGAAAAGCGGACCAAATTCGACCAAAACGATGATAATCGATGGAATTGAAGTCTAGAAAGTGGGGGAAACGTAGATCAACCGGAGGGACACGAAATCCATGGACCAAAACCACTCAAAACTCAAAAAAATCACAGATCTGACCAAAGGCAATTTAGGGCTATTTTTGGGGAATTTTTTAGAAATTTTTTTGTGGTGAAATTTGATGGATGGGGGTCAAATCCGGGCTAACCAAGAGCTGCTGCTACCATTTGATGTGGCCTAAGGGCTAGGATGTGCCCAGATCCCACGAATTTGACCAAGTTTGTGGATGAATGAGGTGCGAGAGGAAGAAGAACACAAGATCCAATACAAACACACACACACACAACCCAACACAAACCAAATTTACTCCCTTGGTAGGTTAGACCAAGCCAATAGAACCACCTCTTAGAGAGACCCTTGGGTACAATCTAAGAAGTGAGAGATTGGTGATGGAGATCCAACTAGAACTTGGATGAAAGAGGTAGAAGCCTTGAATCATCCATGAAGAGTAGAAATCCCTCAAGAGTGCCTTGATACAAAGAACATAGTTCTAGGGAGACAAAGCTCAAAGTAGTTTAAGCCTAAATCTTGTCTAACCCTAATTGAGGTGGGGAAGAGGTACTTATAGGCCCAGATCCGTCCAGGGGTATAAGGGGCATTACAATAAAGTATTTATGACCATAGATGATAAATAGACGGTTGAGATGCAGTTGACTTTGGTGGGGCCGGCAGTGCCGGCGTGCTCGGGGCGGCAATGCCGGTTGGGCCGGCAGTGCCGGAGAAGATTGCCCGGCAGTTCCGGGGTGCATCCACCGGCAGTGCCGGCCTTGGTGGGGCGGCAGGGCCGGCCAGGGCGGCAGGGCCGGCCAGGGCGGCAGTGCCGGCCTGGTGGCGGCAGCAGTGCCGGCCTGGTGTTGTGGCTGGCGGCTGGAGAACCTTCTTCTTCTCTTTGGTCTTCCCTTCTTCTTCCATGAACCATGTGGCTTCCCTCTTCTCGGCTCCTTGACGCTCCCTTCAGGTCCTTGAAGAGATTGGTACCTAATGACATATAGACATAGGTATGAGGTAGCAATCCGTCCAAGGTTATGTCGAGTTCAAGTGTAGAAAGGAGTGAATTCACTTCTTGGCGTATGGCTTTGGCCCAAGCTCGTGTCATTGGGCCACGAGGAGGGGTTGTCGGTCTTGAGGAGGAGGTGTCCGAAAGCCACCCCGCATTACCGCGTGCCTATGTCAATGCGTGCAACGGCCTCCTCGAATGCATCACCCACTTCTCGCGTAGAAACACCCCGTTTCTGCAAACCCCAATACCCAAGAAGATCAATGGCGATTAACCGTCGTCAAGGAGGTGCTGCGGCAAACGGCTTGGCCCAGTGGAACCTCACTGTCGACGAGGAGTGGGCCTTGTACCAGAACAAGTACCCCACGCCTCCCAACATTAGGCTTCCGACGGAAATTGAAGCTCAGCATCGGCGGCATCAGGATGTTGAATGTACATGGGCTGCAGCCCAGTAAGGTAGCCCATGTAGTCTACAATTCCTTAAATCTTAAGGCCCATCACGTTGACAGCTTGGGACAGCCTTGGGGGACAAAGTTTAGTCCCACATTGCTAGTTGGGAGAGAGTTGGAGTGGTATATAAGGGGTGCGGTTCTACTCCTTCCAAGTGAGTGAGAATAGAAGGAGCCCTCGCGCACTCCTCCTCCTCCTCCGCCCGCCCCGCCTCGCCTCGCCTTGTCACGCACGCACGTCGCGTTTCGTGACTCGAGTTCGAGTTCGAGACACACTCAAGGAAGCCTAAATTTTTGCTTGGTGCACCAACTGAGCTGGGTACGTGTCGACCTGCATGTGCATGCTCGCCGCGTGTCCCTGGCGTCCTACGCGTGGCAACGCGGTTGGGGGCGGCTCTCCTCCCAGTCTATACAAGGAGACCGATCAGATCTGGAGAACAATGCTCTTAGATCTCTCTCGCGAAGTTCCTTTTGCTGCGCTACTCTCTAGTATTCCCCATCCCGGCGACTGCGTGCACAGCCGTGCGGGAGAGCAGGCCTCCGAAACCCCGTCCGTTGAGATCCTGCACCGGGAGACGGGCGATAAGGTTTTGGGGAGCGTCTCGGCGCAACTGCTCGCTGCTGTTCGTCTTCTTCATCGTTGATTCGACTGCTTCGTCGACGACTCCGACTACACCATGGGCGACATCAACAACTCCCATGGTGGTGGTGGTGCTGCTGCTGGTGCGACCTTCCCGGTCGCGATGTACGTGCTTTTCCTCTCCTACCTTGCACTGCTACTTGTTCCATGTTCAGATCTGAAGCATGTGCTTAGTCTGATGTGTGTGGTTAAGTATCCTTGTGCATCGGTAATGTTGCTTTCGGTAATTAAACTCACACGGAAATTGCCTAATAATCTAACAATCCAAAAACCTTATATGCTTAGGCAATTTTCACCGTCTGGTTTCTTCTCTGCGCTCAAACCGAGCCCGTTTACGGGTTCTCATTTCAAGAGATTGCAGAATAAAACCCTCTTGTGGCTCACTTCTATGGGCGTGCACCGAGTTGCGGAAGGTACTCCCAGAGGTCCGCTTACTCCTGAAGAGGATAAAGCGTTCGGGGATACCACCGTAATGTTTGTGGGTGCCGTCCTAAGTGTGCTTGGAGACAAGTTGGTTGATGCTTATCTGCACATCCGAAATGGGAAGGAACTGTGGGATGCACTGGACGCTAAGTTTGGTGCTGCCGATGCCGAAGGTGAACTGTATGATATGGAGCAGTTCAATGACTATAGAATGGTTGAGAACCGATCTGTAGTAGAACAGCCTCATGAGATACAGATCATGGCAAAGGAACTTGAGATCCTCAAGTGTGTGCTACCGGACAAGTTTGTCGCGGGATGCATTGTCGCTAAGCTTCCCCCTTCATGGAGGAACTTTGCCACTTCTCTGAAACATCAGAGGCATGAGTTTTCTGTTGAGAATATCATGGGCTCTCTAGATGTTGAGGAGAAGGCGAGGGCAAAAGACAAACACACTGGAGGAACCGAGGGACGTTCTGCTGCCAATATGGTACAGAAAAATGCCCACAATTCCAAGGGAAAGAACAAGGGAGTCTCCTAGACTACCAACTTCAAGAAGAAGGGGAAAACGAAGAAGAAAGATCCTTGCTGGGTGTGTGGCGAGACGAGCCATTGGGCTAATTGTTGTCCACAACGCAAAGGAAAGAAATGTCAGGCTAGACAGAACTCAAATTCTGTCAGCATGGTCATTGGCAACACAGAGGAAGGAACTACAGGGTATGGTAATATATTACCTACTGTTCTTTCGGTGTTTCAGCCCACAGAATGGTGGGTTGATACAGGTGCCAATGTTCATGTGTATGTTGACATCTCCATGTTTACCTCTTACCAGGCCCGAGGTTCCTCAGTAATGATGGGGAATGGGTTACATGCTACTGTTCGTGGTGTTGGCACGGTAGATCTGAAGTTTACTTCGGGAAAAATCGTGCAACTGAAGAACGTGCTGCATGTCCCTTCTATCAAGAAAAATCTCGTTAGTGGCTCCCGTCTTATGAAAGATGGGTTTAAGTTGGTGTTTGAGTCCAATAAAGTTGTCTTGTCTAAGTATGGAACTTTTGTTGGAAAGGGATATGAATGTGAGGGAATGTTTCGCTTCTCTCTAGAAGACTTCTGTGATAATGTTGTGAACCATGTAAGCACTAGTGTTAATGAAACTAATTTTTGGCATTCACGACTTTGTCATGTTAATTTCGGTTGTATGACGCGTCTTGCTGATATGAGTTTAATTCCGAAATTCACCTTTGTCAAAGGCTCTATGTGCCATGCTTGTGTGCAAGCAAGGCAGCCTCACAAGCCTGCGATGGAAAGAAACTTGGCACCACTAGAGCTCATACATTCAGATCTATGTGAGATGAATTGTGAGTTGACAAGAGGTGGAAAGAAATATTTCATGACTTTGATTGATGATTCCACTAGGTATTGTTATGTGTATCTCCACGAAAACTAAAGATGAGGCTCTTGATTTCTTTAAAATCTATAAGGCTGAAGTTGAGAATCAACTTGAAAGAAAGATAAAAAGGGTTCGGTCCGATCGTGGTGGAGAGTACTTTTCTAATGAGTTCAGTTTATTATGTGCGGAACATGGTATAATCCATGAGAGGACGCCTCCCAATTCCCCACAATCCAATGGGATTGCGGAAAGGAAAAAACCGTATTCTAACAGATTTGGTTAACGCCATGTTAGATGTTTCGGGTTTATCCAAGGAATGGTGGGGGAGGCTATATTGACTTCGTGTCATGTCCTAAACAGTGTTCCAACCAAGAATAAAGAGATTACCCCTTATGATGAATGGGAAAAGAAAATACCAACACTCTCCTACCTACGAACTTGGGGTTGTTTGGATAAAGTGAATTTGCCAATCACCAAGAAGCGAAAGTTTGGACCAAAAACCATGGACTGTGTCTTTCTTGGCTATGCTGCCCATAGCATTGCTTATAGATTTCTTGTGGTGAAATCTAGAGTGGACGACATGAATGTTGGCACCATCTTTGAATCAAGAGATGCTACATTCTTTGAGGATATATTTCCTATGAGAGATATGCATGGCATGTCTAGTTGGGAATCTGATCCAATACATGAAACTCCTATGGAGTCTGATGAGAAATCTGATGATAAGAGTTCAGATTCTGATGAAGATGACAATGAAGCTCCCACAAGGAGTAAGAGACAAAGGACTGCGAAGTCTTTTGGTAATGATTTCATTGTGTATCTTGTGGATGATACTCCCACTACCATTTCATAAGCTCTCGCATCTCCTGATGCAGACTACTGGAAGGAAGCGGTTCAAAGCGAGATGGATTCCATCTTGGCTAATGGAACGTGGGAGTTAACTGAGCGTCCTTATGGGTGCAAACCTGTAGGATGTAAATGGGTATTTAAGAAGAAGCTTCGAGGTGATGGTACTATTGAGAAGTACAAAGCTCGGCTTGTAGCCAAAGGCTATACCCAAAAGGAAGGCGAACATTTCTTCGATACCTACTCACCTGTGGCGAGATTGACCACCATCGAGTACTACTGTCATTGGCTGCCTCACATGATCTTCTCGTTCATCAAATGGACGTTAAGACGGCTTTCCTAAATGAAGAGTTGGACGAGGAAATTTACATGGAACAGCCTGATGGTTTCGTACTAGAAGGTCAAGAAAGAAAGGTGTGTAAATTAAAGAAATCTTTGTATGGTCTCAAACAAGCACCCAAACAATGGCATGAGAAGTTTGAAAGAACTTTGACATCTGTGGGGTGTTGTTGTTAATGAATCCGACAAATGTGTGTACTACCGCCATGGTGGGGGTGAGGGAGTTGTCCTATGCTTGTATGTGGATGACATACTGATTTTTGGGACAAGTCTCAAAGTGATTGAGGAGGTAAAAACCTTCTTATCTCAGTGTTTCGAGATGAAAGATCTTGGAGAAGCTGATGTTATATTGAACATCAAGCTATTGAGAGATGAGAATAATGGGATTACACTTGTGCAATCTCATTATGTTGAGAAGGTGTTGAGCAGATTTGGCTATGCTGATTGCAAATCTTCTCTCACACCTTATGATCCTAGTGTCTTGCTTCGAAAGAATGAAAAGGCAACTACAGATCAATTGAGATACTCTCAAATCATTGGTTCACTCATGTATTTAGCTTGCGCTATGAGGCCTGATATCTCGTTTGTTGTATGCAAACTTAGCCGGTTTGTGGCCAACCCGGGAGATGATCATTGGCATGCTCTTGAGAGAGTGATGCGTTATCTAAAGGGAACCATGAGTTATGGAATTCATTATACCGGGTATCCAAGAGGACTTGAAGGGTATAGTGATTCCAATTGGATTTCTGATGCTAAGATGAAGGCCACAAGTGGATATGTTTTCACTCTTGGTGGTGGCGCTGTTTCCTGGAAGTTTTGCAAGCAAACCATCTTAACGAGGTCAACTATGGAAGCAGAACTCACAGCATTAGATACAGCTACTGTCGAAGCAGAATGGCTTCGTGAGCTCTTTATGGACTTGCCTATGGTTGAAAAACCAATACCGGCCATCCTCATGAACTGTTATAATCAAACTGTGATTATTAAAGTGAAAAGTTCTATGGATAATATGAAAAGTTCCAAACATATCAAGAGGAGACTGAAGTCTGTCAGAAAATTGAAGAACTCTGGAGTGATAACATTGGATTATGTCCAAAGTGCTAAAAATCTGGCAGATCCTTTCACGAAAGGATTATCAAGAAAAATGATAGACCTTGCATCGAGGGAGATGGGTTTGAGACCCACTTGAGTTGCCGAGGGGGTAACCCAACCTATTTGATCAGAAATTCCGTGAACTAGGACCTGGGAAAACAAACCGGAGCAAGCGAGTTGAGAGAAAATTTAATACTCCCACTCCGCTGCGGATGCAATTCTCTCATAGCTACTCGTAAGGCGAGGTTGACAATGTCTTAATGTGTTACGGCGGCTCTTGATGAGCGAAGACGCTGTCCTACAGGGCGATCTTTGAAGAACACACCTATACGAGCGACACTACTGGTCATAGTGTGGGAGATTTGGGTGAATCTCTAGTAAGCTCATGAAGGGTCGAGGAGTATGACTTATAAGCTCCACCCGAGGGGAAGGCTATGGTAGCCTAGTACCGTGCCGGCATTGAGCGAAACTTGTTGCATAAAGACTGACAATTCAAGGCATAGTCCATTGTTCAGTTGTAGTTAAGCGTAGCACCTTGCCTAGGTGGAAGTTCAACTTAACAGTATCCACTGAAGTGCATGTATATTAAACAGTGAATGGAACTAATGTGTCATCTGATGTGCATATGAGATCTGGTGGGGGATTGTTGAATGTAGATTGGCTGCAGCCCAGTAAGGCAGCCCATGTAGTCTACAATTCCTGAAATCTCAAGGCCCATCACGTTGACAGCTTGGGACAGCCTTGGGGGACAAAGTTTAGTCCCACATTGCTAGTTGGGAGAGAGTGAAGTGGTATATAAGGGCTGCTGTTCTACTCCTTCCAAGTGGGTGAGAATAGAAGGAGCCCTCGCGCACTCCTCCTCCTCCGCCCGCCCGCCTCGCCTCGTCACGCACGCACGTCGCGTTTCGTGACTCGAGTTCGAGTTCGAGACACACTCAAGGAAGCCTAAATTTTTGCTTGGTGCACCAACTGAGTTGGGTACGTGTCGGCCTGCATGTGCATGCTCGCCGCGTGTCCCTGGTTCCTACGCGTGGCAACGCGGTTCGGGCGGCTCTCCTCCCGAGGCTATACAAGGAGACCGATCAGATGCGGGAGAACGAGTGCTCTTAGATCTCTCTCGCGAAGTTCCTTTTGCTGCGCTACTCTCTAGTCTTCCCCATCCCGGCGACTGCGTGCAGAGCCGTCCGCGAGAGCAGGCCTCCGAAACCCCGGCCGTTGAGATCCTGCACCGGGAGACGGGCGATAAGGTTTTTGGGGAGCGTCTCGGCGCGACTGCTCGCTGTTGTTCGTCTTCTTCATCGCCGATTCGACTGCTTCGTCGACGACTCCGACTACACCATGGGCGACATCAACAACTCCCATGGTGGTGGTGGTGGTGGTCTGTGGTGCGACCTTCCCGGTCGCGATGTACGTGCTTTTCCTCTCCTACCTTGCACCTGTTACTGTTCCATGTTCGGATCGATGCATGTGCTTAGTCGATGTGTGTGGTTAAGTATGCTTGTGCATCGGTAATGTTGCTTTCGTTAATTAAACTCACACGGAAATTGCCTAATAATCTAACACAGGATACCGTCGGAGCCGCGACCGAGGATGGTGCAGTGGATGCAGGAGGTGCATGCCCACCGTGAGACCCTCACGCCGGAGCAGTGGAATGGGACGCTTTCAGTGACCCACCACCTCTAGCATTGGGGAACGTTCTTCCACCAGAACCAGGAGTTCGAGCTCGCCTGCCCCATCGTGCCACGCAACATGAGCCATGCCAGGCGTGAGCGGTGTTGGTGGTGGTGGTTGGGGGCTGTCGATACGAACCCTAGACACCGTGATGGAGCACGATGACGAGTGTATGTAGGCTCTGCCAACATCTCCACCATGGTGGGCTCCATGATTTGGTTGGCGGAGGACAGAGGCAAGCTCGTCGGCCTTGGTGAGGAGAGGACGAGCGCCGGCCGTAGCACCCCGTGAAGGAGGAGCGTCGACGTCCGGCGGAGGAGTCCGACAATGCTGACTATGATAGGGCATACGAGTGGTTCATCCGACCACGCCACAGTTAGGGTTCAGATATAGTTTGTTTAAATTTAGGTGAATTTCTTTTGTATTTGTAAGATATAACAAAAAAAAATTGAATTTTGCTTTTTTTTCTAGCACTCGTACTCCACTGCATAAAGACACCCGTACGTGGCCGCGGCCGTTCATACCGGCGCCCCTACTCCCGAATTGGCGGTATTGCCGCACGCTGTATGGAGAACGAGAGTGGAGATGCTAGTTATTACCAAGCCTCTGCAACAAACAAAAGATCGCCCCCGCTCAGTTCTCTTCATTCAAGCCAAGATATCTTTGGCCTGTCGCGTTCAGGAGATCCTCCTTTGCAGGGTCACAGGCCGCTGGGTGCTTGCTTCAATGCGTGCCAAGTACTCAAGTGTGGCACCTCCCGCGGCGCCCCATGCCGCTGCTAGGTCAGCTACCTCCCGGTAGATGATGGATGCTGGAACATGGAGTTTAAGTTGCCACCCTTTAATTCTCCTGACCCCGGCCAGTGCAGGATTGCGGTACAGCGTAACATCCAGCCATCTCTCACAGTCACAGGACACGATATCGATGCACTCCCCAGTACGCGGCCGTTGGCCCTCGCAGCCTGATAGCCGAGTTTCAGTGCATCTCGCCTTCCCGCCTGTCTCGCCGATAAATAGACACGGCCTCCTCGCCTGCCTCGCCCAACTTCTTCCGTCGTCCATAACCATCCGTTTCTGTAGGAGCTGATCGCTCAGCTCCCTCTGCTACTTCACGTAGCTTGGACAAGAACTCAAACACAAGGATTTGGTCTCGTGCTGCTTCACACAGCCACGAGTTTTCTTCTCTCTGTATTCTCTTTGTCCTTCACTAAACATTTTAATTACAATGCCTTATATAGGCTCACACACGCACCCACTAAACCATGTACTCACACCACACGGGCTACTAACTGACCATGCACTATGCCACGAACAAGTGACACGGTCTTCTTCTAGAATCACTCCAACAGATCAGCTGGCCACACATGCAGCTAACAACTACGCCCCGTACCTGCATGCACCATCGCAGCATCACGCCACCAACAGCATCTCACCAGGCTGCCGCATCACACGACCCCTTAGCATCTCGCCGTGCATGCCTATACACGGAGCTCGCCGGCCACATACGTATTGCCGACGGACCACAAAAAACTCACCTAACAAATCTACATGCAAACGAAATAAACATGCCGATACATGAATTAAGATTAGTGCTAACAGTTTCGTGCAAATCCGAACGAACAACAAGATCAATGACGATGAACCGGAGGCGCGGCGTGTCACGTACGGCATCGCCCCACGGAACCTCACCGGCGATGAGGAGTGTGCCTTCTACCAAAACGGGTACCCCACGCCTCCCGACATGAGGACTCTGACGGGGTGGAGGCTCAGTGCCGGCGGCATTTGGATACACACCGGAGCCGTAGTCGCGCACGACACGGTGGGTGCAGTAGGCACACGTCCACCGCGATATGCTCACGCCGGAGCAGCGGAACAGAGCGCTCTGGGCAACCCACCACATCCAGCATTCGATCACATTATTCCGATAGAGGTGGTAGACGGGAGTTGGAGCTCGCCCGCCATGACGCCGGCCCTGTCACGCCGCGCAACAGGAAAACCATTCCGGGCGCGAGCGGTGGTGATGAGTGACGGGGCGAACCTGCACGCCGTGATGGCGCACATTAGCAACGATCAGCTTAGGCTCTGCCGCCATCGCCACCAGGATTTGGTTACCGGAGGAGGCAGCCTTGTCGACGACACGGGAGGTGTGGGGACCAGCACTGGCCCTAGCCGCATCGTCAAGGAGGTGAAGGAGGAATCGGCCGGCCAAGGATCAGGAGACGCCTATAAAAGAGGCTTGCCACACCACAAACAGTCAAACACTCAGCACCGCACACACATCTCCATCTCGCCCAGCACTTCCTCCCCTTCCTCCTCTTCTCCACCGGCCAGGGCGCCATGATTCCCATCTTCTCCACGGTGCAGCTCCAGGGCACGTTCCGGAGAGCGTTAGTCCAGCTCGTCCAGGTCGGCTTTTTCCAAGCCGGCCTGTTCCTGCTGGGGTTTGCTGTGGTGCCGCTGGTCCAGACGGCCCTCCCGCCAAAAGGGAGCCCTTGCGCGCCACGCCGCAGCGAGTACACGAAGCTCGCCGAGTACTGCCTCATGACGCTCATCCCTCTCATGGGGTCGATGGCGTCCGCGATGGTGCCCATCCAGATGATCCCCGAAGACAAGGCCTTGAACGCCCAAGGGCGTTCCGTCCGCACCGTCCGCTTCCTGCGCGGCGCCGCCTTCGTCGCGCTCACCCTGTCCGTCCTCACGATGTGCTTTGGCCTCACGGTGACCTTCCAGTTGCTCGTGGTCAAGACCGCACGGGCATCCTGCTGGTCGGCTGCGAAGAAAGCTCTGGTCGGCGTCTTCTTGGCCGGCGCCGGCGGGGTCTTCCTCGTCTACTACGTCGCCACGTACCGCGTCATCTTTTCTTCCGAGGTGGAGGAAGCAGACGCCCCTGCAGCCTAGTGCTGCTCCTGCCGGTGGACGGCCAAGACCGGCATCGTCACCTTCGCCGGGCGTCTCCACCGACATCTTCTTCCTCGCCATCATCGTCGCCAGAGTCTCCACCGCCATCTCCTTCTTCCCCGGAGTATCCACCTCTTCGCCGTCGTCTTCTTCGCCATGGTCTTCGTCATCTTCGAGAGTGTTGCTCAGTTAGTGACTTAGAGAGCTGCAGTTAGGAGAGCTGCTCTCGTATGTGTTGCTCAGTACTGCTCATTTAGGACTTAGGAGAGCTGCTGCTCAGTTATGTGTGTCGTATGTGTCTGCTCAGTGCTGCTCAGTTAGCAAAAAGTGTTTGTTTCTCGTCTGTGTCCGAAAAATCGTAACCATGCTGTAATGTTTGATGTCTCCGTCTTATCATGTCTATGCATCTGTGCGTGCACGCAAGGGGAGCGTCCAGGCGGGAGACTCTGTCTGTCAGGTATGGGCGCGACTGTCGTTTTCTGACAAACAGCACCATCTGATGCACGGCGGCGACCCCAGGCACGGCAGGCGAAGCACTTGTTGCTGCTCTTCTAAGCACCTCACTCTTGCCCGTTGTGAAGGCTCGGCGCTCCTCCGACGTATTGAGCCAACGGCGGCCGCTTCGCTCCCGGCCGTGGCAAGCCCGCCTAAGGCAGACACTGCGCACGGCAAGCACACGCAACGGCGCTACGCCGAGGGCGCGCGGATGCTGAGGCACGCCGGCGTGCATAGCCCTGAGTCCAGCGACCGACTCGCGGCGCAGTGCGCTCTTCGACCAGCCTCGCTGCTCCCGTCTGTTTCAGTTTCTAGGGAAAACTCTCGATTCAGAAACTACAAAGTTGCAGATGCACCCTATTTTATATGTCACGCTTTTAAGCCTCCAGAAAATGCAAAATAAATCATGGACCTAGACTGTGTTGTATGTTGGGCATATGTGAAGTTGCATACAAAAATATAATAATATGAGACCTGCATAAAAAGAATAATGATGTGCTAATAGTATAGGATATTATTCACACGTGTCTTTTCTTTTGGGAGTGCCTATACAGCAGCTACCTGTTTTTGAGTTATAAAACAGACACTTTTTATGCCCAATCAAAATAGGCCAGTTGTACCACTCAGACCCTCAATGAAAATGATTCAGTTCACAAAAAAATGTCTGTTTTCTGTCCCGTAGACAGACAGATTTCATTTCAGTGCACGTTGTCGTTGTGTTTTCATTTGAGTTCCAACGGCTCATTGCCTCAGCCCACATTAAGGCCCCAAAACGTGCAAGCTAACTGCCTAAAACATGCAGCAACAGCTAACATGAAATTCCTGTAGAACACGTAACTGCAGCTCAACCTTCTTGTCCAGCAACAACAAGCAAAGAACCCATGAGTTCACACACCCAATCCTTCCAGGCAAAAGAAGTCGATGTTTCTTTCTGCAAAAAAGTAGGGAAACGAACATGAAGGATCAGATCTAGGATTCCAAGCACAGAATAAGAAGAAAGACAAACAGATTCTGCAGGAAGACCTACTTCGCATTCTCTGAAATCTCTGAACAAGCGGGTATGTTCCTGAACTCCCTTAACACCTGTCATATTCATCCTGTCCAATTCAAATCCCAATTCAAAACTATTGGCAGATTAAGAACCGTTTTAACAAAAAAGATGTGTACTAACAAAAGTTGCCTTGAAGACTGTTGAGACAAATCTGGATTTACACCTGCTTTTCGGAACTCTTGTTTTAACTACAAACATAACACATACAAATTACTCCTAGCAATCAACAAAAAATAGGTGCAAAAACTGAACTAAAACAAGAACAAAATCCACACCATTATACTAAGACAAATAGTAAAGCCCACCAAAGAAAATGAAGAAACCAAGGTAACTAGCATTTAACCGATAAAAACAAATCAGCAAGTTCATCAAAATTTGTTGCCTTCAGTGTAAGTTCCCCGATGAGCCGACACACAGAAATACATATTCAAGGTGAAACTGAACATATAGTAGCGGATGATTGCTGAATCAAGTGACACTTACCAGTTTGGTGGTGCCTGCAGGTTTGGGAGCTCCTGCAATTTCCGTTAGGGACCAAATTGCTCATGCAGGTTTGCCGCTAAGTAACATGATGTTGTCTTATCAAAAAATCTTAAGATGTCAAACTGATATCTTCTGAGAAAAAGCGTAAAAAATAAGGAAAATTAATCAGACAATGATCCAAGACTCTGCAAAATAAGAGATATACAACTGAATTTACAAGTTTAGAACAGAGTTTTAGGGGCTAAAGCATTACTATATTGAATCTAATTGACACTAGACAATACTGAAGCCAATAATTGACAGAGTTTTAGGTAGCTCTGACTGACTAAAGGGATATGCATACTACTATGAACCTGACCATGTTTTCATAAAAAAGGAAAGATTTTGGTATAGAAGGTGCCAATAATTTTGAGCGCTGGAGAAGAAAACAGAGCCTCCCAAGCACATCACCAAACTAAGCATCTACTCGTGAGGTACCTAGGCCTGGTCGCAAACCACTCACCAAATTAGCTACAGAATAGTGAACTACACCTTCGGTCTAGGAAAATGAAAAAAAACTGAATGATGATGACTCAATCACTAATTCCGAGCATACTGGGATACTAAACAAACAGAGATACTAAAGAAATAATAGTCATGCTTTCAAAGAACCTGAAGATAGACAAACTGAAGGACGCAAGACTAACCGATAAAATAGAGACTTAAAAATTAAAATAAAGACGTTTCTTAATTCTTTCTTTAGAAACCTTTTTTTTAACAGAAGGCCACTCGGTCTGGCTTTATAAATAAAGCCCACAAGGCAACAATCCAACATAGTCTTACATAGCACACACATAACTCGCCCTAAGGCGCTAACAGGTCAGTCCCAACCCACGTCACGGAGAGATGCGAGGGTGCGAAATAGAGCACGTCCAGCCAACACATACACAACTACCACAAAGATAAATAGATAGATAACTAGGGAAGTCCATGGTGTAGCTAAAGCCTGGGTCCTCCGCTACTCAGCTCGCAGTCTCGCGTAGAGCCTCCTGATGTCGTCCACCGCCGCGTCCAGCATCGCCCGATCCCTCTGTCTGACCAGAACCCTCCAGCACTGCATATGTATCAACATGTGGTAAAAAACATCAGCCGGGTGTCCGATCATCTTTCCTTCAATGGTAAGCTTGTTGCGGATAGTCCACAAGGTCCAACACTGGGCTGCGAACGTAAACCAAACTAGCCTACGCATTGGGCCGTAAAGGCCTTGGGCGATTGCAATGAACTCCCCCGGCCCGGCGGGGTTCCAGTCGCAGTGGAGGAGTTCCCTAAATCCAGCCCACATCATTCTGGCGATGGGACAAGAGAAGAAGATGTGATTGCAATCTTCCACCTCCTGACATAGCGCACATCTCCCATCCGAAGGTCTGTGTCTTTTAGCAATTTGGTCACATGAGGGAAGGCGTTCTCGGATTAGTTGCCACAAGAAGACCCGGATCTTGGGAGGAACCTGTAGGATAACGTTGCATAGAAAACAAAAATTTTCCTACCGCGAACACGCAATCCAAGCCAAGATGCAATCTAGAAGACGGTAGCAACGAGGGGGTATCGAGTCTCACCCTTGAAGAGATTCCAAAGCCTACAAGATGAGGCTCTTGTTGCTGCGGTAGACGT